>NW_024063191.1:0-364351 GCF_006381635.1 Hibiscus syriacus | reverse complement strand
TTTTAATATTGTATCTATTTCGACAACTCTTCTGTCTACGACAGTATGAACCATTTCGCCATATCATGGCTCCAGTCTCTGCCCAAAGTGAAAGCATGGTAGCCATTGTTACTTGGTTAGGCCTCACTCCTTTGTTCCTCGTCTTAACAAAAACATCGAAAGCCTGATCTAGGCAATGAGGTTGTGAATAAGCTACAATCATAGCACTCAGATCATAACATCTTTATTCTTAACTGAGTCCAAAACTGCTTCCGCATTCTTTATCTCCCAGCGTTTCCCATACATATCAACCTAAGCTGTAGAAAGAGCCAAAGACACAAATCCCATTTCTCATAATATAAACATGTAGTTTTCCCAGCTATGATAACAGTACATGAATAAGCTAAATTTTCACTTTTGGCATACATATGAATGAAAGCCGTAGCTAAATGAACACCCATTTTCTCAAGATTCCTTGTAGCATAAGCATGTATCACTTTTCCCATTTCAGCATCCATGAGGTCTGCAAATAAATCAATCATGCTAATCATGGCACTTCACTAGGTCTTGTTCGTAAATTTTGCATCTTTCATGTAGTCTCAGTGCCTCTTTATACAATTTTCCTCTAGCATAGCATCTAATCATTGTCTCCAAAGCACAACACTTTGACGCATATGTCAAACAATAATCTGGCAGAGACCACACTATCACATTCATGCATTTGTATCAAAGCATTACTTGCAACATCTTCAGTCAATCCATTCTTCACTGTAAAGCTATGATTTCCTTTCCCAACTGGTCGTTGAAACAAGACTGCATGCTTTCAGGACTGCTGAGACCATGAAGTAATCAACTTCATTGTCCATTATTCTCAAATAAGCATGGATGTCAAGTGCACAATGCGGTGGTGTTTTTAGTGTAAGATGTCTAAGGGGATTGAATTGTGCTGAATGGCTAAACTTGGATCATCGAATTGGGTCATGACGACCACGAGAGCAGGATTGCCTGGTTTGTTCAAGGGTGTGCTGAAGAGCATTTCAATCTTGAATACGAGTGGTAATTGTTGCTGTCGGTTTGGTTGTGGTGGGTCCTACATTGCTGTCGTGAAGTAGGCTGGTGAAGGGACTGCTGCCTTTGTTGGTGCTGCCTGAACAGTGGTTTACTGAATATAGCGGAGGTGATCGGTGTTTAAAAAAAATGAAAATTAGAAAGTTTTCGGGGGGTAAAATAGATATATAATAATTGTTCAAGAACTTATTTGATGTTTTTAGCTGAAGTTTAGGGGTAAACCAAATCTTAACTTTTTTGTTAATGTTGTCACATCATCAATTTAATGAAGACGACGGTGGAGTGATTATTTTATTACAAATCAATACGTTAGTGATCAATTTGTTACTTATAAAACTTCAATGCGAAAAACAAAAATTTATTCAAAAATAGGGACTATTGGTGTAGTTTACCCTTTATTTAATAAATTATTATTTTATCGGTTACGATGATTACACCCTTAGTTTAGAATAAGGTAAACTACACAAATATTTACTAAAGTTGGCGTGAATTTTCATTTTTCCTGCTAAATTAAAAAAAAAGTAATAAATTGATTATTAATATTATCAATTTATAATAAATTGGATAATAGGTCACTCGTCGTTAATACCTGTTACGATAATAACATAAACCTGAGTGATGCATTTAGACTTCTGATTTGGCACTGTTTAACCACGTTGACGATCAAATTTTTAGATAAGTAAGTTTCATTCCAATCCAAAGATAGAGGTGTCCAGGATCTGTAAAATAGCTTGCTCGGTAATATTCATTTCTGTTCGTTTAAGTTCATTCATTTATGTTCGTTCTTTTATGTTCATTATGTTTAATACAATCTTTCTAGACCAATTTAAAATATTAAACCCCAATAATTTTAATATAATACACATAAATATTTTAAAATTAAATTAATTTTAAATACAAATAGAAAAATTCAAAACAATTAAATAAAATATAATCCTAAAATTGTTAGGAAAGAAAAAAAATTATTTTCATTTATATCGTTTACGTTCATTATTTGTTTGTTTACGTTCGTTCGTTTACGTTCGTTTATGTCCGTTTACATCGTTTGTTTATGTTTGTCATTTGTGTTCGTTTCATTTAAACGAATTAACATGAACGAACACGAACAAACTACATCCTTAACAAACGAACACGAACAATAAATTTTCCGTTCGTTTATGTTCGTGTTCATTATTTGTTTAGTTAAAATTAAACGACGAATATGAACATACTCGTTCGTATTGGTTCGATTCATTTATAATCCTAGATTCAATATTGTACTTTAATGAATAGAGCAAAAATATTTAATATAGTAAAGATAAAGTGGCTAAGCATGACAGATAAGGATATCGGCGGAAACTGTCGTATCGGTTTATAATCACATCCAACGAGTAGAAATTACTTGATGATATTGGTTTATCGTGTCATCATGGGATCGGTCTTACGGAGGCATTTCATAATTTGGAGGTCTCCTACTATCCTACTTTCTCCTTACACCATACATATGGGAATAAGGGTCAGCTAATTAATTTTCTAGGTCGATTCTTAGTGTTCCCACTCAATAAATTTGATTTTTTTTTTATAAGCTTAATAGTTAATAGTAAAATTATATATCATTAATATATAAAATATAAAATATTATTTTGTTAAGTCTATTAATTATTAAAATGATCTTTCGATTATAAGATGATGTTTTGTTGAGTCATCTAACTATATAATTATATTCAAACATTTTCTTATTTCTATTATAATTATAATTGATGATATATATTCTAAAGACTCTTAACTATTTGCGATAAATGCTCAAATACCTTGCAATCATTGATGTTCAACTCGAAATTTACAAGATAACAATCATCATTTTAACTACTAAAGATAATTTGATTCGTCAATTATATTCAATCATTAATATATAAACCGATGACCAATATAAATAATAAATAAATAGTAATAGAATCAGAGGTAAATTATGTTTACCTAAACCATTATTTTTAGTTCATTTTAATACTTAACTTTTATTTTTTTTCAAAATAATATATAACAAATTAGTTTTTGTTTCATTTTTGTACCCGCAGTTAAAAACTTAACGGAACTATTACAACTTGACACCTTTTATGGGTAAATTACGTCATTTATCCTTTAACTATCTCTCATCTATTTTGATCATTGAAATTTAATTTTTAATTTAATTACTTAACTTTCAAATTACTCTTAATTAATCACTCTAACTTTCAAATTTATTTTTTATTTCAATTATTATTAATAAAATAATTCAAAAAATATCATGTCGCGGAATATTAATAATAAAATAATTAGAGCGATTAAAATGAGCAATTCCAAAAGTTGAGAATTTAAATTGAATTTTTTTTAACTTAATAACCAAAATAAGATTGAGAAGATAGTTTAGGGAGAATGATATTTTACTCATAAAAGTTGTCACGCGCAAATTTCATTAAATTTTTAATGGTATGATACACAAATGAAATAAAAACTAAAAGTTAAGCATGAATTTAAAAAACTTAAAAATTTTAAATACTAAAATATAATAATTGATAATTTAAATATTAAATTCGTAGTCATTAGAATACTTGGTATTGATCGTAAAAAATGAGACATGTTGGCGAGGAAAGGCAAATGAAGGGAAGGATTTGAGTAAAATTGGTGGAGACTTCTTTTTGGTCCGTTGAAATTTTGTAGTTATTTTTTTAAATTAATCATTAGTATCTGATCTATTGATTGATTAATCTAAGATCGGGTAATGCAGGAGCAATGACGACCCTCCTAACATAGTTTGCTCAATTCGTAATTCGAACCTCTAACTTACTTAAGAGATCTAGTGCATCATCCCACTAAATCAACTGATTATTGGTTAGTTCATCGTTTTTTAAATAATCAGTATTGTTTTTTAATATAGAATAATTAATTATTTTAATTATAATTTAAATAATATTTATTGATTTTTATAATTTAAAATTCATCAACATTTACACACACCACAAAGAAAAAAAATCACGATGTACGAAAAGTTTCAAACAATTATACCCCATTGTTGTCTTTGTTTGACAAATTAATAAAGTAGATTTTATAACCAATAATTGGATAAAAATATCCCTCGTAATCATTTCAAAGTTTTCTTTTTCTTTTTTGAAATGTTCATTATTTCAAAGTTTTAACAGACTTGTAGTGGGATTAGGGCTTTGTTAATAAGGGAGTTTGGATAAGGTTTTATTGGTCGGAATCTCATTCTCAGTAATGTAAGATTATTAATAGTAATTTTTTTGTGTATATTACCGGGAATGTCATTACCTCCTTTCCTTAGGTATTGTTGGATTACTGGTATTTTGGACTAAAATGCCCTTAATTTTTTTTTTCAAAAATATCATTTTTCTGTCGTTGAATAATAAAAAATCTACGGAAGTTAAATTACAAATTTATCCTTAAAATATTTTAGATTTACAAAAAAAGTCTATAATTTTTTGTATGAAGTTCCGGGGTTAAATAAAATTTTACCCTTTCATTAAACCATTTTATATTTTCAATTTTGTAAAAAATTATATAAATTTTATGAATTTAATTTTTTTAAAGAAAATATAAAAAATATTTTCCAACTTGTTAAAAAAATAAATATATAATAAGGAAATTTGGTCAAATATACATTCCATAATCTTTATTCCTTTAACCAAACACGGTAATCTTACATTCTCACTGGTAATCTTACATTCGTGAACCAAACGCACTCTAAAGGTTATACTCATTACCATTAAAAAATAATTATAATGTTAGAAGAGAATCCAATTACTCTATTGTAGAATTAATTTCTTTTATACATTTGTCTAACTTTTTATATGATTTATATGTGAACATTTCATCCATTACATTTACAATATGTTCACGTAAATGATATATATATATCAGATTCTGACTATATTAAAAATATTTAACTATATTATCAATGTAAAAAAAACTTTTGAAAGTTAAATATTTATTCAACGATACATAATTGTCTGTTATTGTTATAGAATATCACTACTATTTGTTATTATTTGCATAAAAGGAAGAGGTTGTCACAATTTTTTTGGCGAAATTTGTGTTGGGGGTAATATATCTACCTATCTCTTACCCCGTACATATGGGAAAGAGGGACAGCCAAAAAAAAAGCTCTTCTCACAATGCTATCCATTGTTGTATTTTTTTGTTTGGGTCACAACTTCTTTCGACAAACTTTCCTTGTTCTCCCTTAATTCTTTTCATAATAATAGGATAATATTACGATTGTGGAGATTGATTTTTCATTTATCGGTTTTTAGATGCTCTCTAAATTCTTCTCTTTACATCTAGTGCTCAGGGATGTCAGAGTGATCTATTTATATATGATGTGCTTCAATTATTCGTACTTTTTATTCATCAGGTTATCACTAAGCGTTTTTAACCTCTTGTTCTCCCCTTCTTTCATTTCCAAAAGCTCCTTTGCTTCTCATTTTTGTTCGTTTTTGTTGCTTTTCCTCTTTAGTACTATGCAATTTCCCTCTCTATGAAAAAAATATGTGGGGGCTTGGCGTAATTAGCACTCTCTTTTTTCTTTCTTGTCGCCTTCTGCTGCTCAATTCAATCTCATTCATAGTTTTTAGAATCGGACCGGTTAATGAATCTATCATACTATCGGTTTATTGATTAATCGGTCGAATCGATTCGACCGATCGAAAGAACCGACGACGTCATAATTATTTAAAAATTAAATAAAAATACAAAAAATTTTAATAAAAATAATTTTTATATCACAAGTCATATCAAAACAAGTCATAACATATAGGTTAAAAATCATAAAATCAAGTGAAACAAATGATTCAAATAAACTACAACATATATTTAAGGTAAAACATATTAAATAATAAATAATTAATAACTATAATTAAAAAATAAATTTGGGGTTAAAAAAATCATAACAAAATGATATTGTTTGGTTTAATTTTTTTTTTAAAAACAATCCCACATGGCTAAACATAGAAGAGCATCCCAAAGTCTAAAGAGTAAAAATATGAGAACAAAACAATCTCACATTGCTAAGAAACATAGAAGCGCATCACTACTAACTTCTATAATAATAGAGGTAATTTGGCATTCAAAATCATGGAACCTTTTGGTGAGCATTGAGTGAACTATTCTTTCACTTCAATCAAGCTCGAATTTTAGGCTTCAATTGAGCTTCTAATTTTTTTTTTGAGTTCAAGCCTTTTTGAGTTCAAGTTTTAATATTAAATTTCGAGTTTGAGTTGAACTTGATAATTTTTAGCTTATGAGTTTGAGTTGAGTTGAGCTTACTTTTAAAGTTTTCAAGTTCGAGTCGAGCTCAACAATACTCGAGTTCGACTTGGCTCGTTTAACAAACGACGTGTTTGGTTTAATTTTTTTAAAAAAAACAAAAATCCTGGTTTTTCCAGTTTTTCCTGATTTTTTCCGGTTTCAGCCGGTTCAGTTCGAACAGTTTAAACGATTCTGACCAGTTCACTAATAACGGTTCAACCGATTTAGATTAACCGGACTAAGTAACGATTCTCGATTGAACCGGCCGATCCGGTCCGGTTTTCAAAACATAGATCTCATTTCATATTGTAATACACTTTTCTGCTTCTCTCTCCGAATCTGTGTTCTTTCCTTGTTTACAATCTTTTGAACAAATCTTCCAGTGGTACTAAGAATAAACAATTCGTAACCTGGAAGGAATCTGAGTTCATCTTCCATCACGCATTATTATTTAGGACGAAACTGCTGATGTGACTATAATATTTGCTGATCTCATGACACGTGGCTAGAAAAAACATTATCAACAGTGTCTCTCACGTAGAGACAAATCTATATATATTTCTTTTTTCCATATATATATATTAGTTCAGTTTATTTATTTTGAAAATATAATTTTAAAAAAAAGTTTTGCTGACATGAAGCTGATAAACACAAACAGGACGTGGCGATTACTAGACTTTTGTCATATCGTAGAGTTCTTTTTAATTACTTTTGGATGTTTCAGACCTTCAAAAAAAACCGATTTGATATAAAAATTATCTTAAATTAAATAATTTTAATTAATTTTTTTAATATTTCGATCTAACATCTTTTAAAAAAAATATATATATTTCACCAAAAATATCTTACGTAAAAAAAGGGAAGGTGCTTCATGGGATATATCTTTCAGGGGTTTTATTGACTTGACGTTACGGTGGACCCACCTTTGAAGACGCATTTTGAGACGTGCGCTTTTCATTCTCGGATTTTTGGTAAATAAATAATAATTATTTTAATACAAATTTTTAACCTTATCATTTTCTTATCAGGTTCGAATAATTATTTTTACATAGAATGCATTGTCAAAAAAATTAAAAGTTATGAAATGGTATCGTTTTATTTTAATATAATATAATATTACTTTATTAAGTTCATCGATTATTAAAAGTTATAAAATGATCATCAGACTATAGAGTGTTGTTTTTGAGTCACCGACTACTAAAGTTATAAAGTGATTATATGACAATTCATTATATTCCAACTCGTCCATTTTTCAACAACTCGTCATTTTTCGTTGAAAAATAGACGATATTCTAAGTTGAACATTAACATGTTGATTGTGATATGATAAAATCTGATCTCAAAAATTTCAAACTACTATCATATCTCAGTAATTATGTAATCTCAAGCTTAAACAACCTTCAACTTTTAATAGTCAAGGACTTAACAAAGTAATATTTTGTAGTCGAATGATCATTTTGTAATTTTTTATAGTCGATGAACTTAATAAAATAATATCCTATATCGAGACACATTTATGTATTTTACACTAAATTTAAAGAATCAATTTTCCATTAAAAAATTGACGATCGTTTAAGATTGAGGTTAACACGATGAATAAAATATGAGAGTCGTTTGAAATTTTGACGTCGTATTTTATCATATCACACAGTGCAAACACAATTGCTCAAGCCAATAAGGAAAATGGTAAGATTAAATTATATTTGTATTAAAATAATTTGATTTTTTTTAAATTTAGAAACCCAATAAAATCCCAGAAACCCGAGAATAAAAAGCACATGTCCCAAAACACGACTTCAAAGGCGAGTCCACAATGGTGACAGGTCAACAATACACGCCTTCCCTTTTCTCACATAAGACGCTTTGATGAAACCCTCATCCTTCTCTCATCCAAAAAAGTGATACATCGGTAAATTTTTTAAAAAAATGTATCTAATTGGGGATATTTGGTTTTTAGGGTGGTTTTGAGTCAAATTGCCTTCAAAACAATCAACTAATCTAATAATATTCATTTTGACGCTTATAAATATTAATTTTAAGCGTCAAATTGAATATTTAAGATCAACGAGTGTTTGTTTTTATAGAATCAAATCATCAAACACGAATCAATATAATAAGAATCCGACTTAAACAAACGAAAATTAGAGTCCAAAACAACCAAAATAATATACCATAAAAATTAAAGATTCGAACTAATACGAAATAACAATAGAACAAAGACGTGCATTATACACTGGAGTCGAATACTCTTATCTTAGTCATTGAATTGAATGATAGATGACGGCTTCCATCCTTCTTTCTATTGAGAGAACGAACTGGAACTTTGTAGTCTTGAATAAGATATTAAAAAAAATCATAAAATTTAAGACTAAAAGGAATATTTCAAACCAAAATGGATAGAAGAGATGATAAGGATAACGCATCTCTAAAAAAAAATTAATTTTTACAATTTTTTAATTTCACCCTACATTCATAAATAAAAATCATATTTGTCGTATAGTTTTTTTTAAAATAAAATGTATACCTCTGATATAAAGTTTTATCTTTTTTATATGTAACTCCACAGTTGCAGAAAAAACCTTGAGTTCAGATACGCGGGTCAGATAAAAAAGAGAGAGAGTAAATTACACAAATTGTCCCCAACTATAAGATAATAATTTTATTAAGTCTAGATTAAAAGTTACAAAATAATCATCGATAATATAATGTTGCTTTGTTGTGTCTTTACTATTAAAAGTTATAAAATGGTCACTCAACTATTCATTTGTTTATACTCGTCCTTTCCCATTAAAAAGTTTGACGATATTCTGAGCTGAACGTTAACTTACAGACTATGATATAATAATTTGATTTCAGAATTTCAAACAACTATTACATATCATTAATCATGTTAATTTTCAACTTAGACACCACCGTTTTTAATGCAAAATGAGAGTTTGGACCATAATGAATAGTCATATGACCATTTTGCAACTTTTAATAAGCGAAATACTTAACAAAATAACATTGTATAATTGTAGTACCATTTTATAATTTAATAAACAAGGGATTCAATAAAATAGTATCGTAATCGGAGATGTGTGTATTGTTTTAAAAAGGGTTAACTACATGGATTATACTTATTTTGTGTTTTGTCCACTTTTAGTCATTGTTTAAAAATACTAAGTATGAATATTTTTTTTTATTTAATTAAGATATGTCATTTTCATTCATTTAATTAAGATGGGTCACCCCGAGTTAATTGTTGTTTACAACATTAAATATTTTTATATAATCACACATTTGGTCCCTATTATACATATTCTCTCAATTTAGTCGTACTTTTAATAATTAAAATAAATTTAATCTCCAATCGAACATTGTCACTGTCATGCCAGAAGGTTGTTCAAAAATACCCGACCCTGATTGAGCTGACCTGTCGACCCGCTGGCCTAGACAAAATATTAGGTATTTATAATAAAAAATACCTGATTTTTCAGGTTGGTACCTGAACGAGTTTCTGGGTCAAGCTCGGTCACAAAATGTTGGTTAATTGGGTACCCTCCAACCCGGTACCGATTTAATATATCTTTTATTTTTCATTTTTATTTATATTAAAATTTTATTCATAATCCTCAAATCATTTAACTCTAACATTCTAAAATCTAATTTCTTAAATTTTGACGCATTACGTTCTAATTCTTAAGTTCTTAAATTATTTCACATTATCGTTCTAAATTATTTTTTAAATGTTTATTTTAACTTCAAAATATTTGAAACTTAATTATATTTATCTATTTTAGTTTTTAATAAATTTATTCAATTATTTAATTTAATTTTTAAACTTTATGGGTGAATTATATATTTTATAGATTTTAAATTTTTAAATTTAGAATTATATATATATATATTTTAAAAATAATATAATTTAAAGAAAAATAAAAAATTAATAGGTACCCGTGACCCGAATTATATATATATAATTTTATATTAACTTAAATATTTTATATTAACTTTTAAATTATTTTACTATTAAATTAATTTAAAAATACTTTATTTTTATTTAAAAAATATTTTATTTTAATTTATTAAAAATATGATTAAATTGAGATAATATAATAAATAAGGATAAAATATGTGAATATATCAAAATATTTAACTGCTGTTAATGGTGGTTACCTCATAATGATCAAATCTTGTTTAAATAAAATAAATGATCATCTTATGTATTTAAAATTAATAATCAAAAGTGAAAAAACTCAATACAGTTTCAACCTATAGTTAATCCTTTTTTTAAATGGTAAACCCTGAAACCATGACGCCCACCGACTGCCTAAAATCTGTTTAATTTCTTTTTCGGATCATCTCAGCAAGAACCATGTTTCCGACAAATCACGATAGTCTTGAAGCTCGTGTTCGGTATCCCTTTTAACGAGATAGACAAAGAAGAAGATGGTTAAACATGAGTAGGCCGCACACCATCACACTCTTCTTTCTGTTTAGTCTTCATTTTCTCATTTGAAAAAAACAAATCTAACCATGAAGAAATAGAGGGATTCATTCATATAGATAACCCCTGCTGTCTCTTTCCACATTTTGGGTCAGTAACTTTTCTCTTTCCTTTTCTGCCATTTCTTTTTCAATATTTATATATTATATTCTTTGTTTCTGCCTCTCTTTTTTTCATTCACCAATTCATGAAAGTTGGAATCTTAGCACCCAAGTTCTCACTTCCATATTTATTTATTTTTTGGTTATTTTTTTAAACAAAAGGATTAATGTATAAAAACAACTTTTGTGACTGAAAGTTCTTTCCCACTCTTCCTTTCCTTATTGGCCAATTTACTTCTAATTTCGCCTTCAACGTTTTTCTCAAACGTTCCGCTTCTTCTTCTTCTCAGTGAGTTCTTTGCTTGTTCTCTTCATTTCGTTTCCATTTTCAAAAGAAAGATTTGAACTTTACTGATGTTCATACATATATTCTCGTGTTTATGTTTATGGCCTTTTATGCAGTGGATAAGACTTGGGTTCTTTCTTAGAATCTTTTTTTTAACAAATTTAGTTTTTTTTTTTGTTAAGACCATTTTGAGTTTATGTCACTGACTTTGTCTCTCTGCTTTTGTTTTTTCAGATTGGAATTTTTTTTATTACGTGATTAATGGTGTGAAGGACAGATTTGGAATATCGGAGAGGAGTCGAGTTTAGAGATCAATGGGTAGTTGGAGTTCTGGTATGGAATGGAAGAATTGAAGATCTTTTTGGGATTTTTGCTGATATGTGCAGCTAGGATTTCGTTTGGACTCACCAATCCTAGTGATGGTAAAGCTAATCTTGCAGCATTTTTTGTTCCTGTTTAGTTTTATCTGTTTGTTTACCGAGAAAATGCGGGAAAGTGAAAGAAAATGAAAGATGTGGAACATTGGTTAGGTCATTGTCTGAAGCTGGAGAAACAGTCGTAGCTGGTTTGACTAAGTCAAATAGCTGAAATGTTGAGCAAATTTTGGTTTCATAAATTTTACTCTCTTTAATTGTTCCCTGTATTCTCTGCTAGGAATGAAGCCTTTAACTGGGAATTTTCTCTTTTCGTTTGAGCATTTTTTGATGCTTTAGTGTTTGTGTTTCCGATTCTTTTGATGCTTTGTGGTTATCATGTGGAGCTATGTATCTAATTACTTGCATTGTTTTTGCTCAAATTAGTTGCTGCCATTAATAGTTTTATACTGCATTGGGCTCTCCCTTACTCCCTGGATGGGTTGCTTCCGGCGGAGATCCTTGTGTTGAAGCATGGCAAGGCGTACAATGTAACGGTTCGGACATAGTCAGCATGTACGATGCCCCTTGTTTGACTCTTTAGATTGATCAAAGTTATGCAGCGTTGCTGATATTTGCATCTCTAATGTGACGGCCTCGTTCTGCAGAGTTCTAAATGGTGCTAATTTGGGTGGAGAACTGGGTGACAGCCTCGGAACGTTTGCTTCTATCAAGGCAATGTTAGTGGTGCTTTTTCTTTCTTCTTACGAACCGATTCTATGCCTTCGGCTGTCACTGGCCAACATTTTGAAGTCATATTATTGGTTTCTGCAGTATGACATGTTCTGAAACATTAGACGATACTATTTTTGGAATTTTTTTTGTTTCAGAGATCTAAGCAACAACCATGGGGAAATTTCCATCCAGCTTGCCTGTTACCATGCAAACTTGTATGTTCTATTCTCACTTGAATTCATATCTGTTCATCTTGTAGCGATTTCGTAACTTCTTTAAATTGGCAGTTTTCTTTCAGCCAATAAATTCAGTGGCAGCATCCCAGATTCACTATCTTCTTTGACTATGTTGACAGACATGTAAGATTTTGCCTTTCTGTTGTGGATATTACTTTGAAACAGAATATATTCTGAACTTTTCTTCTTCTGTGCCCTCAGGTCATTGAACGAAACGAACTAAGTGGAGAGATACCAGATGCCTTCCAATCCCTTTCTGGATTGATCAATCTGTATGTCCCGGAAATCAGAATTCAATTCAATTGTTAACTTCCAAGTTCTTTTCATAGTCGATTCAAAGTTGGTGTATTGTTTCTTTCAGGCATTTGTCCAATAACAATTTGAGTGGACCTCTCCATCATCAATGGAAAATTTGTCTAGCCTAACAACTCTGTGAGTTTCTTTTTGAATGGTAATGTTTATTGAATGGAAGGGAAAGCTTACTGTCTCTGTTGGCAGACGTTTGCAGTTCAATCAGCTGTCGGGGACGCTGGATGTTTTACAAGATCTTCCCCTAAAGATTTGTACTTTTCTCCACTATGACATTTGCATTTTTTTTAGAATCAACGTTTCTGACTATAATTCTCTACGTTTCAAGAACCAATTTTGAATGATTGAAGAAGATGCTAGGAGGAATCTTGGCTAACAATGTCATCATCTTTTTCATCCAATTCTGGACAGGAACATAGAGAACAACCTTTTCTCTGGACCCATTCCTGCCAAGATGCTGAGCATCCCAAGCTTCAAGTAAGCCCTGTACTACCAATTTTAAGCAATCACACATCGTTAAAGTTCATAGGTGTTCAGAAATACCAATGGGACCAATTATTTTGTAGAATTGGTCAATACCTGGATGATTTATGCACCATCAGCAATGTTCCTTTGACATTTATATTTTTAATCCGCCGCATGCTTTTGGTATGAGGTATATAATCAAATATAAAGATTTTTTTAAAGAAATTGAAAATATTTCTTTGGGCACTCACCCGAATTTGATTCACATAAAAAGTCTCCAAATTCATAGCATACAATGAAATCTTCTTTGTTGATGGATCTTGCCCCACTTCTTTCTTAAGAACTTCTTCCATATATATGTCTAAAACCAAATATACTGTTTTGTATACTTCTTTCTGTTACTTGTATGCTTGCTTATTGAAATTCTCTTCACAGGAATGATGGGAATCCGTTTAATTCCACTGTTGCTCCATTGCCTGCTCCAACATCACCTTAGCACCACCCCGTTTGCCGCCACGTTCTGAAGTACCGACTTCTGGTCAAACACCAACATCTGATCAAACACCTGGGAAACATCTGATGGACCTTCTGTGTCGGAGGGATCTACTTTTGGAGAGAAGAAGAAATTTTTAACTACAAAAGGTGGTGTGGATATCAATTGCTGGTGTTGTTTATATATTAGCGTTAGCACTTCTGCTTTTTATGCCAAAGTGTATCCGAAGAAAGGAAGAGGCTGGTGGCGTTTCAAACGGCATCAAGTAGGAGCATATAGAGGAAACAGGGAGAACCTTACTGGGGATGGATACTTGCCCACCACAACCAGTCAGACAGAGAAAGGCAAATGACAACTTTTACTATCACTTTAGATAATATTTTGTTTGCTATTTTGTCCGGTTTCAATCACTTAAGCAGTAATGGTTTTTGAAAATTCATGAACAGGCCCGAAAGAGGCAGTTACAAGACCATGGGAGGTAATCAAACAGAGAGGGGAAGCATGGGGCGATTGCAAAGCCTCAGAACAAGGAAGAGAGGAATGTGGAAAGGATAGGCACAACGCCAAAGAGATTTGACCATGAGATAGACATGAGGAGGATGACTAGCTTTGATATGATGATGCTGGAGCCCCTCCACCCCACCACCCCCCCCTCCGCCCCCACCCATCCTGTACCACTTTCTGAGAAGGTCATTGTGAAACCCATTGTGCCTGATGAAGTAACCGCAAGGCCTTCTGCCAAAACTCCAAAGACATCTACATTTGCAAAGTCTTTCACCATTGCAGCCCTTCAGCAATATACAAATAGCTTTTCTCAAGAAAATCTTTTAGGGGGCGGCATGCTTGGAAGTGTCTATAGGGCAGAACTCCCGGATGGGGAAGGTATAATTGTTGGTTTTAAAACTGATTTTATTTCATTAGAAGCATACTCCCTTAATTATTTTTCTCCAAGAGTCTGTATCGTGTCATAGACTCGCTATTTTAATGATAATAATGATGATGATGTACCTAACAGACCTTTGGAGTTAACCTGGTTACCATAACATATTGCTAGTCGGTTTTAGAATTTTTAATTCCTACTTTTCTTCCCTGGCTTCTTCCGTTGCTTAACCTGTTTTTACACCTGTGTATATGCAAGTTGCACTTGGGCATGGGGCTATAGCTTATAAAGTAGACCTTTTAGATGTTATGTATGTATCGAGCAGCTTCAGATTCTGATGGATCTGTTGTATGCATCTGTAGCTACTTGCTGTCAAGAAACTGGAGAAGAGAGTCGCAAGCCAGCAGAAGGATGATGAATTCATTGAACTGATAGAGAATATTGACCGTATCCAGCATGTGAACATTGTCAGGGTAATGGGTTACTGTGCAGAGCATGGTCAAAAGCTTTTGATCTATGAGTATTGCAGCAATGGATCACTGCAGGATGCACTGCACTCTGATGATGAATTTAGAAAGAAGCTCTCATGGAATGCCCGCATTTGGATGGCTCTTGGAGCTGCTAGAGCCTTGGAGTAAGTAATGGCATTGTTTCTCTCCATTCTAGCAGCTATAGAATTTCAACTGGTTGCTTTTGTGGTTGGAGTCTTTGTTTAGTAGATCGGGTATAGTTGGTTGCATTGTGTAAAAACTTGAGCATGATGTTATTGACAATGAACCTAAAGTTAATAATGGGTGTAAATAAAAGTTCCAGTTAGCTTTATGCTGGACTGGAAAAGTTGCATTTGTAGCTATTTGCCGTCAAAAATGAGGAGGAATAAGATACATGCATTTCCTATATGCAGATTGACATAACTAAACAAATCACTCACGGTTCTTTATGCTCGACATCGAGGCACGTAAACACTTTTTTTTCGGTCCTGATTTTCTTGTTCTATATGAAAAGGTATATGCATGAGGCCTGCCAGCCACCTGTTGTACACAGAAATTTCAAGTCTGCCAATGTTCTCTCGATGATGTTGATGTCGTCTCTCTGATTGTGGTTTGGCTCCATTAATAGCATCAGGTTCCGTAAGCCAGGTGGGTTTAAGCTTCTCATCATCTTAATAGTCTTTCTGAACGTGGTACATCGGAAAGCTGATTACTTTATCCGGCTTCTCTAAATTTTCTTATTAAGATTGCATATCGACAAGCAGCTGCCTTACAAATAATCAGTTGAATGGAAATAAAATTTAGACAAGATGACAACTGTCCTCTAGGCAACATAATTTTGAGGAAAATTAGTTTACGCCACTCGGAAGTATTGTTAATCGTTAATCATCTATCCTTGGTTTAGACAAGATTGCACCACCTGTTAAAACGACGACTAGTATAAGCATAAAAAAGGAGTGACTGGCCTTTCTACAAACATTTTCTTTACCTAAAACTGTTCCACTTTCAGTTGTCGGACAACTACAATCGATTTACGGTTATGGAGCACCAGAATTTGAGTCTGGAATTTATACATCCCAGAGTGATGTTTACAGTTTTGGTGTATTTATGTTGGAGCTCTTAACTGGCAGGAAATCTTACGACAGGTAAATGGTGAAACCTTAATGCAGTTATCATTGAGTGTCCACTGAAAATAATCTGTTCAATTTTGAGTTTTGTTGAAAATGTCATTCAGGAATAGGAGTAGAGGAGAACAATTTCTTGTGAGATGGGCAATCCCGCAGCTCCATGATATCGAAGCATTATCTAGAATGGTAGACCCTTCTCTCAACGGAGAGTATCCTGCTAAAGCGCTATCCCGCTTTGCCGATATCATTTCTCGATGTGTCCAGGTGAGAATATCATGTAACTAGGAAGCTGGCTCTGTCCTTCCACAGGATAGAGTTACATTTCTGTGTTCTTGCCTAACCGCAACTTCATTTTACAGTCTGAACCGGAATTCAGGCCTCCGATGTCTGAAGTTGTTCAAGATCTATTGGACATCATACGCAGGGAGCGTCCGAGTAACGAATCAATTGGAGACTGACTTGTACAAGGCAATAAACCTGATTAATTAGCTCGTGAACGGAAGTCACGGAGATTTGATCCGTCCGACGTTGATCCGAGAAGACACATCCATTGTAAAGGAGCAACCAAGCTTGATCCGAAGCCGGGATCATGTAGGAATCGTTTAATTTTCATTTTAATTTCGTTGTAGTCATCTTATTTTTTTTTTCTCTAAAATCATCGTTAATTTTATGTTTTGATTTCATTTTAATCTTGTGTTGGTTGAAAATTAACAGTTTTACTAATTTTTTAATAAAGAATTGACATTATTAATCAAGATAATAATATTTAAAATACTATAATTAAGTGATTAAGTATAATCAAATGATAGATAAACGAGTACATAGCGGAGCGAAATTGATTGGGCACCGATTACTGTCTGACCTGAAATCGACAAGCGACAAAACATCCGTCGCCTCAACCATTTACTTATCGCTACGCCTGTAAGCCCACCCTATCTTTTCCTTCCCTGTGTATACGGCTGATATTCAATGCTGTACACGTGTCGTTAACCTGCAGGCTATTGTTAACACTTAAACGTCGAGCAACTCTTTGCCAGTACTTCCGTATCAGGCACCCCAAAGTTGCTCTCACTTTAACCCTACTACTCTCAAATCTCACCTATACAAAATAACTTCCATTCATCTTCTACTTAGCAGCTAAGTGTGAAACTATTGGAGTCAACAGCTGTTCGAAAGAATTATATATATCCTGATCGGTGAAGCTAAAACAAAGAAGAAGAAGAAGAAGAAGACAAAATCATGGTGTGTTTCTGCTTTCTGGTTGATCAGACGAAGGAGGTGAGCAAAAGTAAGCCGGCCGCAGGGTTTTGCTCGAGGTGCGGTGGAGGGGCCAGTGTGGCCGATATGAAGACTCGTACCAGGTTTTGCTACTTTCCGTTTTACTGGAATTCTTGAAAGGCGATCGTCTGCACTTTTTGTGGGGCCATTCTTCGATCTTACCGTTGGATTCATGGGAAGAGGAGTACACATACCAGCTTCTTCTGCAACCCCTTTTCTTTTTGTTTGTCCCTTGGTTAGGGTCTAGCAGCAAATTAAGTGAGAGATGGATGATACGATACGATCTTCAATCTTTTAATAATCAAGTTTGACATAAGAAAAAAGGATTTAAATGTTCTTTCTTATGTTTGTGTTAGTCCTTGAATCATTGGATGGAACTGAACTGATCACCCCATATTGATTGAGGTCCAATGTATATGTAATACGAGTATAGATGGATTGAAGGACGGAAGGGACGATTGTTCTTTTGAAAATCTTAAATTCTCGTACCGTCTACAGTAACGTTATTAGCATTGAAGGTTTCTCTGCTTGGAAAATTATATTTTCATTTACGTAGCAAAAACCATTAAATATATGCATGTTAGTGACAACCCAAGCAGCATGAATGTATAGCTGTCGATTAGGAGGTTAAATCACACCATACTAGCTACCAAGCTACCTCGGACGTTTCTCTCTCTTTTAAGGGTAACAAAATTAAATTTTGAATAGTAATATTATTATAAAAATATTTAAAAACATAAAAATCTTACACAAACCAAACTGTTTTAGTAGTTATAGAGATTAAGGAATTGTTATTATCCCTTAATATCTTGAGTTCAAACACAATATATATATATATATATAGTAGGGAATAGGAATTGTGCTTAAAGGGGTTGTGCAAATCTAAACGAGGTGCATGTGAAGAAAGAGGACAGAAGAGTAGAAAGGGCGTGTTTGCTTCGTTTTTGTTGCAGTGAAAAGCTCATGTTGGGTTTGGTAATAATACAAATCTAGCAGTTCATATTAAATTCTGAAGGTAAATGTAAGGACAGCACCAACTACTTACTAATAAATATTACAGCTTTAGGCATTTTATTATCTTTCAAGCTCATTTAATGGTTGTCCCTTGTTCCCATATGTAATGGGGTAAGGGGAGGTAAGATAGTAGGTTGTCCCCAACACTAGGTTGAGAACAGCTTCCGTAGGAGACCTCCAAATTATGAAATGCCCTCCATGAGACTTGATCCCACGATCTCAAGATTAAAAACCTTGTGCTCTAGCAACTGAGCTGGATGATCATTTTTTTCAAGCTCATTTAATGGTCCCCATAATTAATATATTTGACAATGAGGTTCATCAACTTTCATATACAATGATCATCTTCAACTGTAAAAGAAAAGGAAATGAACATCTTTTTATCTTTTATCTCATCTGATGTTATGCTATACTGAAAGCTTACTGGTCCCGTCCCCGAGAAAAGTCAGCTTCTCTCTCTCTCTCTATATATATATTGGGAACTGAATATTATTGAGAAGAAGTCAACGCAATAAAAAAAACAAGCAACCGAGGATGGAGGTGGTCCAAGTTCCGATATGCCAAGGGGCAAGGCAATGCAGGCGCCATGCTCACATCCGACCCTGAAGTTTTAGTTTCAAGGCATATGATGATCATCAATGAATGAGAGGGTTGACCTTTTCAAAGTGTTTTATTCTTACACAAACCCTTTGACTTTTCAAAACGAAAAACTGTGGTCGGTCCACGTGTGTCTCGCATTTTCGAATGCCATGCACGCCGCCGCGCTTTTTTTAATTACTACACACGCTCGATCTGGTTGGAGGGCATTGCCGAAAGGAACTATATGAAGATCAAAATAAGCAAGCTGCCCCCGTAAAGATGTTAACTGTATCTACTACTAATATTCTCACGGTCGGCTGTGGCGGTGAGGAAGTTTGCTACAACTTGAGGTTGAAACACCGCTGCCGCCGTGGCTGAGCACAAAAAGCAGCAGAAGTGGCGTTATCATATATCAAGATTGTGGATGCTGCCGTATTTTTAATTATCTTATATTTATCGCTATTACTTATATAACAAATGTTATTATAATTTCATCATTATTATATAAAGATAATTATTTCAATAAAAGTCAATGCCACAATACCAAAAAATTATTAGATCGATCCGATTCACTACATCATTCGTGGTTTCAACAAATAATATTTTTTCATTTATTTTAATGTGATTCTTCACCTCTTTCCTGTTTAAATAAGAAGTGAACAATTATTCGAAAGTTTTTTAAAATTAATAGATGTAATTTACTGAAATCGATCGTGATGAGCCAGGTCCATAAAATTTCTCCATAATACTAAAGTTCGGTGGTACGGACCTTTAAATTTTGAAGTAATAAGGGTTAATTTTGTCAACCACCCTCGAATGATATAGGCTAGTCTTTTTATTTAACCATTACAATTCAAAGTATTTTAATTTAATCACCAGTTATCGATTTATCGATAAAATTCCAATCATGTTCTTTTAACAATAATTTATTAAACAAGTTTTTAAATATAAAAAGAGAATATAGGAATAATAATGTGTATACCATTTTAAATTATTTTTAATAAACAATCATTTAAATATATTCATTTATCTTTGTTCTATATTCTTTCTCTAAAAATATGTTTATAAAATTAACATGATTAAATAATTTAGTTTAGTAAGTTGTTATTATTATTATTTTATTAATTATGAAAAATTATAATAATGAGTGACACCTGCTGCGCGACCAAATTACAGTGATACGTATCATCACTGACTGCATACCTAGCTAATATAATGATCTAATTGCAAAGACATGAAAAATTCGAAAGACTCCATTCAAACTTTTTAAAATTTAATGACCTGTTAACAAAACATTATAAAAGTAAATGCATCATAGCAAAATAGTTTGAAGACTAATTTAAAACGTTTTAAAACTTAAGGACCTAAAATCTGAATTAGACCATATATCCTACAAAATATAAAACTTGAAATAGAGGAAGGAAGAATGAGAAATACGGAATCTGTCAATTTTATCAATGAATAAACAGAGTTAAATAGCAGAGAAAAAGGGAATATGGACCAAACATGCATCAATGCAGGGATCAAATTTTGATTAAATTAAAGTTTTTAAACCAGTCGATAGCAGGCAGCATGAAGGCTGAACCAAGGCACTGAGGGTCTAATAACAATAGCAGCAGACAGAAGTAACCCATCCTCTAACAGTTGATTCAAGCCTTGGCATTCCTAGTGAAGTCGATACAAGTTTGGCAACTGCAATCACTGAACCTACAGATTTCGCACCCGAAGCACACACAGGACGTGCAACCCTTGCATGTCGGAGACCGGGTGCAGCCCCTGTATACCCTGCGACTGGCTCGTTCTTCCTCGTCATCACATGTTATTCTGAAAACAAAATCAAACCCAATGTTGCCATAACATTATAGCAAATGATTCTACATTTCCATGCAACAAAATCGTGTCAAAACCTTTAACGTGTTCATATCTGATCCTAATATAAAGAAGATATTAACAGTAGCAATTCTCTGAGCATTTTCAAAAAAGAAAATATGCAGGCGTTCAAGAACAGAGCCAGAACATTTTGGCTTCATCAGATAATGAAACAGCAAATGATGCGTATCATGGTAGATTATAATTTTAATGTACTTGCCAACTAAAGGCATATTTTTTAAACAAAAAGGTTAATGGTTGAATGTTGATGCATAAGTTGTGCGAAACAACTACAATCAAACACGAAGATATAACCCGTTCTTATTGACCCACGGCTTCTAGTAGAATGGCTATTAATGAAACAAAACTAGCATATAATCAAAGGTAGAACCACATGCATTATCTACAATTTACATTTTAATTCCTTAACAACTGGATGTTTTTAGAGGTAGAAAAGAACCAAGTCCAGTATCATGTTCTAGAATGACTGATACCTCAATATGTTGTAGGCAGCAGGCTCGAACATCACAAAAAAAAAAAACAAGACTCAATGAATAATTGGGAGACAAACCTGTCATGTGGAAGATCCGAACATTTCCAGTTCACATCTGCTAAAGCATCATGGTGAATCCGACATTCCTCCTCCGTCCGCAGTCGGAATCTTCTCTCCTTGTTACATCTGCTGCAACGAACAAACTCATCACGATGACAAACTCTTCCATTATGGGATCTGTTAGTACCATTGGCATTTTTAGATGCCTGGTTGTAGTATTTCAGCAACACAGTCTTTGATAATGACACCTTCTCCCCATTGACTATCACCCAAACATTATTTTTCCACTTTCGAGCCGTCTCTCTTCCAGAATGCTTCTCAAACGCAGCAGGAGTCAACTTGTCTAGCCATTGAAATTAACATTCACACAATTAGAGAAGAAAAATGGAACAAAAAACAAAGCTTCTATTTTGTTAGGAAAATAGAAAGGAGCTACTATATAAAAGGGAAAAGATGATATCATATGCACCACACAATGGAAGGTTCTGATAAACAGTAAAGGCAGAGAAAACAGTACAGACAGCTTAAGCCGGTTTTAGTTGTAAGGAGACAGACTATATAGTTCGGCCACCAATTCACCTTGTTCTTTTACCAGACTATACAGCTAGTTGTAAAACTAATTTTCTTTTCGTTTGACATGGCTAATGTTTCTTCTTTTATGAACAAAAACAGTCTCCTCACAGACCTAAGGTTCCTTGACATGCAATCTACTCCTTCGAACAAGAAACCCTTTATTTCCTCGGCAATACTGTTTCAATGCTAAAGTGTTAAAATAATAGAATCTAGCTAGTACAAGTACTGTTTGAACCTCCGAGCCAGATTCGTACTACTTTCACATGGTAGCATTATGTAAAGAAAAGCACATGCACACAAAAAGAACACGTGAAAGAGGACGTTTCACCCCTCCTAGAAACATAGCACTCCTTGTAAAACGAGGCATGGAAATGATTAAAAGCATCCCTCCCTCCCAGTTATTCTTCCCAAATGGCATGCCATCACAAGAAGAGCAAAAACGTACGCATAATCCATATGGACACATGTTTGCTCCATGAGTTTGACTGTCTACTGTCTAGTGATAAGAAACAGAACTTAAAGCTTGAAAAAACAGATGCTGAAAAGACTAAATCGAAGATCTTAAGAATCACAACAATAAACAATACAATGCATGTGTTATTCTGAAGACGATTCTCATAGATCTTTACCAACAAATAAACTGATGGACTGTGCCAAAATATGAATGACCACGGTCTTGTCGTCTTACAACCAAGGAAAGAAAAGTCTTTGAGACAAAACAGCATACACATAAACTGTGCCAATAAGAAACCAGAAAACGAAAGGATTCAAGCCTCCCACCATCCACTTCTCACTATATCAAAACCTCGATTAAATAAGAAAGCGACACACTTCAACGTCAAATGCACCATAACTTGAACAAAGCACGCATTAAACACCACATAAATCAAAACCCAGATTCCCAACAACACTAGAGGAGAACAGAAAGGATGGGGGAGAGATGGAAAAAGGAAAAGAAGGGTTAAACGGAGAGATAGAGACCTTCGTTGCATCCAGGGTGCATTCACAGGTAATTTCGAGGTCACCGTTAGAGAAACCCTAAGCCTGCCACGGCATCACCATATCTATGGCTGGTACACCCACATGTCACTTCTATAAAATCTCTTCCTTTCTTAAATCCAATTACTTCTACCAACTCCTCCTCGCTAAAGATCATCGACCCACTCTCTCTTTCTACTTCATTCTCCATTCTCTCTCTCTCTAACAAGATCCCCCCCTCACTCAGACGCTATCAAACAAACAAACCACACGCACGCACGCACCAAACACGATCCTCCTTACTAGGTTTCCCGAAAGAAAGAGAATCCAGAGAGGAAAATTTTAATACGGGTAATGTTGAAAAGAGATTTTATAACAGGCCTCCAGTCTAAAACGAAGCAAGGGGTGGAAAAGCTCGCATCTTTATGGGATTACTCCCGGAGATCTGGTGGAGAATACGTTGAAATAGAGATAGAGCGAGAAAGGGTTTGGTGCTGGAGCTGTGTTGTATTTGGGGGGTGTGAATGAGCTGGCCAAAGAGAAACAATTAAACAAATGTCGTGGGGCGAAGGTAGGTATAGATGAGAGTGGTTAAAGCCTAGATGCTACTTGCATGACATGAGATGCAGAGAAAGAGAAAAAGAGAAAGGCTTTGGTTTTGGCTTCGGCTTCGGCTTCGGCTTCGGCTTTCGGCCTGGAAAGTCCCCTCATGGGAAGGGGAAATTAGTGTTGGGGGACTTCATATTTATATACTAATGTATTTTTGCCCCTTTTATTTATTTCATTTCTTTCTTCTCTTCCCAATGCAATTCCTTTTTACAATTTCACCCTGCCTATATAAATGAAACTTATAAGCCACTCCTCTAGTCTTACTACTCTTGTAAACTCATTCTTCTTTTATCAACCAATTCTTCCATTAAGAAAGACGAACTAAACGTTACAATAGAAATGTGCCGAGGCCCCTCCATCGACCTCTCCGGCTCTGTCGTCGACCAAAAAAACCTATTCTCCGTCCGGTTACGACTGAGGATACATGCGCTTTTGATCTTGCTGATATAAGATGCAACAGCTTGACTCTGACAACACCCTGTACCACGAGCTTTTGATCCTTGGTGTTTCCCCATTCATCCCAAGCATGTGAATGTGTTAGAATTATCAAAAAGCAATTGCTTTTATATGTTAAAGTAGGGCAATTAGTGACAGCAGTTTGGTCTGGAAACAGACGATAATCAAATGATGATCATATTGAGTCATGGACATCATTCATTGTCCCCTGTGCAAGGAAACAAAAGGATCTTTACCTATGATGTTTAATAAAGCATCCATTGTTTGGTGTTTGTTGGAAGAATATGGCTGGTGGCTGGCATGTCAAACGGTGAGCGACAAAGGGAAAAAGTAATTTTTAGTCCTTAAATTCTGATAATCTTTTTAATTTGATCCGCGAACGGTGAGCAGTTCTAGGTTCATATTTTAATATCTTCGACCGTTTTTTTTATCTCATATCATGGCCTCATTTATTAAATAATACATATTAACATATATGATATAAGATAAAGTACTCAAATGATGGGTAATGAGTGGAAGCAATACAAATTTTATATTTATTTAAGTAGATGGCACCTAAATAATTATATTCAAGAACAGTAATATTCTTTTTGACAAGATGCTCGCCACGTAAAACATGACACAAGTACTATTATTTACGACATTTTAAAAAATAAATTTACACATATTATAGTGAAATATAGAGGTAAGTATTATTTTTTGTTTTATTGGTATTTTTTCGAGTTAGGGGTTATTATAAGATATTATTTATTTATAAGTTTTTTTAGTTATTGACATGATACATAAATTTTATAAATGTAATTGTTCGAACTTGAATATTTTTTAAAAAAAAATAACACTCTTTTTTATCATTAAAATCATTTAATAAGTTCATTTTATTAATATCTTTTGTTGTGTTTTATCGAAAGTAAACTTATAATGTATATAAACTAACCAATTTACTTAGGGGGTAAAAGTTTTTTTATTAAGATAAAGTGATTATAAAGTAGTATTTGTTCTAAATACTCTTAACTATTTGACAATGAACATTCAATCATCATGTTGCAATCGTTGGTGCTCGAATTCGTGACCTCTAAGAAAAATAATAATTCTTTTAACCGTGAAGGTAAGTTAATTCGTGATTCAAGGGGGTAAAAGTTTGGAATGTCGAACTCGATATTGAAACGTATTGTTGATAGCAATTCAGAGTTTAACATAATACAGTAGTGCCTAGCATAGGGCACGGCCTTTAATAAAATACAGACTAGTAGCTATGCAGTCTGCGGTTAGAGAAGGAATAAATATGAACTTACTTTAGATTGTTGTATTCTCCCAAAGTTTCAAAGTACGCAAGTCCCCCTTCTTTACTGCATTTTCCATTATTAAATTAGTAATATGTGCGGGGTTAAACGATAGTTGTTATTCTTATAATTTTGGGATTAGAAAACGTCGTTTATAAGGGTGTTTGAACAATTATGGAGTGGCTTCAAGTTGTTACTTTAGATCGTGGGGTGGCTCTCCCCTTCCAATATTATGCCTTGGGGTGGCTTTTGGCACATGAAGGTCGACTCACCTACAGAATTCGCTAGAAGAGCTTTGGGTTTGAGTTGCGACTCCAAGGACCACTTCAAAATTTTATCTTCCATAGTTGGCCTACCGTTTTAACGTATTCTTTGTTGTTGTTGTTTGTTGGATCGAGTGATAAAGAGTTTAATTTTTTTAAAATAAAATATTGAATTTAAGTTTTGTAGATGAAAAAGAACCAAGTTTGGCAGAATTACAGAAGAGTCCAACATAATAAAATTCTATATCGGTGGAGATGAAATGAATGGAAAGGCATGGGGCATGGGGGGATCGGCTTCGAGTTGGGTAGCAAATAGTATACTAAGCAAAATGGTGGGCACTTTTGGCTGCAAAAGCTGTGATGAGTCTGCAGAGAGTGGGAAAATTTTTTATGCGAATCTGAACGTGTAAGGTACAGTGTATACTCAGCTTTTTGGTTATGTTTGAAGGCAGCTACTATCATGTTTTTTTTTTAATCTTGTAATACAAGGCCCCTGGTGCAGCACCTGGCCAGGCCAATCAATTTGCCGACCCATCCCCATGGCCGAATGATGTAAATAAATACCGGCCTCCTTTTAATTACCTATTTTAATCCGTTGCATGCAGGGATTAAATTACCTAATTTCAATCCATTTCATCCGAGGTTATCTCATTTCATTGAACATTCATGGAATACTTGTCGGATAATGTACATGCAACTCTTGAATATTGGAAGGGTCATACATTCTCACAAGATTTATTGGGAGGGTTAAAGGTAAAAGCTGCACAGTGGCCCATTTTATTATCAATCTCTGACAGCAGAAATTAAGTTGAGATATTTCTCAAGTATCATTTCAGGTGAAGAATCCGTGAAATAGCCCTGTTCCACATCCAACCCTTCTTTGGCAGCGAGCACGGAGCATCTCAACCCGGGACTGGACCCTATCTGCTCCGACCCGATTCGGCTCTAGAAGAATGCAAGCTATCTCAATCGAGTTCTCGCCATGGACCAGGCCCAGTGATTGGACCGTCGGAAGACCACCTCTTCTCGCGCTCACCATTCTCGCAATGCGGCGAGCCGACGCATCAGTTGACATAACAGGCACATTGTATAGTCCAAGCCATTGGGATGCCCCGATCATGGTGATGCCTCTAGCCCAAGATACACCGGTGCCCTTCATCGGGCTTTACAGAGAGTGTTTCAGGCAAAGCCCAGCCTACCCATCGATTGCCCATGGCATTGGGCCTGTAATAGCCGAGCTCCCGCCTGATGTTAGTTATCCAGGGCCCTCCCTGTTGGGTGTGCCGCACCAAACAAAAACTGGCACTGCAACATTAAAACAGAAACAATGTTACAAATAAGTTTTCAATACTATTTAGAAGAATAACTTACCTTGGAATCGGTTGCCAATGTGTGCTGCAATAGCCTTGGCAAGCCAAGCTGCTTCGTCCAAGGATGCCCAAACCAAGGGATGCAAAACGATACCGGAATGCAGCTCGAGGTTTAAGGTTCCATATGCAGCCTCAACCATGGCTAGGACAGTTTGTTGCGAGGGGCTATAAATAGCACTACCCGTGCTGTCATGAACAAAGTACGAAACAAGAGTGAAGCGTGTCCGGTTGTACACTCGGTCCTCGAATTTGTTGAGGATCACAGTTTCCGGGTCTAGCCTTGCAGCTCTCTATGGCGTCAAGGGGTTCTCGGCTTCGAGATTCAGAGAAATAGATCTTGCAGCATATCAACACCGACTGAGTTGCACCTTTTTTCTTCTGGTTATACACAAACCGTTGACAGATAGTTTAACTAGCTAGCAAGCAAAGGGATAGAAAACTCCATAACTAGAGTCGGACCTTACCTTGGTACTTGAGCTAATATTTGTCGGAAAAACTCGATAATTTTGGAGCTTTGAATGAGAAATTGATTCAAACGTTGTTGAAGAAAATGTAAAACCAATTGTTGGTTTGTAAATGTGTAGACGTGCACAATATAAGTAACGTGAATGTCCGAACCAATTGATCTTCATTAATATTATCAATTTGTAACAAAATAATTACTAACGTTATGAACTTGTACTAAAATGATCACTCGCCATTAACAATTATTAACATGGGCCTGGGATGGACCTAGGGGAGCGCGGGGTAGTCGCCTTTCCTCCAAAATCTAAAATTATCATATGATTTAGATTTTTTTTATGTATTTTCTATTGAAGATATATTTTCGTCTTCTAAAATTTTATAAGTTTAAATTTGTCATAATTGAATTGGGCGACGGTCCACGGAAAATTGAGCTGGACCGTTACCTGCCATGTTGATCGGTCACCCTACTACCATAACTGTTTCTTCTTCTGTTTTCCTTTTCTGCTATTAAAGCTGTACAATGGGATATTGGTTTCCATAGTGAAAAGTGCATGAATACCCACCTCTTTTGCATTAGTCATGTAATTCAAAGAAGCCTTGAACAGAAGTAGAACAATTTTCTAAGCAAGACGGTAATGTTGTCTTTCAAAGATTCAAGCTTTAGCTTTTTGTAAACAGCAAAGCACTTTATTTTATTTGGCTAAAACATTCAAAATAACAGAAACGAATATCGCCGAACCAAAAGTCTGCTTTTACAAGATCAAAGAAGAAATGGTCATAAAGAAGAGGAAAGGACGCATGATTTTATTTAAGAATAAAGCTTTTTTTTTATAGAAACTTGTAACTAAATATTGTTAATTTATTTAAATTTAATACACATGATTTTATTTAACTAACTTTAAGGACGCATCAGTATTATACCATATGTCAAATCATTTGCATGATCTTCATGAAGTTCAAACAAGAGAAATAAACTGTGTACGTGATTCTTAAGAAGATCAAAATGTATTTGTGAGGCAAGAGAGTAGCAGCACAAACTGAGATACATGAAAAGACCAAAAAATACATCCGAGATCACATTTCACCCATTAATGAGAACTCAACCTCATGTACCTTTCGATAATCTGGTATGGTGTAAGATCGGTGAAATACCCCTCTCCTATGCGCAAACCCTCCTCCTTTGCGAGCCTCTCAACTTCAAACTGAACTCTGTCTCCTCCCACTTGACTTGGTTCCAGCAAATAACAAGCCACCTCAGTAACACCATCGCTATGTGCAAGCCCCATCGATTGCACTGAAGGAAGTCCACCTCCTCTCTCACTCACTTTTGAAGCAATCCTACGAACAGCTGCAATATCAGTTGAGAACACGGGGGCATTGTAGTTAGCAACCCAATGGGTTGCTCCAATTAGAATAACGCCTTTTGTTGGAGATGCTTGAGCTGGACCTGCCTCAGGCTTCAGTGGCAAGGACCCTGATTTAGACCCTCCAGACCATAGAATACTGCCCAAGTTAGGCTTGAAATAACCAAGTTCTCTTCTGATAGAATCAAGCAACCTTCCCTTCTCGTTGGCAGCCCCATAAAGAAATGTAGGTACTACACAGTTAGCATTCAAGGTCATCAGCAATGATTCTTGCATACTGCCTTTCAACTTCTAAATTTAAATCAAGGCGGGCAACAAAGATGATACAATGATTCAAAATTAGAAAAAGAAAAAAAAAGTAAAAGAAATAATATCAACATGTAAAATAGCATATTTATAGTTCTAATGTCGAACGAACAAAATGTCTACGATAAGCAACATGTAGATCATTCCTCTGGCCTATTCCAGAGAGGAGAGAGTGACTGTTCATTGCAGATACTCAGAATGACAAATAACTACAACAAAAGAACAGAGAAACATCAATTCTATCAACCTCTACAATACCTGACTGGAGTCTTACAAAATAATTGATTAAAAAGGAAGAAGTAAATCTTCCAGGCTCCAATTATACATTTTCTTTGCTAAATCATATCCCAAACTTCCACTGATTAATCCAACTAATACTGGCAACATCTACATAGCATTTAATTCAAAAGGAAGAAACCTTCGAGCTTAGAGCCTATATCGGCTGCCAACCACTTTGCAATCTGAGCTGCCTGGTCCAAGGAAGTATGTGGCAAGGGGTGAAAGCATATATGATCAACAACTCCGAGTCGAGGATGGGTTCCGGAATGCAACTCAACGTCTATGGTCTCCAAAGCAGACTTAACAAT
The DNA here is from genome assembly GCF_006381635.1 of Hibiscus syriacus. Lineage (NCBI taxonomy): Eukaryota > Viridiplantae > Streptophyta > Magnoliopsida > Malvales > Malvaceae > Hibiscus > Hibiscus syriacus. Next base: position 334,515 of record NW_024063191.1, on the reverse strand, counting down.
GGCAAACACCGTATCTTTCAAAGGACATGAATCTTGAGATGGTTTTGGAGTCAATCTCGAAACCACCGTATACCCAACTCTATTGTAAGTCACATCTATGAACTTATTCACAATAGCAGCCTCTGGGAATAGCTGGGCAGCTCTTCCAATCGACTCCAAAGCTGCTCTATTTCGGCTTTCAGAAATATATACCTTTCCACATGCCAGCATCTTGTTCAACATCTTTGCTTCTCCTCCTCTTTCTACTTGCTCAAGATCTGCCAAAAAGGATACGAGAAAGATATATGGAGATAACAAAATGAGATAAAAGGCAAACATTTAGCCACAGTTTAAGTGAGAAGCGGGGACCAGCACTCCAGCCTAAACAAAAGGTAAATCCAGATGAGAGACAGATCAAGACTGAAACTTTAATAGCACACTGCACTACTTAATACTGATTAATCGAGAATCGATTTCCAAATTCGACAAAAACAAGATAAACAAAGAGCATTAGCATCTGATACCCAACGTATGCAGCAAAAAATACCTACAATCAAATTAGCTGAAATCAAAATTCGATGTCATTAGGTTTTGGGTATCCATTATATTCCAATTTCACACCCAACCCAGCACAGATAGCCCTAAACTTGAGTCTCAAAGCTTCCATTATTTCTTGGACACTTTCGTTTTCTGGATCCATAACAGGGTACTTTTGGATTAGTTCCTGCATCTGCTTGATATTCTTCTGAATCCGAGCAGAGAGCTTGGTCGGATCGACTTGGATGGCGGAGTTCCACACATCGACACAACCCTTGTAGAAACCGAGCTCCTCGCCTGTTTCGAAACCCGTTTTAAGACCCACTTCCTTTCCCTCATCCTTGCCGGTGGTTATGCCATGGTTGAAACCTTCTTCGTAACCTTCTTGGTAATGGATTTTTTCAAGATTTAGCGACGAATCGAAGATATCTTCGGCAGAGTCCATGAAAATAGAACCTAAAACCTTGGTTTTGGGGGCGGCTGCTTTTTATATTGAATGATTCAAAGGAAGTACAACAGGCTGGAAGCCTAACTCTGGCCCAATAAAAATTTGAATTATGAAAAATATTTTTATATAAAAAAACAATAAAATTGAAATTTAAAAATGATTGTTTGTTATGATATTTATTTATTAAAATTTAAAAATAAATTAAAAAAATTGACTATTTTTATTTATTTAAATTTTTATTGTATATTTACTTATATTTGTATATTTCGGAGAAGCCAATAGTTAAATAAAAGCAGGGCACCAACCATGACGAAATCGAAGAAGCTGACAAGATCAAACAGAATACAAACAATATGGAAGTCAAGGAACCCGAGAAAGCTTAAATTAGTTCTAAAGGTCGAAATGAAGCAGACGATGATATGTAGAATCGGAAAAGCCTGACTTTTCCAGCAATTATTGATTTCACGTTTGAATCCGAGGGTGGAGGAGAGAATAAAGAGGAAAAAGATGAGTCCAATTTTAAGTTTTGTGACATAGTTGTGGAGCATTTTAAGCAGCTGAGGATTACTCTTATATAATATTGTCATAACTTTTGACAGTACAATTACAACACAACATCAATAAAATTATATTCCCATATGCAATAGGGTAAGGGGAGGTAGGGTAGTAGACTGCTCTCAACGCATAGTTGAGAGTAACTTCAGTAGAAGACCTCCGACATTCAGAAAATTAAAAAATAAAAATAAAATGCAATGCATGTATAAATAAATAAATACATAGTTGAACAGTCTTCATATGTAGTCTTCATGTGCTCGTTTGTAATGGTAAGTAATCCCTGCAACTAAATTTCTACTTTAAAAATCTCTGCATTTAGATAGAAACGTTAGACCCGACTAAATTTAAAAAAAAGAAACATAAAGAGAATGATATCCAGAAGTCAACGATGGCAAGCTACGAGAAGGAATAATGTCAAAAGAGATAAAACCTAAACTAAGGCAACACTACTCAGCAACCCTAGTTCTAAGCCTTCAAAAATTCAAATGACAGAAACGTATAAAAAGTAGAAGTCATGGAAATTGCTATAAAGGCATTAAAAGAAGACAAAGAAGATACACCCTATGGATGTGACCCGCACTACTCGGATATCATGGTCTTAAGTCTCCATAATTTCCTATCAGAGGTCATGTCTTCGGTTATGGCTAAATCCTTCAAATCAGATCTCAAACAGTCTTCTCACTTCCGCCTTGTCATCCTCTTCTTCTGGCACCGTTGACTATAATCGACTCAACTCTCCTGACCGCATTCGACGGTTGTCTCCTAAAGACATGTCCAAACCACCATAGTCTTCCCTCCCTCAATTTTTCGGACACAGGCAACACCCCCAAGTTTAACCTAATAGCAGAGTTTGGTGTCATGTCCCACAGAGTCCTACCACATGTCCATCAAAGCATTCTCATTTCTGCGGCCTTCATCCTCCTTACGTGATCCTTCTTGATTATCCAACATTCTGATCCATACAGCATCGCTGGTCTTATTGCCATTCTATAAAATTTTCCCTTAAGTTTTAGAGGCACCTTTTTGTTATACAGAATTCCAATAGCAGCCCTCCACTTTAGCCATCCCGCCTTTATACGGTGAGTAACGTCATCATCTACACCTCCATCTTTATGTATCATAGACCCTAAGTACTTGAAACAATCCTTTGAGGAGAGAACGTGTTCTTCTATGCATATTTCTATATCTTCATCGAAGTATCAGTACATAGTCAATGCCTGCCCATAACATAATTCACACCTCATTTTCCATCATATAAAAGGTGAAATCCAATAGAAAGTTCAATTCAAAAAGTATACTTCACTACTTTTCAAATCCATCAACAGAATATCTTATCAACAAAAGCGAAAACAATATCCTGAGGACATCAAAGTTACAGGCACACATTATTACTGGGAATCTTGTAAAAACCTAAAAGCTCCAACCTCATTTTTGTGCCGTTTCCACTGCATTCTACAAGAAGAAAAAGATAAAATGAGAGGAGAAGCCATAATACACACACTACACTAATGTGGAACCTAAGAAACTGTTAAGCACTCCTATTAGCTATCACTAGTTAGATTCTCAATGAAATTAGATCACACGGTAGTGATCATCAACAAATGGACGTGTGACGGAAGACAACACTGCACTTGATCATATATAAACCACTTATGGTTTTCAACCATAATCTGGTTTTTACTGCAGGTAAATAATACTCATTCCATGTAATAACAGTAAAAATTCAACATTGACCAACAGAAACATATCCAGCCAAATGGGGAATAGATAGGCCTAACTGAAAAGAAAATCTGCAACAAAATTTGACCGATGGAATTCTCTTGAGAAGGAACTTACAGTCCATACTCCATTCCTACTTACCCAAACCTTTCATTTTCTAACATGTGCTAAACAGATATTTCGATATGAGTAAGACTGTATGATCCTCCAGATAAGAAGGCAAAGCTTAGAAAAATTGAGCATAATTGTCTTGGACTTGCACACCTCGAGTCCGAGTAACATAACATTGACAATGCAAGAAATTGCTTATTCAATTCTAGATAAGTAAAAGTTCAGAGTATATAAAAGTACCTCTTCCTTCTTGCCTTTGCCTCTGGTTAAGAACTTGTATCCGCCATAGAAAAGCAGACCCCAACCAGTTAAAGAGACGATAACGAACTGTGCAATCATTCAAAGAAGTGAATACAGTTTCTACATTTGCGCCTCCAATTTATCAACAATATCATCAAATAGATTGAAAAACAGTGCCTATGAAATAATACATGATAAAATAGGAAGTAAAACAAACATCAGTGTATGCTGCAATCTAACAGCGGCCAAAACTCAACAAGATATCATTGACAATGGAGAGGGCGTAGATTATAAATATAAATGAATCTAAAAAATCCCAATTTCCTACTCCAAAAAATCTAAAATCGGGAAATAAGACAAGAAATGATGAGAAAAATTGAAATATAAAACATGAAGAGAAACAAACTGACATGTTCTTCCTTCCATTTAGCTGGGTTCATTGGTTCTTGCCAACAATTAACTTTTGGGGGTCCATGGTGATCTGACAGAAAATAAAATCAAGAAAAATCATGTAAAATCATGTTCATAACTTCTACGATCCTTTGCCTCTGACTATGATCAAATTCAAATGACATAAAATTGAAGTTAACGGGCAGATAATTTTACAATCGAAAAGAATATAAATTTAAAGAGTAAAAAAGTTTTTTTTAAAAAAAGTATACAGAAAATACCTGCGGCGCCGGCAAGACCACGGCGAAGAATGAGAGAAGAGGCTTGAGAATGAACCGGTGTACGAGTTACATTCGCTATTCTACGACCTGCAACCGCCGCCAAGGTAGCCATCAAGGTGGTTTCTTCTTTTCTTCGGCGTCTAGGGATTATTTTTTACTATTATTATTTTTTTGAACAATTCGGTGTGTACAAGAGAATCGGGATGGCATATGTATACTGTAACCCCCTAGACCCGGCCTATGCGTTTCGACTAAGTCTAGTGGATCACATTATAATTATTAAAGACATTTTTTCGCAACCGTTATTCCATCAATATAAAATCACATTATAAAAACATGAAATTATAAACAATTTATACTATCAAAATCCAACTTGTAAATATAGTACAAATAAATAATAATTTAATTTAAAACATGTCTTCAAATTCAAAATCACAATGAACCGAGCAGTAGTAGCAAAAGTGTTATCATTATAAAATCCGATATTTTAAAATAAGGTCCATGTCACCAAAATAAAGTAAACTTGCCAGATAAAAACATTACAATCTGATTTACTTCAAGAGATATGTTGATCCTCCAAGTGCTCGAACCAAGGTATCTACCCAACAGTATCTGAAAGGGGAAAACATTTTCAAAAGGTGAGCTAGGCTCAGTGTGTCCCAACATTTCCATAAAATCACAATAGGTACAAATCATATTCCAGTAATCTCACAAATTCGTAAAAAGAGTTTAACTTTTTGAAAATCATAGTTTAAACCCTTTTCTGGTACACCATCAGTAGTTCCCAAAATTATTTCCATATAGCTTAATTTATGCACATAGCAAAAAGAAAGCCGACTTAAGGATAGGCTCTGAAGCTTGTATCCTTAAGCCCAAGTCAATAAGTCCATATAGCTTACCCTAAGCACACAGCAAAGGAAAGCCGACCTAATGAAACATCTTGGGGCCCTCAAGAGTCACATTAGGCCCAGTTAGCTTGATCAGAGCTATTCCATCGTATTTCAATTCCAAAATTCAATTGCACCGTGACATAAACTCCATAAATCCAAAAACATAGTAATCATATACCATTTCAAAACAAAAATTAGATAGCAGCCATATTCCATAAATTGTCACATTAAATTGGTGCATTCATAAAACAATAGCCAATGAATTCGGTGTACCACATATTAAAACCAATAAAACAGTTCAATAACAAGTAGGGAACACACCTCGACAATAGATTCAAATAACAAATCTACTGATTGCTGGTTTCACCACGCTCTGCTACAGTTTTCGAACGGGTAAATACTGACACACGTGGTTTAACTGATCTAGAAGAGCTGGGTCGAGCTGTCGAACGATCCGGAGAGTCTCTTGTACCTTCAAACAATAATATTTATCAGTCTCAAATCCTATTTAATTGTTCAAAGCTAAACTTCTTAAGTATATACGCATTTTTAGGGTTTGACTATCAATTTGAGGTATTTCGAGTCTGAATTTGGCCAAACGGATTACGGAATCGGAATCAGGGCGTCGAAAAACATAAAGTATGACTTTTCGAAAATTCAAATTCTTGGTCAAAGTCAAAGTCAAGCACTTTGACCGTAGATTTGGAGACCTTCGGATTCGAATTTGACAAAACGGACCACGGAAACGGATTCGGCACGTCGAAAACTATCAGGATAGGTATACTCGGAAAAGATTAACGGTCGTTTAATGCTCGGTCAAAGCCATTTTAAGTTTTGGTCAAAGAAAGTCAATGGTCAATGGTCAACGGTCAACGGTCGGGTCGGGTCGGGTCAACGGCCGGGTCGGGTCAACGGTCGGTTCGGGTCGGGTCAACGGTCGGGTCGGGTCAGGTCAACGGTCGGTTCGGGTCGGGTCAACGGTCGGGTCGGGTCAGACCGGTCAAACCGATTCAGACCGGTCAAACCGGTTCGAACCGTTTGAAACCGGTCAAACCGGTCAGAACCGGTTGAAAACCGGTTAAACCGGTTTCCAGCAGCCACTCGCCCTGCGGCGGCGCGTGTGGCGCGTGAGGCGTCCTCCGGGGCCCTAAAAATCCCGGAAAAATTTCTAAAAATTATTTTGAGCGATTTCAAGATACTTACAACGATCGGTTCAAATTTTTGAACGGCGGAGAGCTCGATTTCAAATCGGCCGAATCTTTGACTGCACCACCTCCTCACGCGCCGCCGTCTACGGCGGACAAGGTTGACACCGGTGAACTCGGAACGGCACAAGGAACACGATGGTGCGGGAGGTGTCGTAAACGGAGCAACGATCAGCGGTGAATTTAAGATTTCCTCGGCGATAGAGCTAACAAAACCGTCGCTACTTTGACTGGAAATTCCCGACGTTTGGCCGCGTTTCGCTTCAATTAATTTGAAGGGTTTGTTCCTCGCTCGATGATGAACACAACGGTGGTTTCAAAACAACGATCGGAATTCGGACGGCGTCGGAATCGGCTTTGAAGTAGAGTGCGGGAGGAGGAATTTCACAATTGTTTTCTGTTTTGAAAACAGAAAACCATTCATACGCTTAAATGAAATTTTCTGCCGACACTAAAAGGAGTAATGCAGGGCTTGGTCCCTGAATTTCCTTTAACTTCTAAATGGCCTACAATTTTGAAAACTTTCGATTTAATCCTCAAATTTTGCCAAATTACTTAATTAAATTTTTTTTCTCTAAATTTTATTCCGGGTTGTTACAATTCTCCCCCTCTACAAGAAATTTCGTCCTCGAAATTTACCTTATGAGAATAGTTGAGGAAACTGAGCCTCCATTGACTCCAATGTCTCCCAAGTAGCTTCTGAGGGGCCTCGATTACTTCACTGAACTTTGACCATTGGAATTCGCCTATTCCGAAGAACTCTTTCATCTCTTTCTAAAATCTGAATGGGCTCCTCCTCATATGACAAATCAGGTCTTAGCTCTACTTCTTCAACCTGAATAATGTGACCTGGATCTGGACGGTATCTCCTCAACATTGATACATGAAAAACATCATGAATACGACTTAACTCAGAAGGCAACTCAAGCTGATATGCTACAGGTCCTACCCTCTTCAAGATACGAAATGGTCCAATAAATCTTGGACTTAATTTACCCTTACGCCCGAATCTCAATACTTTCTTCCAGGGTGAAACTTTCAAAAAGACCCGATCTCCCACTTCAAACTGTATATCCTTCCTTCTTTGATCTGCATAAGATTTCTGCCTATCAAATGCCTCTTTCAGACGATCACGGATTAATCTGACTGTGTCCTCCATCTCTCGCACTAACTCAGGTCCCAACGTTTTCCTATCACGCAACTCAGTCCAACAGATCGGAGTGCGACATTTACGCCCATAGAGTGCTTCATAGGGTGCCATACGAATACTGGTCTGATAACTGTTATTGTAAGCAAATTCAGCCAACGGCAAAAAGTTCTCCCAACTACCATGAAAATCGATTACGCAACCCCGCAACATATCCTCCAGAATCTGAATTACTCTCTCAGATTGACCATCAGTTTGTGGATGAAAGGATGTACTATAATCCAATCTTGTTCCCCAAAGCCGTATGTAACGCCTTCCAAAATCTCGAAGTAAATCTCGGATCTCGATCAGAAATAATAGACAATGGAATACCATGCAATCTGACAATCTCTGAAATATACAATCTTGCCAGCTTATCCAAAGTATAATTTACTCGCACAGGAATGAAGTGAGCTGACTTTGTAAGTCTGTCAACAATCACCCAAACTGAATTTTTTTTTAAAGGAGTCATAGGCAAGCCAGTAACAAAATCCATAGTAATACGCTCCCATTTCCATTCAGGAATCTTGATAGGCTGTAACAAACCTGATGGATGTTGATGTTCTGCCTTAACTTGCTGACAAGTCAAACACCTAGCCACAAAGTCAGATATGTCTTTCTTCATACCAGTCCAATAATACCTCTCTCTCAAATTCCGGTACATCTTATCTCCTCCGGGGTGCATAGCATATGGACTACTGTGAGCCTCAGTAAGGATAGTCTGCCTCAATTCAGCGTCATCAGGCACACAATATCTACCTTTAAAGCATAAAACTTCATCCTGATCAATTGCGTAATCTGTGTTTGTCCCCTGCTCTACTTGCTCAAAGATGGAAAGCAAGGAGCTATCAAGGGGCTGCTTAGCTTTGATCTCATCAACCAAGGTCGGCTTAACTTGCAATTCTGCTAACAAAGTGCCATCGTCATATAAATTCATCTTGGCCATTAAAGACCTCAACTCCGATACCGTCTTTCGACTCAAAGCATCTGCTACAATGTTAGCTTTACCAGGGTGGTAATCAATCACGCAATCATAATCCTTTAGAAGCTCTAACCAGCGACGCTGTCTCAAATTAAGTTCCTTCTGGGTCAGAAGATACTTTAAGCTCTTATGATCTGTGAAAATGTAACACTTCTCTCCATAAAGATAGTGTCTCCATATCTTCAAGGTAAAAATTACTGCTGCCAACTCTAAATCGTGAGTAGGATAATTACACTCATGCGGTCGCAGCTGACGGGATGCATAAGCCACCACCTTACTTTCCTGCATTAAAACACAACCAAGTCCTGAATGTGAAGCATCACTATACACTGTAAAATCCTTCCCGGACTGTGGTTGAATCAACACCGGTGCTTGAGTCAAAACCGCCTTTAATTTCTCAAAGCTCTCCTGTTGTGCCTCACCCCAGTCAAACGACACATTCTTCCTTAACAACTTTGTCAAAGGAGAAGCAATGATCGAAAAGCCCTCAACAAAACGTCGATAATAACCAGCCAAGCCCAAGAAACTGTGGATTTCAGATACGTTCTTAGGTCGTTTCCAATTCATAATAGCCTCTATCTTGCTGGGATCAACCTGAACACCTCGCGCAGAAATAATATGCCCCAGAAATGACACTTCTTGAAGCCAAAACTCACACTTGCTTAGTTTGGCATATAGACGATGCTCTCTCAAAGTCCGCAGAACGATCTTCAAATGCTCGTCATGCTCTGCCTCCGTACGAGAATAGATCAGAATATCGTCAATGAAGACCACCACAAATTGATCCAAATATGGTCGGAACACCCGATTCATCAAATCCATAAAAGCTGCAGGAGCGTTCGTCAAACCAAAAGGCATCACTAAAAATTCATAATGACCATATCTAGTGCGAATGGCCGTTTTTGCAACATCAGATCCTTTAACTTTCAATTGATAATACCCCGAACGAAGATCAATCTTAGAGAATACAGTAGCTCCTCGCAATTGATCAAATAAGTCATCTATCCTGGGTAATGGGTATTTATTCTTGACCGTCATCTTGTTCAATTTTCGATAGTCAATACATAATCTTAGCGACCCATCCTTCTTTTTCACGAATAGAACTGGAGCTCCCCATGGTGAAGTACTATGTCGGATAAATCCTCGATCGAATAATTCTTGCAATTGGACTTTCAACTCCTTAAGTTCCTTTGGAGCCATACGATAAGGTGCCATAGAAATAGGTGAAGATCCTGGATAAGTCTCAATCTCGAACTCTACCTCTCTATCAGGAGGTAACCCAGGCAACTCCTCCGGAAAAACATCAGGAAACTCGCTAACTGTACGAATCTCCTCGATCGTGGACAATGCACCTTTGGTGTTCAAAATACAAGCAATGAAGGTCTCATATCCCTTTCGGATCATACGATCAATTTCCATCGCTGAAACTATATTGGAGAGATAGCCACGCCGTTCCCCAATTAACACAATAGTCCGACCATCTGAAGTCTTCAGAGTAGCCCGCTTGTATTCGCAATCCAGCTTTACCTTGTGTTTATTCAACCAATCCATTCCAAGAATTAGATCAAACTCCTCTAGAGGAAGCTCCATAAGATCAGCGAGAAAAATTTCTCCCTGAACCTCGAGAGGGCAACGCCGAAATACTTTATTCACTAATACTGCTTGTCCTACTGGACTCGTAACTGTAACAGTATTTTCAGTGTTCTCTATCGGAATCTGAAGGTTTCGAGATACTGAGCTCGATACATAGGAGTGAGTGGAGCCATTGTCCAGTAATGCAAAGTATGGGATAGAATAAATAGTAAATGTACCTGCAATAACCTCAGGCTCATCTCTGTCATCACGACGTCTAGTTGCATAAACCAAAGCTGGCTGTCTAGCCTCAGAAGCTGTTGGCCCTCTATTTTGCTGAGGTCGGGCTCTACTGTCTGTCCTGGACGCTGATCCTCGAGTCTTTCCTTGACTACGATCTCTAATTGGGGTCTGTACTGTAGTCTGCGAACGCACAGGAGTTTGGGTAGTGGTCTGCTCAAACGAAACTAACTGAGGACAATCCCTCCGATAATGACCACTAGATCCACACTGATAGCAAAGACCCATCTTCTTACGACACTCTCCTGAGTGTTGTTTACCACAATACTCACAAAGGGGCCCATTATAATACGACGAGGAACCGCCTCGACTGACAGCTAAAGGTGAGGATGCTGCAGGCCTAAAACGTGTATTGCTTCTCTGAGGAGCTGAAGTACGAGTCCTCTTTCCGGACTGTGCTGATGACTCCATCGGGCCTGAAAATTTCTTAGATCGATCTTGATCAACACGCTCTCTACCAGAAGCTAAAAACTCCACCTCTTCCGCATCTTTGGCTCTGCCCACCAGCACATCAAATATCTCATCCTGATGGGTTACAACTTGCCTACGCAGCTCGTATCTGAGTCCAAGGGCAAATTTACGACATCGATCTCTCTCCGTAGGTACCATACTGAATCCATACTTCAGCAATTTCAGGAACTCGATCTCATATTCAGAAACAGTCATGTCTCCCTGAACCAGGTCTTGAAACTGTTGTCGTCTCTGAGCTAAGTAGCGCTCTCCCAGAAAACGGCTCCGAAAGCGATCCTTAAAGAAATTCCAGGTCAAACGATCGGTAGGAACACTACTGGTCACTGACTCCCACCAAGTGTAGGCATTGCCATCTAACATCGCCACAGCACCCTGATATCTCTTAATTGAGTCCAAACCCAACTGATCCATGCGTCTCTCTGTATCCTGGAGCCAATCCTCAGCTTCAGTAGGAGCTCCACCTATCTGTCCCCCAAAAGTTCTAACTCCATTGGCAATCAAAGTCTGCGAAATAGGAACCTCAGATACAACACCAGTAGCTCTGACTGCTCCCTGTATTAACTGCAGAAATTGTCTACCAAAATTCTCATCCAAAGCAACTCCGGTAGACTCTAACTCAATATCGGTCGCTCCTATTATCGGTGTAGTCATGCCAATACCAGCGGCAGGAGGCAGATCCGTTGGGGTCGTAGGAGCATGATCACCTATCGGAGGTGGGGGATCTACCCGTATCTCATCGATCGGATCTGCGAATCTAGCCACTCGACCTCGTCCACGGCTAGTTCGACGACTACGTCTAGCACTCATTTTGATGGATCTCAAGTTTACTACAGAAGATAAAACTTAGGGTTAGATAAGCACTTGGAGTCTCAAACATAGTTAAAATCTTAATAACTTTGTGACATGGCCTTAGTAACTCGTTTTGTAAAATATTTCAAAACCGTATTTTCAATGTGGACTCATACACAGTCCGAGGGTTAAAAACCAAAAGCTCTGATACCAATAAATGTAACCCCCTAGACCCGGCCTATGCGTTTCGACTAAGTCTAGTGGATCACATTATAATTATTAAAGACATTTTTCGCAACCGTTATTCCATCAATATAAAATCACATTATAAAAACATGAAATTATAAACAATTTATACTATCAAAATCCAACTTGTAAATATAGTACAAATAAATAATAATTTAATTTAAAACATGTCTTCAAATTCAAAATCACAATGAACCGAGCAGTAGTAGCAAAAGTGTTATCATTATAAAATCCGATATTTTAAAATAAGGTCCATGTCACCAAAATAAAGTAAACTTGCCAGATAAAAACATTACAATCTGATTTACTTCAAGAGATATGTTGATCCTCCAAGTGCTCGAACCAAGGTATCTACCCAACAGTATCTGAAAGGGGAAAACATTTTCAAAAGGTGAGCTAGGCTCAGTGTGTCCCAACATTTCCATAAAATCACAATAGGTACAAATCATATTCCAGTAATCTCACAAATTCGTAAAAGAGTTTAACTTTTTGAAAATCATAGTTTAAACCCTTTTCTGGTACACCATCAGTAGTTCCCAAAATTATTTCCATATAGCTTAATTTATGCACATAGCAAAAAGAAAGCCGACTTAAGGATAGGCTCTGAAGCTTGTATCCTTAAGCCCAAGTCAATAAGTCCATATAGCTTACCCTAAGCACACAGCAAAGGAAAGCCGACCTAATGAAACATCTTGGGGCCCTCAAGAGTCACATTAGGCCCAGTTAGCTTGATCAGAGCTATTCCATCGTATTTCAATTCCAAAATTCAATTGCACCGTGACATAAACTCCATAAATCCAAAAACATAGTAATCATATACCATTTCAAAACAAAATTAGATAGCAGCCATATTCCATAAATTGTCACATTAAATTGGTGCATTCATAAAACAATAGCCAATGAATTCGGTGTACCACATATTAAAACCAATAAAACAGTTCAATAACAAGTAGGGAACACACCTCGACAATAGATTCAAATAACAAATCTACTGATTGCTGGTTTCACCACGCTCTGCTACAGTTTTCGAACGGGTAAATACTGACACACGTGGTTTAACTGATCTAGAAGAGCTGGGTCGAGCTGTCGAACGATCCGGAGAGTCTCTTGTACCTTCAAACAATAATATTTATCAGTCTCAAATCCTATTTAATTGTTCAAAGCTAAACTTCTTAAGTATATACGCATTTTTAGGGTTTGACTATCAATTTGAGGTATTTCGAGTCTGAATTTGGCCAAACGGATTACGGAATCGGAATCAGGGCGTCGAAAAACATAAAGTATGACTTTTCGAAAATTCAAATTCTTGGTCAAAGTCAAAGTCAACCACTTTGACCGTAGATTTGGAGACCTTCGGATTCGAATTTGACAAAACGGACCACGGAAACGGATTCGGCACGTCGAAAACTATCAGGATAGGTATACTCGGAAAAGATTAACGGTCGTTTAATGCTCGGTCAAAGCCATTTTAAGTTTTGGTCAAAGAAAGTCAATGGTCAATGGTCAACGGTCAACGGTCGGGTCGGGTCGGGTCAACGGCCGGGTCGGGTCAACGGTCGGTTCGGGTCGGGTCAACGGTCGGGTCGGGTCAGGTCAACGGTCGGTTCGGGTCGGGTCAACGGTCGGGTCGGGTCAGACCGGTCAAACCGATTCAGACCGGTCAAACCGGTTCGAACCGTTTGAAACCGGTTAAACCGGTTTCCAGCAGCCACTCGCCCTGCGGCGGCGCGTGTGGCGCGTGAGGCGTCCTCCGGGGCCCTAAAAATCCCGGAAAAATTTCTAAAAATTATTTTGAGCGATTTCAAGATACTTACAACGATCGGTTCAAATTTTTGAACGGCGGAGAGCTCGATTTCAAATCGGCCGAATCTTTGACTGCACCACCTCCTCACGCGCCGCCGTCTACGGCGGACAAGGTTGACACCGGTGAACTCGGAACGGCACAAGGAACACGATGGTGCGGGAGGTGTCGTAAACGGAGCAACGATCAGCGGTGAATTTAAGATTTCCTCGGCGATAGAGCTAACAAAACCGTCGCTACTTTGACTGGAAATTCCCGACGTTTGGCCGCGTTTCGCTTCAATTAATTTGAAGGGTTTGTTCCTCGCTCGATGATGAACACAACGGTGGTTTCAAAACAACGATCGGAATTCGGACGGCGTCGGAATCGGCTTTGAAGTAGAGTGCGGGAGGAGGAATTTCACAATTGTTTTCTGTTTTGAAAACAGAAAACCATTCATACGCTTAAATGAAATTTTCTGCCGACACTAAAAGGAGTAATGCAGGGCTTGGTCCCTGAATTTCCTTTAACTTCTAAAATGGCCTACAATTTTGAAAACTTTCGATTTAATCCTCAAATTTTGCCAAATTACTTAATTAAATTTTTTTTCTCTAAATTTTATTCCGGGTTGTTACATATACAACCTATACTACTATAATTAGGGAGGCACATAAATTTAAAAATAAATAAATAAATAAATAATACTAGAGTTCTATCCTGGTAAAAAAATATAGTATTTTTTATTACATTTGTTACATTTATTAAAACATTTTACTGTCTTTTAAATTAATTAAAATTAGGAAAACAATTTTATATATGATTGTTTTTATTAGTAATTATTTATTAGTATAAATGATTAAATAAATAAACAGTTAAGTGACTTATGTACAATTTTTAAAAGGGTAAAAGAGTATAAAAGTTGGTTTTCAATTTGGCTTCGTTATAAAAAAATATATTTAAATAATATTTTTTAAATGTTCAATTTTTTTATCAAAATATTTTACCTTCAATTTTGTTTTTATCAAGTCATCCATTAATCTATTAATTTATGTACACCTTTACTTATTAAATTTAAAAAATATAATATTTGATCATTTTTATTTTTATTTAATTAAGATACGTTCATGTTCATTTGTATTTAATTGAAATGTGGTAATGTTCGTTTGTATTTAATTATTAAGATGTGATCATTTACCTTATCAAATTTTCAATGTTTAATCATTGAAATTTTGATGGTCATTAGTGAGAAAATTAAATAAAAGTGATCGCATTTGAATTAAATAAAATATTTTTTTAATTTAATGAGAAAAAAATGTTCAAAACTAAATAAAAAATAATCAAGCATATAATTTATCCATTTTTTATTATATTTTTAAATAAAAAATTGTTTGTAATTTGAGTTTGAAATTAATTTTTTGAGATTTAAGTTTTTCATCTCACAAACAATTGAGAATGGAGAAGTATAGATGAGTTTCATGTATCATAAATAGATGATTTTTTTAAAATTAAAGTGTTTCGAGATTTTTTAATCTTTTTAAAAAATAAATTTTCAGAATTTTAATTTTTATGTTTATTTTCTTAAAAAGAATCTAAAGGAATAAATGAAGAAGTTGATCGGAGACTACGTGTTCCACGTTCATTGAATAAACTATCTTTAAAATAGATGATTTGAAAATGATTGCGAAAGAAAAACTTTAGAAACTTAATTTAATTAAAAATAATTTAAGCATTTAAAATAAAAATATATATTTTTGAAACACTTATATTATAATAAAACGAAGAGTGATATACACGTTTAATTAGAGATGAACACGAGACTCGAATCTGATGGATTCTGACCTGATTCGATCTTATTAGGTCAATTTTTTTAAATTTCGGGTTTGGATTGGATCGGGTCAGGGTTTTTAAATGTGATATTCGGGTCGGATTCGAGTTTATGGTGAAAATACCGACCCGATCCAACCCGGAAAAAAATATAATTTGACCTTATATATTTAGGAAAAATTACAATAACATGCCTCTATATATTATTGTTTTTCAATTAAATTATTGTTTTTATTGAATAAAAATAATATTTTTATTATTATTTCGGGTCGGGTCGGATCAAATTCGGATTTTATCTCAACAAATCGAGCCAGGTGGAGGATATATATTTTTCAGGTCGGGTGAAGGATATAAAATTTTCGGATCGGATCGAGTTGGCTGAAACTCGACCCATGCCCATCCCTACGTTTAATACTTAAAATATTAGTTTGGGTCTATTTTAGTACCTAAACTTTTATTTTTTTCAAAATCATACCTAAAGTTTAGTTTTTGTTTTATGTTAGTAT
This sequence comes from Hibiscus syriacus, assembly GCF_006381635.1. Lineage (NCBI taxonomy): Eukaryota > Viridiplantae > Streptophyta > Magnoliopsida > Malvales > Malvaceae > Hibiscus > Hibiscus syriacus. The sequence continues at coordinate 318,504 of NW_024063191.1, read as the reverse complement.
CCGTTGTTAAAAAACTTTAATTTTTGTTTCATTTTAGTACCTCGTTCAAAATTGGGTAAATCACATGCTTACTCACTGAATTTTACTCTCTCTCTCATATTTCACTCACCGTACTTTAAAAATTTTCAATTTGCTCACTGAACTTTAGACATTAAATTTTTTGGTCACTCAATCGTTTACTCAGTAACAGATGCATGATGTGGAATTATTTAATATTAAAAATGCCACATCAGATAAGCCACGTCAGATTTTCAATAAATAATAAAGTTGAGCTCCATTTTTTATACTCCTCTCTCAAGTATTCAACCTTCATCTTCCTCTAACAATGCACTCTTCAACCTCACTCAAATCCATCATCAATGCCAAAACACACTCTCTCTCTCTCTCTCTTCCATTTTTAATCTAAACCCCATCTGTTTTATCCTCCCACATCCCTTTCTCACCTTCAAAAAAACCCTCCTAAAACCCCTCTCAACCACACTTATCCTCCACTCTCCAACCTCAACAAATCAATCGGCGTAAATTAAGGGAGGGATTAAGGTTATGGTTAGATTTAGTAATGAGGTAAAATTAGGGTTTTTTTAGATGTTGAGGGATTATAGGGGTAGAATTAAGGGTAAAAAGGCATAACGAGGATGGTCGGAAGGTGATTGGAGAGGGGGTTGGAAAGATTGATGGAATCTGGGTAGTTTTTTTTTGTTGAAATCCATATTAATTAAAAAATTTAGATAATTGTTAACAAATTCACATAATCTCTAGCAAAGAAAATAAGGTGTCGTTTGGCTGGATGGAATCCTTTGAAATTGGGAGAATTGGAATCCAATTACACCATTTTCTCATGTTTGGTTCAAGTTTTTCAAGGGAATTGGAATCCCTCATGGCTTCAACTTTCCATCAAATGAGGGAAAGTGAATTTCATCCAATAATGGATGGAATTCAATTCCCTTGTCGGAGGGAATTGAAATTTGAACATACTACCCTCATCAATCTTTTGGTAACTTATTCATATATTGAATAAAAATATTTTTTTATTATTTCGGGTCGGGTCGGGTTTCTAATTCATATATTCGGGTCGGGTCGGGTGAAACTTTATTTTGGCCGAGTCGGGTCGGTTTTTTTAAGTGTGATATTCGGGTCGGGTCGAGTTCGGGTTTAGGGTGAAAAATACCCGACTCGAAAATATATATAATTTTACCTTATATATTTAGGAATAATTACAATAATACTCCTATATATATATATATATTTCAATTAAGTCACTATTTTTATTGAATAAAAATATTTTTTTATTATTTCGGGTCGAGTGAAATTTTATTTTGTTCGGGTCGGGTCGGGTCGGGTTTTTTAAGTGTAATATTCGGGTCGGGTCGGGTTCGGGTTTAGGGTGAAAAAAACCGGACCGACCCGATAAAATATATAATTTTACCTTATATATTTAGGAATAATTACAATAATCCCTTATATATATAATTTTTTCAATTAAGTCAATGTTTTTATTGAATAAAAATAATTTTTTTATTATTTTGTGTCGTGTCGGGTTGGATTTCTAATTCATATATTGAATAAAAATAGTTTTTGGTAACTAATTAACATACTCCGATTAGAATGTATCAAAATATTGCTCTATCTTTTTAGTAACTTATTAACATATTATGATTGCAATGATTTTAACTTATGATGTTTATTAGTATGATTTTTATAATTTATTGAAATGAATAATCAATCAATAAAATGAAAATTTGATATTTTTTAATTTTTATAATATATTACTACATATAAGTTGTAAAACAAACTAAAATAAAGCAAAAAAATAAGAAGGACAATTCTGTCATTTTACATTACTGAAATCAAATTCATCTGACATGTCTGCGAACCAAACAGAATATGAAATTAGATTCCAATTCCATTTCCTTCCAACCAAACATAATATGAAATTGGATTCCAATTCCTGACAGATTCTAATTCTTTTACAGATTTTAATTCCCTCATAAACATTCCAACGAACCAAACGTCACCTAAAAGTCCAATCCAATCCTTGAAACCAATAGCTAAAAATAGGCACCACAAAATCAATATCAAAATAAAATAAAAACTTAAATTTCATTAAAGCTTCTTGCCTTCTTCACCTACAGATTCGTGAACCTTACCCGTGGCGAATAGTTGCCAAAATACTTCTCTTTGGCTGCTGGCTTATTGATCTCTTCTGGTTGTGAGCAGAGAATAAGATGGGTGATTGAATGAGAGAGAAAGAGAAACAGTGATTAAATGAGCAGAGAATAAGAAATGGGTTTAGAGGAGGAAATAAAACGGGGAAAGAGAAAAGCTTCAAAAATAATTTAATTTATTTTTTGATATGGAATTTAATTTATCTATGTCATAACGCTGCTAGATATTTAACAGCAGAGTGACAAAACAAGTTTAATGTTTAAAGTTCAGTGAATAAATTGAAAAAATTAAAAGTACGGTGAATGAAATATGAGAGAGAGTAAAGTTCAGTGAGTAAGCGTGTAATTTACCCTTCAAAATTTAACGTTAAGTTTTTAAAAAAATGAAAGTTTAGATACTAAAACAAACTAAAACTAATAGTTTATGTACTAAACGTGTTAAGTTTTTAACTGTGAGATACTAAAATGAAACGAAAACTAAATGTTATATATGATTTTAAAAAAATTAAAAGTTTAAGTACTAAAACAGATAAAAACTGATAATTTATATCCTAAATTTGTAATTCACCCTAAATCGAATAATGAATACTTTCTGGAACTTGAAAATAGAGGGAAGAGAAATGAGAACGTGACACGGGTGTCACTTTGGTTCCCTGAGGCAAATTTAATTACACAGGAAGCGAACGGTCCTTTTATGTTCCTTGAAGTCGAAGATTTAATGCTCTAGTAAGGAAAGTCATACGCTCAGCGACCAACAACTAGCGGCAAGGAAACAATGGAGGATAAAGAAGTAGTAGTCATATCAGCATCGTCGGCGAATAAAAACACGAGGCTAAGCAATATCACATGCAAAAAGGAGCGGCAGGAACGCAAACCTCATCACATTTTTCTGAAAAACATGGACATGGAGGATTGCTATATTATTGATTCCAACCCTTTTGATTCCACTGACATCGCGAAGCTCTCCATTACCGATGACGATGATGTATCTATCGTGGCAGAGAGGGGAAAGGTGGCTTGTAGGGATTATCTCCATTCAAGACATCTCTGTGTTTGATTTCCCTTCGATAAAACAGCACATGAGGAACATTGTGACCTGGTATGTATAAACTATGAAACTGGCCGTCTTTTACTTTGTTCTGCTCTGAACATCGACATTTGGTTTTAAGGATTGAGTAACGTTGGGTTGATTCGTATTGCAGTGTTAATGTTATGTTTGTGATTCAATGGCTCCATGTGGGTTTTGGGATTTACATTGTGATGCATCGGAGCATATTTAGCCTGGGAGGTCTGAGAGGAATTCGACCATACTGAAAAAATTGCCTAAAATAGGCATGTGAAGAACCTTCATTCTACGCCTTTGTTTGTCTTTTTGGATGTTAGAAATAGGGTTCGAACCTATCGAGAAAAGACAGTCCTTTTTAATATAATTTTCAATAATTTGATATTAAATGCTACCCTTACGATATTATTAGTGCTTGAATTCAGGATCTCAAATGATAACAACCTTAGTTTAAAAAAGCGCCGCTTAAGCGCGATTAAAGCGCTAAGCGACTCGAGCGAGGCCCCTGGCGCTTCAGCATAACAAAAGCACTACGAATTCATTAAGCGGTAGTAATCGGCGCTTTTGCAGCGCTTTTAGCAAAGCGCTAATCGGAACTTAATCGCGAGTTTAGAAGATACGATTCTGGGCTTTAGCAGATACGATTTTTGGGCTTATTTAGGGTTTAGCGGGCTATTAGATTATCAGTTTTGGTTTTTTTCTTCTTGTAGCTTCACACTAAGAAACGAAACAGATTGGCACAATCTAGATTGAATGACATGGTGTTTGTGAAATTCAATCATGCCTTGGAGTGCCGAGCTAAAAGTAAGGAGACCGATCCCATTCTTTTGCAAGATATTGATGAGAGCAATGAGAGGTTGATGGGAAGAATGGAAGATGATGAAGATGATGATGAGGCGGTGTTTGTTGGTGAGGATTTGACATAGAGTGATGTTGCTAACGCTTCCGGTGCATATGAGCCTAGTTATCTAACTAGAGCATCAAAAGTAGTGAATGATGGAGCCGGACCATCGAGAAATGATAAAGGAAAATCTCATGCTCATAATTCTATCTCTAGTAGACTATCTCGTAGATGTTTAGTTGATGAAGATGATATGGAAAAAGATAAATAGAGCGTCTAGTGATGAAGGAGATGGTGTTGTCCGAGTTAATGACGATGACGATGATGATTTGGAGGATTTTTAGTTATAAGGAATTGAGGGTTTAGAAAAATACTTCTGTTCATCTCACTTTAGACTACTTTTGGTGTAGACCATCTTTTGAGATTAATATTCTCGTATAGTCGTATGGTTAATCGTATATAAGTATTTAAGTGTTTATAACTTATAAGTAAATTGAGAATTATATTTTGGTGTTTAAGTACTTATAAGTTTTGAATATATGTATTGACACTTTGATATTTAAGTATTTATAAGATAATTTATAAATATTTTGTATTGTTTTTTGAATTTTGGCCTTTTTGACGTTTCGTGTGCATAAAGCGAGCGCTTTCGCTTAGCGCTTAACGCTTCAGCGTCTAGGATCCTAAGCGCTTTAGGGCGTTTTACGCTTTTTAAAATCAAGATAGCAATAGTTTCTTTACCACTGAAGTCGTTTGATTTGTGCGTATTGAATTTGTTATTTAATTGATTGATTCAACTCATTACATAAACCGCCCATTACATTCTAAGCATTGGATTATCGAAACATGAGTTCCAACTATAACAACTACATGCGATTACTGTCTTTAACGAAACAGTTAACGTCTTACGTGAACCAAGGCCGTCACTTGGACGCCCTCTCTCTCTTCCATACTATGCAGACCTCGCCGTCGCTCACTCTCGACCCTTTCGTCTTCCCCCTCGTTCTCAAATCCTGCACCGCCATCCACCGCCCTCGACTCGGCTCCTCCATTCACGCTCACGCTACCAAGTCATCTCTCCTCTCCAACCAATTCGTTGCTTGCGCTCTTATCGACTTTTATGGCAAATGCTTCTCCATCTCTTTGGCCCGCAAGTTGTTCGACGAAATCCCTCAACGAAACCCTGTTTGTTGGAGTTCCATGATTTCTCTCTACTCGCGCTCCGGCAACATGGAGGTGGCATTGGAACTTTTTCGGTCTATGGATGTTGAGCAGAACGAGTCGACATTTAATGCCATCATAGCAGGTTTGAATGAATCGGAGGATGGATCTTTTAAGGCTATTGGATTTTATAGAAGGATGCAGAAAATGGGGTTGAGGCCGAATTTGATTACCCTTCTTGCTTTATTACCTGCTTGCGTTGGCGTAGCTGCGTTGAGTTTGGTTAAAGGAATTCATGGCTATGCGTTTCGAAGCAACATAGAACCTCACCCGCAGTTGAGAAGTGGTTTAGTGGAAGCTTACGGGCGATGTGGAAGTCTTGTTAATGCACGGAATGTATTCAGATGTATGAAAGAAAGAGATGTAGTGGCTTGGAGTAGTTTAATATCAGCTTACGCTTTACATGGTGAGGCAATGGTTGCATTGGAAGTTTTCAGGCAAATGGAGTTGGCAAAAGTGCGGCCTGATGACATTACTTTTCTTGGCGTTTTGAAAGCTTGTAGCCATGCTGGATTAGCTGATGAAGCATTGGATTATTTTGATAGAATGCATACGGATTACAAAGTTGAAGCAAGTGCTGATCATTATTCGTGTTTAGTTGATGCATTGGGCAGAGCAGGGAGGTTGTACGATGCTTATAAAGTTATTAAAGAAATGTCTGTCAAGCCGAGTGCAAAGACTTGGGGAGCGTTACTTGGTGCTTGTAGGACTTATGGAGAAGTTGAATTGGCCGAGATTGCTGGGAGAGTTTTGTTTGAGATAGATCCGTCTAATGCAGCCAATTATGTGTTATTGGCTAGGATTTATGCTAGTGTTGGAAGATATGAGGAATCTGAGAGAATGAGATTGGAAATGAAGGAAAGGGGAGTGAAGGTAGCTCCTGGTAGCAGTTGGATTTAAATGATCAAGACCAAGGAATTTTCGTGGATTTTCTTGTACCCTTTGAGAACTAGAAAATATGACGATGTTACATGTGCGCTTCCCGTCGCAACTGTAAAGGCTATCATTGCCTCATTGTTGAGCGTTTGCTTAGGATCCTGGTGATCACTGCTTATCTATCTCTACCTATCTTTCATCACTCAAAGAAGCTTTTAGAGGTGGAGGAGCAAATGGTAGGCGTTGCTAGCCACAGATTGAGCTCCCAATGCCATCGTTAGGAACAATTTTGGCTATTGGAATCCAACGTTAGGAACAATTTTCAAATGACTAATGGTGTTTCTTTGTTCTTGTTCCAATAAACCTTCACTACACAGATATGTTGCCACAGATGGGAACAAGGAAGCTCATTCAACTGTGAAGCTCATTCAACTGTGAAGCTTATTCAACTGTGAAGCTATATGGTTTCAGTATTTCCAACAAAAATATAGCCTAAAGAATAACTTTTTACAATATCTTCATCTTTCACCCCAAAAGGAAGAGAAAAGCTCATTTTATTTTGCATTTGCAGTGAAAGAAAAAGCTTAACCTGTAACATATACATATGAATTACAAGCCAACGTAACCATTCATAGCCCATAACAATGGTTATGGTTTACTTCCTGAAACCCCAATGTCTACAAATGTAAATGACAAAAGGAAAGAAGAAGAACGGGAATGAATCACTCTTCCTCACCATCCCCTTCTGCAAAACTCAGAGCCTGACGAACAGAGTCCTCCATATTGAAATATGATTTCCTTCCCATCAGCTCTGCCACTCTTTTGGCTGGCCCTGAATCCCGAGGACTTTCATGCCAAACTCTCACGGTCCTGATCTTTGGAAGAAGATCATTGATCTTATCAATTGACTGCGGTGATTCCTCCTTTAGAATGATCACTTCACTTGGAATTTCCCACTTCTTCTTCACTCTGTTCTCACTCTTTTCATTCTTGCACGAATCAACTATCTGTTCATTCGAAACACGCCTCTTATCGTGCTTGTTGCTATCCTGCTTTCGAGCATCGCTCATTGTTAAACTCGCATTTCTCTGGTTGGGAATCTGATTGTACCTGCTACTGACGGCTCTCCCAGGTTTCAATGGTTTCTTTGCTGTTACTGGTTTTTCTCCATCTTTGAAGAGCCTTTTAGGCTGAATTGTAGAAAGAACGCCCTCTTCTTTCTTCACCGCCCTTTTAGCCCCGACCGTTGTTGCTGCCGGCTTAGGAGCAATGACCTTGGAAACAGTTTTACGTGGCTTAGGGCTGAGACTCAAGCTCTTGCCTCTCTCTCTTGTAACCTTGCCTTCGTCAATATCTTGAAGCTTAAAGAAACAGGATTTGCGGCGACTCTGTATCGACTGTATAGGAGTTGTGAGTTCCTGCTTCATAAATTGCCTCGATTTTGTTGCTGAGAAAATCTCCGCTGGACCTAAACTAACCCCCCTTCGATTCAATTTTGGTTTAGCACTTGAAAACGGAGTATCTTGAATCATTTTTACCGTCTCCAAATTCTTGATGCTCTGTTTTGGCTCCATGAATTTGGCAGGCACAATCCTTCCTCTCATCGCGATACTTCTTGCATTGTATTCGGCTTTTTCGAGTCGGAGAGCTTCGAGTTTCGATGACAAACGAGTGACCTCCTTCTCTGTCTCTTCAATCTCCATATCAATCTTTTTCTCATCACGCTTCTTGTCTTCTTCCTTGCCAACCCCACTCATTACTTTCGCCCAAAATGGCTCTTTCGTGTTCCCGGGAACATTCTTGGAACAAGGCTCGACAAGAGGCGCAGTAGATTTGAAATAAACTGGGGATTTTAACCAAAGAGGACTCTGGTTTTCTTTGCTTCCATCGGATTCCAGTGACTGATTCATCGACCCAGAATCAAGATTACACCAAGAAACCTTGACGGCGTTTGCATCTTCAGACTCCCCATTGTCGAAGGCCGCATTGTTCCAGACTTGAAGCTCTGGAACATTAAACGAATCTGGGTATTGAAGAATACTCATCCTTATACACTATAGATCGAGGAGAAACAGAAAATACAACAAAAATTTTGAATGTTGAAAGAATACGCAGAGATGAATGTAGTTTTGGTACTGATGTTTGAAGGATTTTGGTAAAAGGGGTATGAATTTATTTTCTTGGGAGATATATGGCCGTTGGGAAAAAGTAGACGTTGGTTGAATCTGATCCGTTAGATTAGGTACGCTCCTATGGAGGCTCCCATTTGATTGAAAGGTTATTTTATTTGAAAAATTCACTGTATCACCGTAATTAAACTCTCATTTGACGGTTTTTACGGTTGATTTTTTTTAAAGTCTTTTTTAAATATGGATAGATTATAATAGTTATAAACGGTATTATTTAAAATAATATTGAAAATACATTCAAAATAATTTTAAATAAAATATGACAGTGAACGACTAGTTACAGTCTGATATGTAAAATGGATTTAAAAAATATGAACAAATATCTATAATAAATGAATGAAAAATTGATATGTTAATCGCAATCTCATCCCATCATAATGAGAATAACTAAAGAAAGGTCAATTATGAAAAATATATAATAAATTAATATATTAGATATATTTAAGACAAACATTTTTTTATTGTGTAATCTGTAAGGTGAGTTTAGGGGTCCACATTCGTGAATGACTCAAATTTTATTTGGTTAAAATTTAATAATCGTTAGTGATTCGAATTTGATTTGACTCGAATTTAAACTGGATTTAAGATCTTAACAATTTGAGTCGAGCAAAGTTCAAATTTACGAGTAGTTTATTAATTTTTTATACAATTTTTATTTCACAAGTAGCTAATTAATTTTTTTATATAATTTTTAATAATTATTTTAAAAAACATTTCATTCTAAAAAAATTAAGGCAGCTAGTAGTTGATTAATTTTTTAATATAATATTTTAGTAGTTATTTTAAAAAATATTTTATTCAAAAAAATTAATAAAAATGATGATAAATAATTAATCTATTAATTTTCTAATAAACAATAAAATAAATATTAATTTATTAATTTATATTTTATTAGGCCGAAAATTTAAACATAATTTATTATTTTAATGTATTTGTAAATTGTTACTTTAGAGTTTAGACTTTGAAATTATTTTATACACTTTTTTAAATATTTTTTTGTTAAATTTATTAATTTAGATTTACATTAAGCTATATATAATATTAGTAGATTTTAGTTTTAGTTAAGAAAATAAGATAAAAGTCTTGGAAAACTTAACAAGTAGTGAGAAAAGCAATGTGTATCAAGCTTATCAGACATCGAATTTAATGAATAACGACAAGTATTAATTTTTTTTAACGAGCACGAATTAAATAAAATTTTAATAAATTAAACAAGTCGAGTTGAATAACAAAATTTATTAATAAATACGAGTTAAATATTGTCTAACTCGTGATAGACTTGTTCGATAAAGATGTCTACGTGGGTTAATGAATACGGAACACGTACTACTGAAATCACAGCACGTTGCAAATAACTTGCCTGCGTGGCCTTCAATGAACTCTATATTTCAGTTGTACCAATTCCAAGTGGATGGATAATGAATAATAATTTTTAGTTTTTATTAAAATAATATTTGAAAATCTTTTATTTATAAAATAATATTTATTTTTATCACATAAAATGAAAATATGCTTACGTGGTACCACCTCTTGAAATTATTAATGACAAACCACTGCTATTTTCAGTCAACCAAATCCCAATTTTGCCCCTGTCTAATTCATGCCATTAATGGAATGTTTAATGAGTTGAGCAGTTTGTGAGCAACTCGAACTCGACTCGATCAAAGTTCGGTAAAAACTCAATTTGATTCGAGTTAATTCAATTTGAACTCAATTTGAGACCTTAACGAGTTTAGTCAGACAAAATTCAATTTGACTTGATAAATTTATGACTAGTTCGTTAATTTTTTTTATTTAATCTTTAGTAGTTATGTTAAAAAAATATTTCATACACTCAAAAATCAAATCTTGTTTATTATTTTAATATATTTTTAGATTGTTACTTCACATATTCTTTTGGTAAATTTTTTAGTTAAATTTATTAATTTATGTTTATATTAAATTATATATAGTATTAGTAGATTTTATCTATATTTAATAAAATAAGGTAAAATTTTCGTTGAAATTAATGAATAACAAAGCGAGCAATGAGCGTCGAGGTTAATGAATGACGAGTTTAATGAGCAACAAGTTGAACAATATGTTTTCTTAACGAGCACAAATCAAATAAAATTTTAATGAGCTTAACAAAAAATGAGTTAAAACAAGCAACAATTTTTTTAACAAATATGAATGGAACGTTATCCGACTCGTAGTAGACTCGCCCGGTAAGTATCCTTAATCGTCGAGTGGTTTGCTATGGATGTTTAGGCTCATAAAGAGAAAACCATCGGCTGTTTCCAGTAACTCAAAACCTCGAGCCACACAGCAAATAGTTTATTTCCCCTGATCCTATATAATACAAGAAGCTTCATCGGTAGCCCCCATCAACAAAGTACATCTAAATCCCGTCTATCTTTCTAATACGATCTTCTTCAATTTCAATATCCCAAAATCAAGGAGTGTTTGAAAATATGAGTTCAAGCAGCAGAGCATGGATTGTTGCGGCTAGTATCGGAGCTGTGGAAGCACTGAAAGACCAAGGTATTTGCAGATGGAACTACACTGTCAGGTCAGCCGTGCAGCATTCCAAGAACCATCTCCGGTCCGCTTCTCAGGCCAAGAGCCTCTTTTCTCAATCCTCAGCAGCGATTTCCAAGGGATTGAGCAGGGAAGACAACTCCAACTGACAATCGGAAGAGTCTTTGAGGAAAGTCATGTACTTGAGTTGTTGGGGTCCAAATTGAGCTATGCTTCGAGCTTTCCATTGATTTGTCTTGTCCGTATGAATGTATATAGCATAGAAAAAGATGTAGGAGAGGAATATTTCTCTATCATCTAATGAAAAGGATTTTGAGAATTGCTTGCTTCTTATCCCTGCTTCAGTTTTCTTTCCGTCGTTTTCATCAATTCCGGGATAATTAGAAAAAGACGATTGAAAATCAGAAGATAAGATACAAGAGTGTCGAATAACCAGAGTTTATCCTTGCAAAGCTTAAGCCTATATTTATAACCAGTTGAATACCATCTCCAAGAATCTTCACAATTTTACCAATCCCATTCAAGCACTTACACTGTTTACAAGGTCTTGATTCAATTTTTCATGTTTTTTAAAAACAATGAACAAAAGTAACAAGATACAAATAAAAGTGATCATCTATATATCTAACCCTAAATTTAATTAAGTGAGATTAATGGCATTAAGATTAGGTTGGGTTATTTTAAGTCTAGATTCTATTCACTTTATAGATCAGATTTATAAATCGAATTTATCGGATTAATTTTCGGATTGCATTAAAAATATTAGATCAATTAGCTTATTTTTTCCGATTACAGGGACATCAATTGTAGGAGACAGTAGCGAAAAGAATGAAATGGCAAGCGATTCGCAAAATTCTCTTTCATTAAGTTATATACGATGATAGAAAGCTATTTACATTAATTATACAACCCAAATGAGTATGTTGGCTCAGTCCTCAAACCTTATCGAAATGACCAGCAATTCACTCAAAGGATGTTTGCTGTAAAGAATTGGTTCAGTTGGGACCCCAACAGCTCAAGTACATGACCGTCCGCAGAGACTCTTCAGATTGTTTAGACTTGAGTCCTTTGGAAATTGCAGCGGAGGATTGAGAAGAGAGAGTCTTGGCCTGTGAAGCAGACCGGAGATGGTTCTTGGCATGCTGCACGGCTGACCTTACAGTATAGTTCCATCTGCAGACGCCTTGGTCTTTCAATGCTTCCACTGCTCCAATACTAGCTGCCACGATCCACGCTCTGCTACTTGAACTCATTTCGTGAAGTTTGAATTAAGAAAGAGACACTGAATTTTGCTGTTTTGTTGATGGTAAAGTGGAAGAAGGGGATTCTTATATTTATAAGAGAACCAAAACTACTTGCTATCTGCTCATGGTTTCGACAATGGTTTTGGTTCGGTGGGCGCATAGGTTGGACGGATTTGGAAGAATATGACATAAATGTCCTTGTGAACTCACTCGATGACAACAAGTTGTGAGGGCAAAAATGGGATTCAGAATGATATTCGATCCCAAGATAATTAAAAAGTGGGCAGTGGGCACATGGGTTTTGGAAGGATGTGACAGAAATGTCCACGAAAACCACCTGTGTTATGGGGAATGCAAAACAGGCTACAAGTTTGGAGGAAAAACAAGAGGCATATTTTGGTAATTGAGCAAACTATTCATGGTTAAATAGTTTAAATGTTCTTACCTTATGACTTGCTGGTACGATGCTTACACGTCGTCTAATCCACTTTGTAGCAGGATCGGCTGACAGCAGTCTCCGAGCCCGGGCCTGGTGAGAGTGATTATTTTTCTATATTAAAATTTAAATTTTTTTAATTATTTATTTTATTAATTGTGTTAATTTTAAAAAAATTATGTTCATCTTGATATATGAGTTTTCCTCGATTAGTTATTTATTTTATGGACTGTATACACCCTGAAATTTTATTTGTATCTAACATATTCAAAAATTTTATATTGTTAACATATGTGTGCTCACATTGAAAAATATTTATGAATCCGCAACTTATCGACATACTTAATTAACTAGTGTTTATTTTGTGCAACATTTTATGATTAAATGCTCATCGTTTGTTTATTATTATTGTTGATTTTACCTTTTTACAAGATATTATTTCAAGGCAATGACTTCTAGAAATGTGTTTAAAAAGACTAAAATTTGTACTTTTTATTCTGGAATCGAGACTGGAACAGTGAGTATGAATTTGGGCATGAAATGTTGATGTGGCAGTGAGTCAGCATCTTTTAGAAGGTTCGCACAGCAGCGTTCAATGTTTATTTTGGCCAATATTTTATGATTAAATACTCCTCGGTTGTTAATTATTATTACTGATTTGGGTCTTTTTACGTGATTTCTGTGTAGGGCAATGACTTCTGAAAAATGTGCTTAACATGACTAAAAATTACACTTTTTGTTCTCGAATCAAGGTTGGAACAGTAGGCATGAATTTGGGCATGAAATGTTGACGTGGCAGTGAGTCAACAACTTCTAGAAGCTCCACTCAGTAGCGTTCAATGTTTATTTTGGACAATATTTTATGATTAGATACTCCTCGTTTGTTCATTATTATTGCTGATTTTGGCCTATTTATGTGATTTCTGTGCAGGGAAATGACTTCTGAAAAATGAACTTAAAATGACACTTTTTGTTCTCGAATCAAAGTTGGAATAGTGGACATGAATTTAGGTATGAAATGTTGATGTGGCAGTGAGTCAACAACTACTAGAAGATCCAGTTAGCAGCGTCCAGTCAGCAATTCTAGAAAGTGGATGGACGGCTGAAGTATTTCAAGCATTTGAAAATCAAGTTTTTAGGAATTATCTTTTTAATTTTTAGGATTTAAATTTAAATAATTATCTTTTGTATTTTCAGCATATTTTAGGGTTTTAGGAAGATATAAATACACACTTTGGGTAAAGCTTCAATGACATCTCAGATTGCATGATTTTTTTCTTTCTTTCTTTAGTTTAATAAAAATCCTTTCTTATATTCTATTTTCGTTTCATTTAATTTTCTTTTAAGCTGATGGCTAAAGTGATGATTTAATTCCAACGTGAGAACTGAAAAACACTCAAATAACTTCAGAAATCTCTCTCAATTTCTTGCGTTTATTTTAAAAAATCAAAACGATTTCAAAACCAAAGATTGACGTTGGTCAGGATGTTGTTAAGATGAAATATGTGGAGGAAGGATCGACTTATTGAAAGCACATTCGACTTCTTGGGAACACACTTAGCAAATTGATTGCTAAGAGGGAATTGAGGTCGAAATATGTTATTATTGAAACAACATAATTCGAGTCGCTCTTTTACGAACTTAAATGGTTTTTAATCTACAACAATTGATGTTGATTACTTAATTTCCAAAGATGGAATCAAAGGTTGCACTTGGGTATTTGGTATACAAAGCATAGTCATAAGGATTGATCATTATAGACAAGTAATCGACGTGAATCCCGAAGTAAAAACCATTTTTGATGATCCAAGGAAACTGAGCCAAAGAGAAAGCCCAAGGCTGATTTTGCCATATTGAATTTATTTCTTTTAAATCTTTTTCTTAATCTTCTTTCGCTTCTCTTTAATATTCTTTATTTTCTTGTTTTTATTTTATTTTACTCTCTTCATCTACAAAGCCTCATCATTACTTGAATACCACACAATCCACTTATTGGCACAAACATTAAACAAAGCACGAATAAATCAGGAAGTCTCCTTAGTCTCTATGGGATCGATCCTTACTTCTCCTTTACTACGTTAAATTTTCTTTATTTATTAATTTAGAAGAATAAATTATTTTGACACGAAAAATGATGCATGTCAAATTGAAGGCGTTGTCGAGGACTAACGATAATTTACTAATTTCTTTCTTTCTTTTGTTTTTAATTTATGACCAAGAAGTGGTGTAACATCCTCAACACCGGGTTAGTGACCAAATTGTAAAACTTCATAATTTAGTGACTAAAGTAGATAAATTGAATAGTTCAGGGACTTGTATGGAAAATTTTGTGTATGGCTAAATAGAAAATAATGATGAATTGAAGGAAAAAATGGCCATTTGATCCAGAAATGAATTACAAATGTATTGTGGTAAGGATATAAACACGCGAAATTGAAGGATTAAGGGAAAAGAAAGTTTCCAGATAACTCTTCTTCCTCTTTCAACCGTGAGTTATCCAAAAGCAAAGGTGAGTTTTTTGTTAGCTGATCTTGAATTGAATTTAAGTTTGGTTTATGTTCTTTAGATGATACTTAAGCTGAAATAAAGCTTAAGTTGTCTTAAAATCAAAAGATAAAGGAGTTTGGAAGGATTAAAGATAAGAGGTTTATAAGTGAAATTTTGGGAGAGAGTTAGTAAGTAAAGTTTGAAACTAAATATGACTTGTAATCAGCTAAATTAAGAAGTATGAAGTGTTAGAATTGAAATTAGAACATTTTGAAAAATTGGTAGGATTCTTAATTTCAAAATATAGGATGATATTTGGAAGATAAGGCCGTGTTATATGAATATAAATTGATTGGAGTATGTGTATGTAAGTTTAAGTATATGAAAGGGGTGAAGGAATGAAAGGTTTAGATTAATATGGGTAAAATTTGGGTTTAAAAAGTGATTTATGGGCTATGGGTATTGGTACTGATTCATCAAGTACCGATACTTCAAAGGTAAAAGAGTGATATTTAGTATATGGGGTATCGATACTGGTTGAACAGTATCGATACCATAAGCCAAAATTTAACAAGTTATTTAAGGGGTATCGATACAAAATGGGTAGTATCAATACTCAGGGTACCGATACCATAGATCAGGTATCGATACCATTTTGGAAATAAGAATCACAGAATCGAAAATGGGTATCGATAACACAGCTAGGGAAGTATCAGTACCATACAGGGGTACCGATACTACTAAAAGCGGAAAATTTTATTAAACATTTCTTTTAGCTTGGGTTATTAAGGATCGAAGTGTGATACCTAGAATTCTGATATGCACATCAAATGTATGATTGTGTAGATATTGAGCATAAGTAAATTCTGGAACGACCGAAGAGTTAGGATCGATTAAGAAGAATAAAGTCATAGAAATTGATTTGGATTCAGTGAGGCTAAGATGAATGCATGTTATAGTATAGATGTAGTTTTATGAAAATAAGACTTATGATAAGTCTATTTCCTATTTTAAAGTTCATGGTTCAATAGTTATGAACATGTATATATTATGATTATTATAAACACATGCATAAGTGTTATTTGTTTATATGGTTTTACATATGCTACATGATACATGTGAATATAATCAAACAACATAAGATATATGACATGATATAGTTGATTATATGTATATGTGATACATGGTATGTGATAAGGCATACATGATTATAAGAGAAATGATATGAGTATATGAATATATGATGAATTAGTGATGATATCGATATATAGAACATATAAATATTTAAGCCCATGTTATGTAATATGAGAGCTATAGGTATAGTTGACATGCCAAGAGTCGAGGGTTATATGAGGTCTTTCGGGACATATACGATGTAACATCCTCAATACCGGGTTAGTGAACAAATTGTTAAATTTCAAAATTTAATGACTAAAGTAGAATAATTAAATAGTTCAAGGACTTATATGAAAATGTTGTGTAGGATTAAACTATAAGAGGGAAGAATTGAAGGACAAAATAGTCATTTGTAAGGAAAATAATTAAATATGGTTATATATATTAAGCACGTGGGGGAAAGAGGGGAAACTAAATGAGTTTCCAGAGTTCTCTTCTTCTCATTTCTTCTTCACGTGTGGAAGCCAAGAGTCAAAACTGAGTTTATGGTTAATTGATTTCTTGTTAAATTTAAGGTTGCGTTTTGATTATTAGGTGATAATTAAGCTTAAAGAGAGTTTAAATTGTCTTGAAACAATAAGATGAAGATAATAGAGGGAATTAAAGAAAATAGAGGAATAAGCGAAATCTTGAAAGAGAGTTCTTTAATGAGGTTTGAGAGTGAATTTGACTTGTGATCAATCTAATTAACATGTATGAAGTGTTATAAATGGATTTGTAACATGTTAAAATTTGGGTATGATTCTTGAATTTCATAAGGAGTAGAGGATATGGAGGTTGAAGAATTGATTACTGAATAGAAATGAGTGCAAGTATGTGTATGAGAGTTAGGAATATTAAAGGGGGTGAAATATGAGGAGTTGAGGTGAAAATGAAGTGATTTTCGAGCTCAAAATGTAATTTCTGGGTTGTGTGCGTCGATACACATTCAATGTGTACCGATGCACTCTCAATGGAATAAAAATATCGAATGTAATAAGTGCATCGATGCATAGGGAGTGCATCGATACACCCCTTAAGATGAAAAAATCGAATGTAATTTGTGTACCGATGCATAGGTAGTGCATCGATACACACGTTCAGGAATGCATCGATACACACGTTCAGGAATGCATCGATACATTATAGTGTGTACCGCTGCACTTCAAGGGGAAATAGAAATAGACATTTCTTTTGGTCTAATAAATGATAGATTAGAGTATATCAATTGGATATTGATATGTATCAATGTATGATTATGTAGATATCGAGCACGAACAAGTTTCGAGATGACTATCAAGTTAAGATTCGATCGAAAGAAAGGGAATCATAAAAGGGGATTGGAACTTAGTGAGGCCAAGGTAAGTGCATACTAGTTGTAAATGATGTATATGGAAATAAAACTCGCGATGAGTCTAATTCCAATATTTGATTGCATATTAGTGTATGTTGTGAGATGACTAGAATGTATGCATGAATACATGGATAGATTCGTAAAGGCTATATGTTATATGATGTGATAATGAATATATGAAATTATAATATAAGCTAGGTGATATTGACATAAGTAATTATAGGAACATGTAATATAAGATAAGTGAACTTAAAATAAGTGAATACATGGAAATGGTATATAATTAATGTGATGTATATGTAAACATATGTGAACAAGTTATGGCATAAGTTATTACATGAACATAGATGAAATAATATAAACTATGAGACATGATATATGTGATTACATGTTATATGATATGAGTTTGGTGTTTACACATACATGTGGTATGTGATAGAAGATGAGGAACATGTGATCATAAGAGTAGTGATATGAATCATAATGATAGTGCCCATATTATATGATGTGAGAGCTATAGGTATAGTTAGCATGCCAAGAGTCGAGGGTTACCTATGTCTTTCGAGACATATGGACAGTTTACCTATGTCATTCAGGACATATGAACAATGTTACCTATGTTCTTCGAAACATATGGATAGGTCCTTCGGGACACAGATTTCATATGCCACTTAGTGGATTTTATACGAACTGTGGTGACAGCATATGTGTGCACAACCTCAAAATTCGTATACGTTAAGTTCTCAATAGTGTACATGGGCTTATAAAAGATGTAAAGAGTGTGTACAGGTTTGCATGCTGATGTGTTAATGTTGTTTATACTGATTCCTATACAACAGTGTGGATTTATAATGTAATATGCATAATTGTTATTAGTTACTAGATTGCATGTTCATACTTATAGAAATTCTTTATTATAAGTTTATGCCTCACTAAGTCTATGACTTAACGTGTAAGTGTTTTACACGTAGGTATTAAAAGCTCGAGGGTCAGATTTGAGACCGGAAGAACAATATACTTTCACAAGAGATCAGATCAGAAGTAAATCACATAGTAGGTATTTTGTTGTATTAAAGGTGTTGGCATGTAAGTAAATGTAGATTTTCGTATGCTCTGATCAACTTTATAACGTTTCGAACTCAATGATGTAAATATGACTTTTGTGTTAATAAAAGTTTTAAATTTCATATAGTTTTTATGAATATACATGTTTTGAAAAGTTAATGTGTCACATCGGACTCGTATCCGGGTTGGGTACAAGTTGGGGTGTTACATTTAATGGTATCAAAGCTACGGTTTAGTCGATTCTCGGCATAAACCAAAGTCCAAAGTGTCATAAAAAGTGTACATGCCAACATAGTAGTAATAACTTCTGATCTGATAAGAGTAAAGAGTATGATGTTGTACTTATAGAAATATTTGGATATATCTTATTAGATGTCCGGACAAGATACCTCTCGAAGTGAAGCGAGAGATAATATATTAGCTGAGAGCAGTAATTCACTTGCTCTGACCAGGTAAGGTCAAGAACATGCACCTTCTGGAATGCCTGTAAGTGATCAAGATATGTTCTTCAGGACGTTGGACGCGGTATTAGCGCGTTTCCAACCTCCTGCCTCTTCAACTTTGAGGATGAATGTTGCAAAGGAATTAAAGGGATTAGGAGCTCTAGAGTTCAAAGGTGAAGCCGAGGAAGGTCTGGTTACTGCGGATATTTGGCTCAACGATGTAAATATTATGTTAGAATGACTCCACTATTATGATGTGGAGAAGCTAGATGGAGTAGTCTCATTGATTCGTGAGAAAGTGAGAATCTGGTGGACAAATGTCATCTTGAGGATAATCAGTGATCAGGTGACATGGTCTCTATTTTTGCAAGAGTTTATTCATAAGTACATAGGAGACCAGTTCATTAAGTAGATGAAACAAGAATTTTTGAACCTGAAGCAAATAAACTGCACCGTGTATGAGTATGAGTGTGAGTTCAACAAATTAAGTCACTTTACAACAGAATTGATGCCTACAGAAAAAGATGCATGTGAGTGGTTTAATGAGGGTTTACACCCGAAGCTTAAAGAAATATTAATAGTGTTAAATATATCCTCGTTTCAAGAGGTGATAAACTGTGCTAAAGCTCTAGAGAAAGCTCAAAATGAATGATTTGGGGAGCAAAGAGCCAATTCATAAAAAAGAATTGGGACTTCATTAAGTTCTGCACCACCCAAGAGAGGCAGAGATTCTGAATTTCGATCCCAGGTAAGGTCTGAAACGATGACATCCTCCGCTAGAGGATCAAATTAGATAAGAATTGGGCAGACTCAATCAGTAAGGTCTGGTGATAGAAGAGCACAACAAAGACATTGTCAAAAGTGTGGAAGATACCACAGTAGGACATGTAGAGTTGAGTCTGGAGCCTGTTTTCGATGTAGGGAGACATGATATTTCATGAGAGATTGTCCATTGGGGACAAGAGAGCCTGTACAGTTGGAGGGATCTGCTTCGATGTCTCAGAGATGAAGAGGTAGAGGAAGAGGCAAATGTTAACCAGAATCCTCTACTTAACAGGAAGTTTGCTCCACTGCTAGAGTATAAAATCTTAATACCATGGAAGATAAGGATGATCCAGAGATAATCACATGTACTTTTCTATGGTATAGTAAATGTGTTATGGTGTTGTTTGACATGGGGTCTAAATATTCATGTATTAGTAATAAATTGGTAAGAGAAGTGAGAATACAATTAGAAGTTAATGGTAATGATTTGATAGTGATCAATTCGTTAGAACAATGCTCGGGTGAATAGAGTGTGTTAAGGGTGTTTCCTACTGATTCAGGGAATTGAATTCCCTGCTAATCTGATGAAATTACCTTCTAATAAATTTGAAGTGATGCTAGGAATGGAAATGTTATATCGCTATCATGTAAATATTGATTGTGAAGGAAGAATGAAACATTAATTATTTTAGAAGAATGAGAAATTATCGTAGTAGAAGATGATATCCGGATAAATTAATCAAGTATCAAGTAAAGGAAATAAGGATTCGGATGACAAGGGAAAAATTAAGGATTGATAGAAAGGTTAAGATGATAAAAAGGGATATGTGTATTGTGATTCGAATAAGTATTTTTCAAATAATAAGATTTATGCAAGTAATGCTAACTTGGAGTTATTGAATGCGATAAAGATTGATGATCAGTGATAAGTATAAATGATATGAAAAGAGTATATGAGTATGAAGGAAAAGATATGGTCTATTTATAAGGGGATTTTGGTTTCTGGAAAAATAGTTAAATTGAAGTTAAAGAGAGAGTTAAAGGATCCAGTACAATAACAATTATTTTGAGGTGTAGATTATAAGTTTAATTAGAAATAAGAAAAATATGTAAAGTTGTATAAAGAGATTGTTGGATTCTGCAAAGAGTATATTGTAATCATCTGAGATAAAGATTTAAAGTCATGTCTCTTAGTTAAGCAGATATGGTCAATAAAATAAATAATAGTTTATATGTATTAAGGAAGTTTATAAGGTGGTTAAGTGATGATAGAATATGATAAGGAATTCTGATCGATTTATGATTTTGAATAATAAGAATTGATGTTATTGTTTATATGATAAGTGAAAATAAAGAAAGATAGTTGAAGAACTAAAGGAATAAATACAAGTTTTGACGATGACATAAAATATTAAATAAAGGAAGCAATATGAGAACATTAGAAGATATATTTTTATCAATGTGTGCAGTGAAAATTCGAGGATGAATTTTCTTAAGAGGAAGATTTGTAACATCTTTATACCAGGTTAGTGACCAAATTGTTAAATTTAAGAATTTAGTGACTAAAGTAGAATAATTAAATAGTTTAAGGACTTATATAAAAATATTATGTAGGATTAAACTATAAAGAGGGAAGAATTGAATGAAAAAATGGTCATTTGTAAGGAAAATAATTAAATATGGTTATATATATATTAACCATGTGGGGGGAAAGAAGGGAAACTAAGTGAGTTTCCAAAGTTCTCTTCTTCTCCTTTCTTCTTCACGTGTGGAAGCCAATAACCAAATGTGAGTTTCTGGTTAATTGATTTCTTGTTAAATTTAAGGTTGAGTTTTGATTATTAGGTGATAATTAAGCTTAAGGAGAGCTTAAATTGTCTTGAAACAATAAGATGAAGAGAATTAAAGAATTAAAGAAAAGAGAAGAATAAGTAAAATCTTGAAAGAGGGTTCTTTAATGAGGTTTAAGAGTGAATTTGACTTGTGATCAATCTAATTAATATGTATGAAGTGTTATAATTGGATTTGTAACATGTTAAAATTTGGGTATGATTCTTGAATTTCATAAGGAGGAGAGGATATGGAGGTTAAAGAAGTGATTATTGAGTAGAAAAGAGTGCAAGTATGTGTATGAGAGTTAGGAATATTAAAGGGGGTGAAATATGAGGAGTTGAGGTAAAAATGAAGTGATTTTCGAGCTCAAAATGTAATTTATGAGTCGAGCTCAAAATGAAGTGAATATGTACCGATGCACTCTGAATGGAATAAAAACATCGAATGTAATAAGTGCATCGATGCATAGGGAGTGCATCGATACACCTCTTAAGATGAAAACATCAAATGTAATTTGTGTACCGATGCATAGGTAGTGCATCGATACACACGTTTAGGAATGCATCGATACACTATAGTGTGTACCTATGCACTTCAAGGGGAAATAGAAATAAACCTTTCTTTTGGTCTAAGAAATGATAGATTAGAGTATATCAATTGGATATTGATATGTATTAATGTGTGATTATGTAGATATCGAGCACAAACAAGTTCCGGGATGACTATCAAGTTAAGATTCGATCGAAAGAAAGGAAATCGTAAAAGGGGATTGGAACTTAATGAGGCCAAGGTGAGTACATACTAGTTGTAAATGATGTATATGGAAATAAGACTCACGTTGAGTCTAATTCCAATATTTGATTGCATAAATATAGGAATGTTAGTGTATGTTTTGAGATGACTAGTATGTATGCATGAATACATGGATAAATTCGTAAAGGCTACATGTTATATGGTATGATAATGAATATAAGGAGTTATAATATAAGTTAGGTGGTATTGACATAAGTAATTATAGAAACATATAATATAAGACAAGTGAACTCAAAATAAGTGAATACATGAAATGATATATAATTAATGTGATGTATATGTAAACATATATGAACAAGTTATGGCATAAGTGATTACATGAACATAGATGAAATAATATAAACTATGAGACATGATATATGTGATTACATGTTATATGATATGAGATTGGTGTTTACACATACATGTGGTGTGTGATAGAAGAGGAGGAACATGTGATCATAAGAGCAATGATATGAATCATAATGATAGTGCCCGTGTTATATGATGTGAGAGCTATAGGTATAGTTGGCATTCCAAGTGTCGAGGGTTACCGATGTCTTTCGAGACATATGGACAGTTTACCTATGTCCTTCAGGACAAATTTCATATGCCATGAAGTGGAAATTATATGAGCTGTGGTGACAACATATGTGCACAACCTCAAAGTACTCATATACCTTAAGTTCTCAGTAATATACACGGGCACATAAAATATATAAAAGAGTTTGATTTCTTATAAGATATCATGTTATTATTGGTTAATGGTGGATCATAAGTGATGTCATTAAATAGTAAAATGATAACTGTGATTGCATATGGAATGATTAGATTGCATGTTCATACTTTAGGAAATGTATTATTTTATTATAATTATATGCCTTACTAAGTAAATTACACAGTATGTATTTTGTTGTAACAAATGTATTGGCATGTAGACAAATTGACAAATTGTGATTTACATATGCTCTGATTGGTTTTTGTAATATTTTGATTGTCCTTATGTAAATGGTTAACTTTATGTTAATGAAAGTTTAAATTTTCCATGATTTCTATAAATATAAACGTTTTGAATTATCAGTGTGACACATAGGATTCATATTCGAGTTGGGTACAGGTTGGGGATGTTACAAGTGGAGAAAACATCTTACGGAACCTGTAGTTTGAATCAGGTCGTCATGCTAACGACGTTAAATAAAGCACTTTAATGGGAGGTAACCCATTTTTATATTTTATTTGCTTAATATTTAATTAATTAATTAATTAGTTAATTTTTATTTTTCTTTGAATTTTACAGGTACTCCGTCATTCCTAATTAAATTTGGATTTACTTGATACATTATGCATATTCTTGTGAGCTTTGAGTCTAATGAGCATACACTTTTCGTTTTTTCTCTTTTTTTCTTTGTGTGTGTCAAACTAGTTTTAGCATTCTAAAACTTGTGATGTAACACTAGTCGAGACTAAATCCATGAATTTGATGTTTTTAGTATGATAGAGGCCCTTAGAATTAACCCTTTCGCTACCCAAAATGCCTACCCTTTTACCCCTTAGTGAACCATATTTGAGCTATTTTCCTTTTTTTCTTTGATTTTCACCTCATCAAATTAAACCCGAAGCCTTTTATTTCATATCTTTTTTTGCATACCTTTGCCGAGACTCGAGATTATTGTTCTACGATAAAAAACAAATTTTCTGTTCAATAAAAAAATTCTCATTGAAAAAAAGGAAAAAAAGAAGTTTAAAAAAAATAGTGAACAATGCGTTGTTTTAAAAAACAAAGAAAGAAAAAGAAAAACATACCCTTTATTCGAATAAGAAGAAAAAAAAAAGAAATTTTGGTTGTTTCAAATGTCTTTTATCTATTATTTTTACTTGTTCTATTTTTTTAAGCTTTATGTTAATTTATGGATTATTTCGAATCTCTTTGATCTTTTATCTTGAAAACTTAAATCATTTCTTTTCGGCCTTTATCCTTACCCATACCTTAACTAATTTACAATCTTATTTAAAGACCTCTTGAATTTTACATTATATTTATTTTTAAATAGTGGAGATTGGATTTAATTATAAGCTTATGGTGATGCTTTGACTTATTTTGAATTGAGTTTTGCATCACGAGATTTGTGAACTATCAGTATGTCTATCTATACGTGTAAATAAACTTATAACATCATTCGATTAAAAATTAAATTTATTTTTATTTATTAAAAGTGTGATAAAACTAAGATAAAACTAAGATAATGTGTAAATAAACTAAGATAATGTGTAAATAAAAAGATCTAAATGTGTGATGATATTAAAATTTTAATTGTTATTACTGACATTTAACTTAAGATAATTATATATTAATTAAATAAAAACAAAATTAATTATATTTTATGTTTTTCAAAACTAGTAATCAAAAGTAGACAAGACAAAATAAACAAAAGTGATCTATCTAAACCTAGATGTAAGTGAGATTAAGGGCATTAAGATTAGATTGAGTTATTTTAAGTCTAGATTCTGTTCACTTTATAGATCAGATTCACAGATCGAATTTATCGGATTAATTTTCGGATTGCATCAAAAATTTAGATCAATTAGTTTATTTTTTCCGATTACAGGGACATCAATTATAGGAGAAAGTAGCAAAAAGAATGAAAAGGCAAGCGATTCGCAAAATTCTCTTTCATTAAGTTATATGCGATGATAGAAAGCTATTTACATTAATTATACAACCCAAATGAGTGTTGGCTCAGTCCTCAAAAACCTTGTCGAAATGACCACCAATTCACTCAAAGGATATTTGCTGTAAAGAATTGGTTCAGTTGGGACCCCAACAGCTCAAGTACATGACCGTCCGCAGAGACTCTTCAGATTGTTTAGACTTGAGTCCTTGGGAAATTGCAGCGGAGGATTGAGAAGAGAGAGTCTTGGCCTGTGAAGCAGACCGGAGATGGTTCTTGGCATGCTGCACGGCTGACCTTACAGTATAGTTCCATCTGCAGACGCCTTGGTCTTTCAATGCTTCCACTGCTCCAATACTAGCTGCCACGATCCACGCTCTGCTACTTGAACTCATTTCGTGAAGTTTGTATTAAGAAAGAGACACTGATTTTTGCTGTTTTGTTGGTGGGAAAGTGGAAGAAGGGGATTCTTATATTTACAAGAGAACCAAAACTACTTGCTATCTGCTCATGGTTTCGACAATGGTTTTGGTTCGGTGGGCGCATAGGTTGGACGGATTTGGAAGAATATGACATAAAAGTCCTTGTGAACTAACTCGATGACAACAAGTTGTGAGGGCAAAAATGGGATTCAGAATGATATTCGATCCCAAGATAATTAAAAAGTGGGCAGTGGGCACATGGGTTTTGGAAGGATGTGACAGAAATGTCCACGAAAACCACCTGTGTTATGGGGAATGCAAAACAGGCTACAAGTTTGGAGGAAAAACAAGAGGCATATTTTGGTAATTGAGCAAACTATTCATGGTTAAATAGTTTAAATGTTCTTACCTTATGACTTGCTGGTACGATGCTTACACGTCGCCTAATCCACTTTGTAGCAGGATCGGCTGACAGCAGTCTCCGCGCCCGGGCCTGGTGAGAGTGATTATTTTTCTATATTAAAATTCAAAAATTTTAATTATTTATTTTATTGATTGTGTTAATCTTAAAAAAATTATGTTCATCTTAATATATCAGTTTGTTTTAGATGATTATCCAGCTCAGTTGGTAGAGGACAAGGTTCTTAACCTTGAGGTCTTGGGATCGAGTCCCACGGAGGGCATTTTATAATTCGGAGGTCTTATACGGAAGTTGCTCTTAACCTGTTGTTGGGGGCAGCCTACTTTCTTACCTCCCCCTTACCCCATTATATATAGGAACAAGGGACATCCATTTTTTTTATATATGAGTTTTCCTCGATTAGTTATTTATTTTATGGACTGTATACACCCTGAAATTTTATTTGTATCTAACATATTCAAAAATTTTATATTGTTAACATATGTGTGCTCACATTAAAAAATATTTATGAATCCACAACTTACCGACATACTTAATTAACTAGTGTTTATTTTATGCAATATTTTATGATTAAATGATCATCGTTTGTTCATTATTATTATTGATTTTACCTTTTTACAAGATATTATTTCAAGGCAATGACTTCTAGAAATATGCTTAAAAAGACTAAAAATTGTACTTTTTGTTCTGGAATCGAGGCTGGAACAGTGAGTATGAATTTGGGCATGAAATGTTGATGTGGCAGTGAGTCAGCACCTTCTAGAAGGTTCGCACAGCAGCGTTCAATGTTTATTTTGGCCAATATTTTATGATTAAATACTCCTCGGTTGTTAATTATTATTACTGATTTGGGTCTTTTTACGTGATTTCTGTGTAGGGCAATGACTTCTGAAAAATGTGCTTAACATGACTAAAAATTACACTTTTTGTTCTCGAATCAAGGTTGGAACAGTAGGCATGAATTTGGGCATGAAATGTTGACGTGACAGTGAGTCAACAAATTCTAGAAACTCCACTCAGTAGCGTTCAATGTTTATTTTGGACAACATTTTATGATTAAATACTCCTCGTTTGTTCATTATTATTGCTGATTTTGGACTATTTATGTGATTTCTGTGCAGGGAAATGACTTCTGAAAAATGAACTTAAAATGACACTTTTTGTTCTGGAATCAAAGTTGGAATAGTGAACATGAATTTAGGTATGAAATGTTGATGTGGCTGTGAGTTAACAACTACTAGAAGGTCCAGTTAACAGTGTCCAGTCAACAATTCTAGAAAGTGGATGGACGGCTGAAGTATTTCAAGCATTTGAAAATCAAGTTTTTAGGAATTATCTTTTTAATTTTTAGGATTTAAATTTAAATAATTATCTTTTGTATTTTCAGCATATTTTAGGGTTTTAGGAAGATATAAATACACACTTTGGGTAAAGCTTCAATGACATCTCAGATTGCATTATTTCTTTCTTTCTTTCTTTAGTTTAATAAAAATCCTTTCTTATATTCTATTTTCGTTTTATTTAATTTTCTTTTAAGCTGATGACTAAAGTGATGATTTAATTCCAACATGAGAATTGAAAAACACTCAAATAACTTCAGAAATCTCTCTCAATTTCTTGCGTTTATTTTAAAAAATCAAAACGATTTCAAAACCAAAGATTGGCGTTGGTCAGGATGTTGTTAAGATGAAATGTGTGGAGGAAGGATCGATTTATTGAAAGCACATTCGACTTCTTGGAAACACACTTAGCAAATTGATTGCTAAGAGGGAATTGAGGTCGAAATAGGTTATTATTGAAACAACATAATCTAAGACGCTCTTTTACGAACTTAAATGGTTTTTAATCTACAACAATTGATGTTGATTACTTAATTTCCAAAGACGGAATCAAAGGTTGCACTTGGGTATTTGGTATACAAAGCATAGTCATAAGGATTGATCATTATAGACAAGTAATCGACGTAAATCCTGAAGTAAAAACCATTTTTGATGATCCAAGGAAACTGAGTCAAAGAGAAAGCCCAAGGCTGATTTTGCCATATTGAATTTATTTCTTTTAAATCTTTTTCTTAATCTTCTTTCACTTCTCTTCAATATTCTTTATTTTCTTGTTTTTATTTTATTTTACTCTCTTCATCTACAAAGCCTCATCATTACTTGAATACCACACAATCCACTTATTGGCACAAACATTAATCAAAGCACGAATAAATCAGGAAGTCTCCTTAGTCTCTATGGGATCGATCCTTATTTCTCCTTTACTATGTTAAATTTTTTTTTATTTATTAATTTAGAAGAATAAATTATTTTGACACAAAAAATGATGCATGTCAAATTGAAGGCGTTGTCGAGGACTAACGACAGTTTACTAATTTCTTTCTTTCTTTTGTTTTTAATTTATGACCAGGAAGTGGTGTAACATCCTCAACACCGGGTTAGTGACCAAATTGTAAAACTTCATAATTTAGTGACTAAAGTAGATAAATTGAATAGTTCAAGGACTTATATGGAAAATTTTGTGTATGACTAAATAGCAAATAATGATGAATGGAAGGGAAAAATGGTCATTTGATCCAGAAATGAATTAAAAATGTATTGTGGTAAGGATATAAACACGTGAAATTGAAGGATTAAGGGAAAAGAAAGTTTCCAGATAACTCTTCTTCACTCTTCTTCCTCTTTCAGCCGTGAGTTATCCAAAAGCAAAGGTGAGTTTCTTGTTAGCTGTTCTTGAATTGAATTTAAGTTTGGTTTATGTTCTTTAGATGATACTTAAGCTGAAATAAAGCTTAAGTTGTCTTAAAATCAAAAGATAAAGGAGTTTGGAAGGATTAAAAATAAGAGGTTTATAAGTGAAATTTTGGGAGAGAGTTAGTAAGTAAAGTTTGAAACTAAATATGACTTGTAATCAGCTAAATTAAGAAGTATGAAGTGTTAGAATTGAAATTAGAACATTTTGAAAAATTGGTAGGATTCTTAATTTCAAAATATAGGATGATATTTGGAAGATAAGGGCGTGTTATATGAATATAAATTGATTGGAGTATGTGTATGTAAGTTTAAGTATATGAAATGGGTGAAGGAATGAAAGGTTTAGATTAATATGGGTAAATTTTGGGTTTAAAAACTGATTTATGGGCTATGGGTATTGGTACTGATTCATCAAGTACCGATACTTCAAAGGTAAAAGAGTGATATTTAGTATAGGGGGTATCGATACCATAAGCCAAAATTTAACAAGTTATTTAAGGGGTATTGATACAAAATGGGTAGTATCAATACTCAGGGTACCGATACCATAGATCAGGTATCGATACCATTTTGGAAATAAGAATCACAGAATCGAAAATGGGTATCGATACCTAGAATTCTGATATGCACATCAAATGTATGATTGTGTAGATATTGAGCATAAGTAAATTCTGGAACGACCGAAGAGTTAGGATCAATTAAGAAGAATAAAGTCATAGAAATTGATTTGGATTCAGTGAGGCTAAGATGAGTGCATGTTATAGTATAGGTGTAGTTTTATGAAAATAAGACTTATGATAAGTCTATTTCCTATTTTAAAGTTCATGGTTCAATAGTTATGAACATGCATATATTATGATTATTATAAACACATGCATAAGTGTTATTTGTTTATATGGTTTTACATATGCTACATGATACATGTGAACATAATCAAACAACATAAGATATATGACATGATATAGTTGATTATATGTACATGTGATACATGGTATGTGATAATGCATACATGGTTATAAGAGAAATGATATGAGTATATGAATATATGATGAATTAGTGATGATATCGATATATAGAACATATAAATATTTAAGCCCATGTTATGTAATATGAGAGCTATAGGTATAGTTGACATGCCAAGAGTCAAGGGTTATATGAGGTCTTTCGGGACATATACGATGTAACATCCTCAATACCGGGTTAGTGACCAAATTGTTAAGTTTCAGAATTTAATGACTAAAATAGAATAATTAAATAGTTCAAGGACTTATATGAAAATGTTGTGTAGGATTAAACTATAAAGAGGGAAGAATTGAAGGACAAAATAGTCATTTATAAGGAAAATAATTAAATATGGTTATATATATTAAGCACATAGGGGAAAGAGGGGAAACTAAGTGAGTTTCCAGAGTTCTCTTCTTCTCCTTTTTTCTTCACGTGTGGAAGCCAAGAGTCAAAAGTGAGTTTCTAGTTAATTAATTTCTTGTTAAATTTAAGGTTGAGTTTTGATTATTAGGTGATAATTAAGCTTAAAGAGAGTTTAAATTGTCTTGAAACAATAAGATGAAGAGAATAGAGGGAATTAAAGAAAGTAGAGGAATAAGTGAAATCTTGAAAGAGAGTTCTTTAATGAGGTTTGAGAGTGAATTTGACTTGTGATCAATCTAATTAACATGTATGAAGTGTTATAATTGGATTTGTAACATGTTAAAATTTGGGTATGATTCTTGAATTTCATAAGGAGTAGAGGATATGGAGGTTGAAGAAGTGATTATTGAGTAGAAATGAGTGCAAGTATGTGTATGAGAGTTAGGAATATTAAAGGGGGTGAAATATGAGGAGTTGAGGTGAAAATGAAGTGATTTTCAAGCTCAAAATGTAATTTCTGGGTTGTGTGCGTCAATACACATTCAATGTGTACCGATGCACTCTCAATGGAATAAAAATATCGAATGTAATAAGTGCATCGATGCATAGGGAGTGCATCGATACACCCCTTATGATGAAAAAATCGAATGTAATTTGTGTACCGATGCATAGGTAGTGCATCGATACACACGTTCAGGAATGCATCGATATATTATAGTGTGTACCGCTGCACTTCAAGGGGAAATAGAAATAGACATTTCTTTTGGTCTAAGAAATGATAGATTAGAGTATATCAATTGGATATTGATATGTATCAATGTATGATTATGTAGATATCGAGCACGAACAAGTTCCGAGATGACTATCAAGTTAAGATTCGATCGAAAGAAAGGGAATCATAAAAGGGGATTGGAACTTAGTGAGGCCAAAGTGAGTGCATACTAGTTGTAAATGATGTATATGGAAATAAAACTCGCGATGAGTCTAATTCCAATATTTGATTGCATATTAGTGTATGCTGTGAGATGACTAGTATGTATGCATGAATACATGGATAGATTCGTAAAGGTTATATGTTATATGATGTGATAATGAATATATGAAATTATAATATAAGCTAGGTGATATTGACATAAGTAATTATAGGAACATGTAATATAAGATAAGTGAACTTAAAATAAGTGAATACATGGAAATGGTATATAATTAATGTGATGTATATGTAAACATATGTGAACAAGTTATGGCATAAGTTATTACATGAACATAGATGAAATAATATAAACTATGAGACATGATATATGTGATTACATGTTATATGATATGAGTTTGGTGTTTACACATACATGTGGTATGTGATAGAAGATGAGGAACATGTGATCATAAGAGCAGTGATATGAATCATAAAGATAGTGCCCATGTTATATGATGTGAGAGCTATAGGTATAGTTAGCATGCCAATAGTCGAGGGTTACCTATGTCTTTCGAGACATATGGACAGTTTACCTATGTCATTCAGGACATATGAACAATGTTACCTTTGTTCTTCAGAACATATGGATAGGTCCTTCGGGACACAGATTTCATATGCCACTTAGTGGATTTTATACGAGCTGTGGTGACAGCATATGTGTGCACAACCTCAAAATTTGTATACCTTAAGTTCTCAATAGTGTACATGGGCTTATAAAAGATGTAAAGAGTGTGTACATGTTTGCATGCTGATGTGTTAATGTTGTTTATACTGATTCCTATACGACAGTGTGGATATATAATGTGATATGCATAATTGTTATTAGTTACTAGATTGCATGTTCATACTTATAGAAATTCTTTATTATAAGTTTATGCCTCACTAATTCTATGACTTAACGTGTAAGTGTTTTACACGTAGGTATTAAAAGCTCGAGGGTCAGATTTGAGACCGGAAGAACAATATACTTTCACAAGAGATCAGATCAGAAGTAAATCACATAGTAGGTATTTTGTTGTATTAAAGGTGTTGGCATGTAAGCAAATGTAGATTTTCATATGCTCTGATCAACTTTATAACGTTTCGAACTCAATGATGTAAATATGACTTTTTTGTTAATAAAAGTTTTAAATTTCATATAGTTTTTATGAATATACATGTTTTGAAAAGTTAATGTGTCACCTCGGACTCGTATCCGGGTTGGGTATAAGTTGGGGTGTTACATTTAATGGTATCAAAGCTACGGTTTAGTCGATTCTCGGCATAAACCGAAGTCCAAAGTGTCATAAAAAGTGTACATGCCAACATAGTAGTAATAAC
The DNA here is from genome assembly GCF_006381635.1 of Hibiscus syriacus. Taxonomy (NCBI): domain Eukaryota; kingdom Viridiplantae; phylum Streptophyta; class Magnoliopsida; order Malvales; family Malvaceae; genus Hibiscus; species Hibiscus syriacus. The sequence goes on along the minus strand of NW_024063191.1, from coordinate 286,129 downwards.
TTCTGATCTGATAAGAGTAAAGAGTATGATGTTGTACTGATAGAAATATTTTGTTATATCTTATTAGATGTTCGGACAAGATACCTCTCGAAGTGAAGCGAGAGATAATATATTAGCTGAGAGTAGTAATTCACCTTCTTTGACCAGGTAAGGTCAAGAACATGCACCTTCTGGAATGCCTGTAAGTGATCAAGATATGTTCTTCAGGACGTTGGACGCGGTATTAGCGCGTTTCCAACCTCCTGCCTCTTCAACTTTGAGGATGAATGTTGCAAAGGAATTAAAGGGATTAGGAGCTCTAGAGTTCAAAGGTGAAGCCGAGGAAGGTCTGGTTGCTGCGGATATTTGGCTCAACGATGTAAATATTATGTTAGAATGACTCCACTATTATGATGTGGAGAAGCTAGATGGAGTAGTCTCCTTGCTTCGTGAGAAAGTGAGAATCTGGTGGACAAATGTCACCTTGAGGATAATCAGTGATCAGGTGACATGGTCTCTATTTCTGCAAGAGTTTATTCACAAGTACATAGGAGACCTGTTCATTAAGTAGATGAAACAAGAATTTTTGAACCTGAAGCAAATAAACTGTACCGTGTATGAGTATGAGTGTGAGTTCAACAAATTAAGTCACTTTACAACAGAATTGATGCCTACAGAAAAAGATGCATGTGAGTGGTTTAATGAGGGTTTACACCCGAAGCTTAAAGAAATGTTAATAGTGTTAAACATATCCTCGTTTCAATAGGTGATAAACTGTGCTAAAGCTCTAGAGAAAGCTCAAAATGAACGATTTGGGGAGCAAAGAGCCCAATCATCAAAAAGAATTGGGACTTCATTAAGTTCTGCACCACCCAAAAGAGGCAGGGATTCTGAATTTTGATCCCAGGTAAGGTTTGAAACGATGACATCCTCCGCTAGAGGATCAAATCATATAAGAATTGGGTAGACTCAATCAGTAAGGTCTGGTGATAGAAGAGCACAACAAAGGCATTGTCAAAAGTGTGGAAGATACCACAGTAGGACATGTAGAGTTGAGTTTGGAGCCTGTTTCCGATGTAGGGAGACATGATATTTCATGAGAGATTGTCCATTGGGGAAAAGAGAGCCTGTACAGTTGGAGGGATCTGCTTTGATGTCTCAGAGATGAAGAGGTAGAGGAAGAGGCAAAAGTCAACCAGAATCCTCTACTTAACAGGAAGTTTGCTCCACTGCTAGAGTATAAAATCTTAATACCATGGAAGATAGGGATGATCCAGAGATAATCACATGTACTTTTCTATGGTATAGTAAATGTGTTATGGTGTTGTTTGACATGGGGTCTAAATATTCATGTATTAGTAATAAATTGGTAAAAGAAGTGAGAATACAATTAGAAGTTAATGATAATGATTTGATACTGATCAATTCGTTAGAACAATGCTCGGGTGAATAGAGTGTGTCAAGGGTGTTTCCTACTGATTCAGGGAATTGAATTCCCTGCTAATATGATGAAATTACCTTCTAACAAATTTGAAGTGATGCTAGGAATGGAAAGGTTATATCGCTATCATGTAAATATTGACTGTGAAGCAAGAATGAAACATTAATTATTTTAGAAGAATGAGAAATTATCGTATTAGAAGATGATATCCGGATAAATTAATCAAGTATCAAGTAAAGGAGATAAGGATTCGGATGACAAGGGAAAAATTAAGGATTGATATAAAGGTTAAGATGATAAAAAGGGATATGTGTATTGTGATTCGAATAAGTATTTTGCAAATAATAAGATTTATGCAAGTAATGCTAACTTGGAGTTATTGAATGCGATAAAGATTGATGATCAGTGATAAGTATAAACGATATGAAAAGAGTATATGAGTATGAAGGAAAGGATATGATCTATTTTATAAGGGGATTTTGGTTTCTGGAAAAATAGTTAAATTGAAGTTAAAGAGAGAGTTAAAGTATCCAGTACAATAACAGTTATTTTGGGGTATAGATTATAAGTTTAATTAGAAATAAGAAAAATATGTAAAGTTGTATAAAGAGATTGTTGGATTCTGCAAAGAGTATGTTGTAATCATCTGACATAAAGATTTAAAGTTATGTCTCTTAGTTAAGCAGATGTGGTCAATAAAATAAAGAATAATTTATATGTATTAAGGAAGTTTATGAGGTGGTTAAGTGATGATAAAATATGATAAGGAATTCTGATCGATTTATGATTTTAAATAATAAGAATTGATGTTATTGTTTATATGATAAGTGACAATAAAGAAAGATAGTTGAATAACTAAAGGAAGAAATACAAGTTTTGACGATGACATAAAATATTAAATAAAGGAAGCAGCATGAGAACATTAGAAGATATATTTTTATCAATGCGTGCAGTGAAAATTCGAGGATGAATTTTCTAAAGAGGAAGATTTGTAACATCTTTATACCGGGTTAGTGACCAAATTGTTAAATTTCAGAATTTAGTGACTAAAGTAGAATAATTAAATAGTTTAAAGACTTATATAAAAATATTATGTAGGATTAAACTATAAAGAGGGAAGAATTGAATGACAAAATGGTCATTTGTAAGGAAAATAATTAAATATGGTTATATATATTAACCACGTGGGGGAAATAAGGGAAACTAAGTGAGTTTCCAAAGTTCTCTTCTTCTCCTTTCTTCTTCACGTGTGGAAGCCAATAGCCAAAGGTGAGTTTCTGGTTAATTGATTTCTTGTTAAATTTAAGGTTGAGTTTTGATTATTAGGTGATAATTAAGCTTAAGGAGAGCTTAAATTATCTTGAAACAATAAGATGAAGAGAATAGATGAATTAAAGAAAAGAGAAGAATAAGTAAAATCTTGAAAGAGGGTTCTTTAATGAGGTTTAAGAGTAAATTTGACTTGTGATTAATCTAATTAATATGTATGAAGTGTTATAATTGGATTTGTAATATGTTAAAATTTGGGTATGTTTTCTTGAATTTCATAAGGAGGAGAGGATATGGAGGTTAAAGAAGTGATTATTGAGTAGAAATGAGTGCAAGTATGTGTATGAGAGTTAGGAATATTAAAGGGGGTGAAATATGAGGAGTTGAGGTGAAAATGAAGTGATTTTTGAGCTCAAAATGTAATTTCTGAGTTGAGCTCAAAATGAAGTGAATGTATACCGATGCACTCTGAATGGAATAAAAACATCGAATTTAATAAGTGCATCGATGCATAGGGAGTGCATCGATGCATAGGGAGTGCATCGATACACCTTTTAAGATGAAAACATCAAATGTAATTTGTGTACCGATGCATAGGTAGTGCATCGATACACACGTTTAGGAATGCATCGATACACTATAGTGTGTACCGATGCACTTCAAGGGGAAATAGAAATAAACCTTTCTTTTGGTCTAATAAATGATAGATTAGAGTATATCAATTGGATATTGATATGTATCAATGTGTGATTATGTAGATATTGAGCACAAACAAGTTCCGGGGATGACTATCAAGTTAAGTTTCGATCGAAAGAAAGGAAATCGTAAAAGGGGATTAGAACTTAATGAGGCCAAGGTGAGTACATACTAGTTGTAAATGATGTATATGGAAGTAAGACTCACGATGAGTCTAATTCCAATATTTGATTGCATAAATATAGGAATGTTAGTGTATGTTTTGAGATGACTAGTATGTATGCATGAATACATGGATAAATTCGTAAAGGCTGCATGTTATATGGTATGATAATGAATATAAGGAGTTATAATATAAGCTAGGTGGTATTGACATAAGTAATTATAGGAACATGTAATATAAGACAATTGAACTCAAAATAGGTGAATACATGAAATGATATATAATTAATGTGATGTATATGTAAACATATATGAACAAGTTACGGCATAAGTGATTACATGAACATAGATGAAATAATATAAACTATGAGACATGATATATGTGATTACATGTTATATGATATGAGATTGGTGTTTACACATACATGTGGTGTGTGATAGAAGAGGAGGAACATGTGATCATAAGAGCAATGATTTGAATCATAATGATAGTGCCCGTGTTATATGATGTGAGAGCTATAGGTATAGTTGGCATGCCAAGTGTTGAGGGTTACCGATATCTTTCGAGACAGTGTTACCTATGTTCTTTATAATATATGGATAGGTCCTTCAGGATACAGATTTCATATGCCACTTAGTGGATTTTATACGAGTTGTGGTGACAGCATATGTGTGCACAACCTCATAGTACTCGTATATCTTAAGTTCTCAATAGTGTGCATGGGCTTATAAAAGATGTAAAGAGTGTGTACAGGATTGCATGCTCATATGTTAATGTTGTTTATACTGATTCCTATATGACATTGTGGATATATAATGTAATATGCATAATTGTTATTAGTTACTAGATTGCATGTTCATACTTATAGAAATTCTTTATTATACGTTTATGCCTCACTAAGTATATGACTTAACGTGTTCGTGTTTTACACGTAGGTACTAAGAAGCTCGATGATCAGATTTGAGACCGGCAGAACATCATACCTTCACAAGAGATTAGATCATAAGTAAATCGCATAGAAGGTATTTTTTTTGTATTAAAGGTGTTGGCATGTAAGCAAATGTAGATTTTCGTATGCTCTAATCAACTTTATAACATTTTTAACTCAATGATGTAAATATGACTTTTGTGTTAATAAAAGTTCTAAATTTCATATAGTTTTTATGATTATGCATGTTTTGAAAAGTTAATATGACACTTCAGACTCGTATCCGGGTCGAGTACAGGTTGGGGTGTTACATACGAGGTCCTTCGGGATATACATGAGGTCCTTCAGGACAAATTTCATATGCCATGAAGTGGAAATTATATGAGCTGTGGTGACAACATATGTGCACAACCTCAAAGTACTCATATATCTTAAGTTCTCAGTAATATACACGGGCACATAAAATATATAAAAGAGTTTGATTTCTTATAAGATATCATGTTATTATTGGTTAATGGTGGATCATAAGTGATGTCATTAAATAGTAAAATGATAACTGTGATTGCATATGGAATGATTAAATTGCATGTTCATACTTTAGGAAATGTATTATTTTATTATAATTATATGCCTTACTAAGTAAATTACACAGTATGTATTTTGTTGTATCAAATGTATTGGCATGTAGACAAATTGACAAATTGTGATTTACATATGCTCTGATTGGTTTTTGTAATATTTTGATTGTCCTTATGTAAATGGTTAACTTTATGTTAATGAAAGTTTAAATTTTCCATGATTTCTATAAATATAAACGTTTTGAATTGTCAGTGTGACACATAGGATTCGTATTCGAGTTGGGTACAGGTTGGGGATGTTACAAGTGGAGAAAACATCTTACGGAACCTGTAGTTTGAATCAGGTCGTCATGCTAACGACGTTAAATAAAGCACTTTAATGGGAGGTAACCCATTTTTATATTTATTTGCTTAATATTTAATTAATTAATTAATTAGTTAATTTTATTTTTCTTTGAATTTTACAGGTACCCCGTCATTCCTAATTAAATTTGGATTTACTTGATACATTATGCATATTCTTGTGAGCTTTGAGTCTAATAAGCATACACTTTTCGTTTTTTCTCTTTTTTTCTTTGTGTGTGTCAAACTAGTTTTAGCATTCTAAAACTTGTGATGTAATACTAGTCGAGACTAAATCCATGAATTTGATGTTTTTAGTATGATAGAGGCACTTAGAATTAACCCTTTCGCTACCCAAAATGCCTACCCTTTTACCCTTTAGTGAACCATATTTGAGCTATTTTCTTTTTTTTCTTTGATTTTCACCTCATCAAATTAAACCTGAAGCCTTTTATTTCATATCCTTTTTTGCATACCTTTGCCGAGACTCGAGATTATTGTTCTACGATAAAAAACAAATTTTCTGTTCAATAAAAAAAATTCTCCTCATTGAAAAAAAAGGAAAAAAATAAGTTTAAAAAAATAGTGAACAATGCGTTGTTTTAAAAACAAAGAAAGAAAAAGAAAAAACATACCCTTTATTCGAATAAGAATAAAAAAAAAAGAAATTTTGGTTGTTTCAAATGTCTTTTATCTATTATTTTTACTTGTTCTATTTTTTTAAGCTTTATGTTAATTTATGGATTATTTCAAATCACTTTGATCTTTTGTCTTACTTAAATCATTTCTTTTCGGCCTTTATCCTTACTCATACCTTAGCTAATTTACAACCTTATTTAAAGACCTCTTGAATTTTACATTATATTTATTTTTAAATAGTGAAGATTGGATTTAATTATAAGCTTATGGTGATGCTTTGACTTATTTGAATTGAGTTTTGCATCACGAGATTGTGAACTATCAGTATGTCTATACGTGTAAATAAACTTATAACATCATTCGATTAAAAATTAAATTTATTTTATTTATTAAAATGTGATAAAACTAAGATAAAACTAAGATAATGTGTAATAAACTAAGATAATGGGTAAATAAAAAGATCTAAATGTGTGATGATATTAAAATTTTAATTGTTATTACTGACATTTAACTTAAGATAATATATATTAATTAAATAAAAATAAAATTAATTATTTTTATGTTTTTCAAAACTAATAATCAAAAGTAGACAAGACAAAATAAACAAAAATAGAGAAGACAAAATAAACAAAAGTGATCTATCTAAACCTAGATGTAAGTGAGATTAAGGGCATTAAGATTAGATTGGGTTATTTTAAGTCTAGATTATGTTCACTTTATAGATCAGATTCACAGATCGAATTTATCGGATTAATTTTCGGATTGCATCAAAAATTTAGATCAATTAGTTTATTTTTTCCGATTACAGGGACATCAATTATAGGAGAAAGTAGAAAAAAGAATGAAAAGGCAAGCGATTCGCAAAATTCTCTTTCATTAAGTTATATGCGATGATAGAAAGCTATTTACATTAATTATACAACCCAAATGAGTGTTGGCTCAGTCCTCAAAAACCTTATCGAAATGACCACCAATTCACTCAAAGGATATTTGCTGTAAAGAATTGGTTCAGTTGGGACCCCAACAGCTCAAGTACATGACCGTCCGCAGAGACTCTTCAGATTGTTTAGACTTGAGTCCTTGGGAAATTGCAGCGGAGGATTGAGAAGAGAGAGTCTTGGCCTGTGAAGCAGACCGGAGATGGTTCTTGGCATGCTGCACGGCTGACCTTACAGTATAGTTCCATCTGCAGACGCCTTGGTCTTTCAATGCTTCCACTGCTCCAATACTAGCTGCCACGATCCACGCTCTGCTACTTGAACTCATTTCGTGAAGTTTGAATTAAGAAAGAGACACTGATTTTTGCTGTTGTGTTGGTGGGAAAGTGGAAGAAGGGGATTCTTATATTTACAAGAGAACCAAAACTACTTGCTATCTGCTCATGGTTTCGACAATGGTTTTGGTTCGGTGGGCGCATAGGTTGGACGGATTTGGAAGAATATGACATAAAAGTCCTTGTGAACTAACTCGATGACAACAAGTTGATGAGGGCAAAAATGGGATTCAGAATGATATTCGATCCCAAGATAATAAAAAATGGGTTTTGGAAGGATGTGACAGAAATGTCCACGAAAACCACCTGTGTTATGGGGAATGCAAAACAGGCTACAAGTTTGGAGGAAAAACCAGAGGCATATTTGGTAATTGAGCAAACTATTCATAGTTAAATAGTTTAAATGTTCTTACCTCATGACTTGGTGGTACGTGCATACACATCGTCTTATCCACTTTGTAGCAGGATCGGCTGACAGCAGTCTCCAAGCCCCCACCTTGGTGAGGGTGAGGGTGAGGGTGATTATTTGTTTATCTTAAAATTTAAATTTTATTTAATTATTTATTTATTTATTTTATTTATCTTAAAAATTTTATGCTCATCTTGATATATGAGTTTTTCTTAAATAGTTACTTATTTATAGATTGTATACATCTTGAAAATTTATTTATATTTAGCCCATTAAAAATTTTATATTATTAATATTTGTGTGCTCACATTGAAATTTTTTATGGATTCGTAACTTACAGACATACTTAATTAACTAGTGTTTATTTTTTTCAACATTTTATGATTAAATGCTCATGTTTGTTCATTATTATTATTGATTTGACTGTTTTTACAAGATATTATTCTAAGAGAATAACTTTAGAAATGTGATTAAAAGACTAAAAAATGTACATTTTGTTTGGAATCAAGGCTTGAACAGTGAGCATGAAATGCTGACGTGACAGTGAATCAACATCTTCTAGAAGGTTCACACAACTGCGTTAAGTGTTTATTTTGGGCAACATTTTATGATTAAATACTCATCGTTTGTTAATTATTGTTGATTTGGGTCTTTTTATGTGATTTGGGTGCAATGTAATGACTTTTGAAAAATGTACTTAAAATAATTAAAAATTACACTTTTTGTTCTCGAATCAAGGCCGGAATAGTAGGCATGAATTTGGGCATGAAATGCTGACGTGACAGTTAGTCAACAATTTCTAGAAGCTCCACTTAGTAGCGTTCTGTGTTTATTTTGGACAACATTTTATGATTAAATACTCTTCGTTTGTTAATTATTATTGTTGATTTGGGTCTTTGTACTTGATTTTTGTGCAACGCAATGACTTTTGGAAAATTTGCTTAAAATGACTAAAAATTACACTTTTTGTTCTCGAATCAAGGCCAAAATAGTAGGCATGAATTTGGGCATGAAATGCTGGTGTGGCAGTTAGTCAACAACTTAGCAAATTGATTTCTAAGAGGGAATTGCGATAATAATATGTTATTATTGAAATAACATAATCTGAGTTGGTCTTTTATGAACTTAAGTGGTTATTGATATACAACAATTGATGTTGATTAGATTAATTTCCAAAGCCAAAATCAAAGGTTGCACTTGGGTATTTGGTATACAAAGCATAATAATAAAGATTGATTCTTGTAAACAAGTAACCGACGCGAATCCCGAAGTAAAACTCATTTTCGATGATTCGAGGAAACTGAGCCAAAGCGAAAACCCAAGGTTGATTTTACCATATTAAATTTATTTCTTTTAAATCTTCTTCTTAATATTCTTTTACTTTTCTCTTTAATCTTCTTTATTTTCTTTTATTTTACTCTCTTCATCTACAACTCCCATCATTACTTGAAGACCACTCAATCCATTTCTTGGAACAAAGATTAAACAAAGAACGAATAAATCAGGAAGTCTCTTTAATCCTTGTGGGATAGACCTTTATTTTTTCTTTATTACGTTAAATATTAAAATATGAAACAAACAACTATATGTTGGTTTTTTTGGGGAAATAAAAATATTTAAAAACTTAGGAATCTAAATTTCTTTAAATTTTGAGAGGGTTAAATTAAAATTTTCAAAACATTTAAAGAACTTGAAATAACTTTTCCATAATCTTTCTTTATGATCCGCCGTAATATCACCAGTAATAGATCTCATTATAATTAAATATTAGGTAAAATACATAGATAATCTTTTCATTATAAGATATTATTTTATCGAGTTCTTCAATTTTTAAAAGTTATAAAATGGTACCTTAATTATGAGATGTTATTTTGTTGAGTCCTTTAAATATTAAAAGTTACAAAATGATCACTCGACTATTTATAATTTCTAAACTCATATTTTTTTCATTAAAAAATTAGCGACAATTTGAGCTAAGCGTTAACTTGTTGACTGAGATATGATAAAATTTTATCTTAAGATCATTTTAGTTGTATTTTCTTTATCGACTATCTATTTATATTATGTCATCGAGCCAATACTTGAAAGCAACAACGATGCTAATATGCATCATTAAAATATGATTTTATCAATCAACAGATTAACGTCTAACTCAAATTATCGTCTAACTTGAACAATCATCAATGTTTTAATAGAAAAGGACGGGTTTGAAATATATGAATAGTCAGTGACCGTTATATAACTTTTAATAGTCGAGTAACTCAACAAAATAATGTCCTCTGATCAAAGATTATTTTGTGGCTTTTAATTGTTAAATACTTAACAAAACAATACCCAATAATTAGACGACTATTTATGTATTGTATACATAAAAATTAATAGTTATAGAGAAATATATAAATACAATTTATCCAAAACCCGACAACATAAATTTTCTATGGAATGAGACATTTCTTAGGATAAAAAATAGCTTCAAGAGCTGACGTTAATTAGAATATATCTAATCACACATTCATATTTTGGGACTTCAATTTTTTAATTATAAAATTATAAATTAATATTGTTATTACTTATGAATTAGTAGACCCGCCAACCATAATATCATCCGCATACATAAGGTATGGACCTTTATTATCGTGCGAACAGTTACTCGAGGACAAGGCGTCACTCACACTGATATATCTTATGTGCAACCGACGATAACTATACGTCGATATACGCAACATCTCAATCTAGCCTATCACCTCTTATGATAATCAATCAAGGTTAAGGATACGACAACTAAGAACCAAGGGCGTATCTAGGGGTGGGCTTACCTAGGTCACGGCCCACCTCATCTCCAAAAAATTAAAAACAATATATATACTATGTTTAAAAAATGTATTGGCATAATTGATATATATTTGGTACTTAATTATAACTTTTATTCTATTTTGATACATAAATTTTATTTTTTAATTATACTTAACATTTTTTATTTTAGTATCATTTCGTTAAAAAATTAACAAAATTTTTGAGGTGACATCTTTTTTTCAATGATGATATGATATTATCTTAATGGTGACACAATAACATTATTGTTAAATTTTAATGATAGAGTATGAAAATGAAATCTAAACTGAATATTAGGTATGATTTTGAAAAAAAAAATAAAGTTTATGTACCAAACTTAACAAAAATAATAGTTTATGTACTAAACTTAACAAAAATAAACGTATGGTCACTCGATTTTAAAAATTTAATTCGTAGTTAATTTCGTTTCGTTTTAATTAAGATATGGTCAATTTCATTCTATTTTAATTAAGATACGATCACTTAGCTTAAACGGATGTTAAAGGTTCAATAATTTGATTATGTGGTATGTTAATAAAATGGTTTAATTTTTGTTTTAATCCTTAAACTTTAGATAAAATTTAATTATAAACTTTTTTGTAACCTTAAAACAGTTTAGGGACAAGTTTGCAATTTACCATTTTTTAGTATGCTTTTCTCCTTAATTCCCCTTACACCGCACACTAGGGTGTTCAAAAAAACCCGAAACCGATAACTGTAATCGTTAATCGGTATAATCATTATATTTAATAGATTAATTAATCGAACCGTTAATACTAAACGATTTTGATTAACCGAACCGCTAAAAATGATGGTTAACGGTTAAGATTACGTTTACGATTATAAATTTTGATAAACGGTTAACCGTTGGTTAATCGTTAATAAATTAAATTTATAACTATATTTTGAATTTATTATATTTTTACATAAATAACTTAATATAAATTTCAGTTATTTATAATTTATATATTTTTTAATAAAATTTGTATACAAATAACTTAATATATATATATATATATATATTTTTATTTCTTTGAAATATAGAAACACTTACACTAATATAATTATATGTTTATTGTGAGGTATTAAGATATTGGGAGATGTACATACTTACATCGCTGTAATATGTGTTAAGTGCTACACTTTTTTATTTTATTTACTTACACCATTATAAGTATGTGTTAACTGTTAAGTGCTACATTTTTTTTATTCACTTACACCAGTGTAAGTATATGTTGAGTGCTACACTTGTTTATTTTATTCACTTACATGGTGTAAGTATATGTTCTGTGTTATAATTGTTTATTTTATTCACTTACATCAGTGTAAGTATGTGTTAAGTGCTACATTTTTTTGTAGTATGAATTATGAAAAAAAATTTACAAACAATTTTAATAGGTTAACCGTAAGTTAACTTGTAACTGAACCGTTAATAACGGATAACTATTAGCGGTTAACCATTTCTTAATGGTTATGTTATAGTTAGAAAAATCTCATAACCGTCCATAAACACCCCATCTCTTCCTCCTCCAGCTATGGCAAAGCAAAGAAATTTAGTTGAAGAAATTTCTCCAAAAGATTATGACGCATCATCTCCATTTCAAAATGGATTTTTCTTTTCCCATAATTTATTGAACAAAACGATATAATTGTATGCCTCGTTAAAAACCTTAATAATCTTATGAAGGGATAAAATAGAGAAAGAAAACATAGAACAAACCCACTTTTTGAAGACATATATATTCAACACAGACTTCCCGCTACCAGTTACAACACACTACAACACCATTCCAGGAACCGAAACACCAAATAACTAGGACTTGCACTAAGACACTTATGATTAACCTTACAAATTCCCACAAAACAAACATAAAAGATTTCATCTCTAAATGACTTTATAAACACTCCTAATACCAAGATTAAAGTATACTGCACCACCAACAAAATTTGATACTACCGACCATCCCCACACAAACCTACTAGGACCAAAGCAAGACTTGGAAACCACAATGGATCTGTCTCACATCACCACTTAGCCACCTATGCAAACCAGATTAACCAACTAAAGAAGAGAACATAAGCAAGTAAAACACAACATTCACCATCCAAAAAGACATTTACTTAAGAACATTCACCATGCTTTGAAAGGTTCGGACTTCAGCAAGTCTTCAAGAGCCAAGCAAGCAGCCAATCTTTTTGAAACTCTCTACATAATTGATTTTGAGTTTACCAATCCGTTTTGACGGAGAGTCAATTTCCCAAATACTCCACGAACGATAGTATGGATTTTCAAGACAATTTTATACCATCCTCGAATGAAGTTCCAAAACTAATTTCTTCTTCCCAATCCAGCCCACCTCCACAAACAGCTCCATAGCGTATTTAACAGCCTACATTTTAATATGGTCTACCGCTTCCATCCCTATCGGCAACGCGAACACAACTCTTATTGAACAACTACTTGAACGAAGAACTCCTCAACCTCCCGAAGTTTCATTAACTAAGATGACCACTCTGCTGAGACTATCGATCTAGGAGACATAGATCAACGGCTTATCCCACCATTCCTCCAAGTTTATTTCAGGAACACTTTTCACTACATTTAACCAAACCAACGATCAGAGTTTTGAGTAAAATACCAGATTCCTGATATTTGTAGATTTCTTATTGAAAACCAAATAAGTTCTCGCTAACCATATGCTCCATATTGCTGCCGCAACAGAAATATGCCACACTACTCAACGTACCACCAAATTTCATTGGTAGGCAGAACCGAAACAAAGCTTGAGACATTATTTACTCCCACCCACGAGACCCCCCACCATCGGCCAAATAGTTGCCAAAAACAACCCATTAGTCTACAATTCACAAAGAGGTGATCCGAGTCTTCTAACCCGATCCAGACTCTGAATCTGCCAAATCCATGCCTCTGCTCTTAAGAAATAATTTTGGGGGGATTCTATTTAATATCAACATCCAAATAAAACTTTTCAATTTTTGCGGCACCTTCAATTTCCATGTAGATTCAAAATCACAATCTGGCACGTCAACGAGAGCTTCAAGGATAAGTTGAGATAACCTTTTCACAGAGAATAAACCCGAACAATCGTGAACCCAAACAAATCTGTACGGCAATTTCAAATTCAATTTCACAGCCTGAATTCTGATTTGAAGTTCCCCCACCATCTTCTTTTCTTTATCAAATAAAGCTCTTGAAAACCCTAAAAGAATCTACGCCATTGTTGACCTGGATCTCGACCTGAAAGAACCCTAAACAATGCTTATCTGTAGCCCTAGTCATAGGTATATCTAGGGAAAAAAGGTTCTGGGGGTATTTGTTTCTCTTTTGAACTGCTGAAACTCACTTGGGCAAGCTTCTTCTGCTTGTTGATAAGGGATCAAGCTTTTGAAGTGTTCCTAAATCATAAAATCCCCAGCTTTATATATCTATCTTGTGCTTGTTTTAGACAAAACCAGGCTAAAATTCCACATAAAATATGAGATGATAATGAGCTACTTTCCAAGTTAAATCCAGAAAATCTCATGATCCATGATAGATAAAGTGAAACTTTTTTTTAGTTTTCCACAAATACAAAAAAAAAAATATTAAAAAATGGTAAATTACAAATTTATTTTTAAACTGCTTTAGATTAAAAAAAAAAGTATATAATTAAATTTTATTTAAAGTTTAAGGATTAAAACAAAAATTAAAATATAGTCACGTCATAAAAATATTAAACTTTTAACGACTGTTTTTAAAATAAAATGAAAGTGATCCTATAATCTTAATCAAAACGAAAGTGATTATGAATTAAGCCTTTTTTTAATTGAGTGACTATATGTTTATAAAACTAAAACAAAAGTGATCAATTCTGTAATTTACCCTTTTATCAATTAAGTCGTTTAAACTAGGTGAATAAAAAACGAAAAAAAGAAAAATAAAGAATATAAATAAAAAGAGAAGAGAAGTGATAAAAAAACGGAAGGAAAGAAGAAGATTTCGCGTACCTTTTTAAATTATTATAACTCACATAGATGTGTGGGTGTATATATATATATATATATATATATATATTATTTTAATCAATTATATATTTTATATTTAGGTTAAGAAACTTGTCAAAATCTCTATCTATTTTCTTTCCAAATTATATGTGTACAATTTCCATATTCCCTCGTCATTTTGAAGCACTACAAGTCTTAACATACTACAACTCCGGCTATATACATATGTATCAAAAATAAAAAGGATCCTCAGTATCAGTAAGGACCCCAACAGTCAAGTACATAACTTTCCTCAAAGATTCCTCAGCTTGTTTTGCTTCTTCATCTCTAACTTTGCTTGGAACAATCGAAGAAGAAGAAGAAAGCTTCTTGGCTTGAGAATATGATCCGAGATTATTCTTGGCACGTTGGTCAAGTGACCTTAGTGCATGACTACACCGGCAAAACTCTTGGTCTTTCGAACCCTCTACGGCCCCAACACTTGCCGCTATAAACCACACTTTGCTTCCTGCTCCCCAACTCATCTTTAGCCCATAAAAACTAGTTACTTCGTTGCTTAAGCCTGAAGCCTTACTCTCGAGTACATATAGAGAGAGATTAGACTGACTGATAGCCGTTGGTTTTATTGTTTAATCAGCTAAAAGAATTCGCCTTTAGCGATCCATTATTGCTGCCCGCATTAGATACTGATCATAATACACGCAGCCCGACTGGCAAACCTCGTTTGGCCGTTGGTTTTGACTTACGAGCACCTTTGTATGGACAAGACATAAACTTGATGTGGATCCCAAGTGACCTCATTTTACAGAAACCGATGGTTGTTGACAAATGACAACCTTGGTTTTGGCTGTTACTCCCGAGTAAAACAAAAAACGAAGACCGAACGAATGACATCGCATTGTCCATCCAAATGCGGATCCAAGGCTGCTAACACCAGGAACTTGCCCCTGGAATGAAGCCGATCCAGCGGCTAGTTCATGGTCATAAGCATATATTCTCGGACTTGGTTCAAAGCCCATAATAGATATGTGGTAAAATGATTGCACCGTATCTTGGTATACAATATTCTATTTAAAATCATGTTACACTCTTAAAATAAATATCTATTATTCCAAAGAAAGCCCATTATCTACAATCATCACCCATTATCTACAATCATCACATGTAGCATAAAAATATATGGTTCACTTGTAAAACAAATAAGACCATTTAAATAGAATATTGCATATATAGGTGTCTAGGGATGAAAGACCGTAGCTATAAAGGGATGATGGAAGGGGCAAAGGCTAATTACGAGAAGGAGATCAGGCCGGGATCGGAACCCGGAGACTCGTCATCTCAGGTGGGATGGATCTCAGATTCGGAGTCGAGCAGCCGACAAACCGTGAAAAAGGTTGAGTTGGACGATAAACAGAAGCTAAGGGAAGCTGAGAAGGCTGAGAATCTCATGCATCTCATCTGCTTCGGACCTTGTGTAAACTAGTTTCTTCTCTTATGTATGTTTATATGTAAGGCTGTTACTTCAAAATATTTCTCTTCTTCTTCTTCTTCTTCTTCCTCCTCCTTTGTGTATGCGCCGAAATTATGATGCGGGCGTTATAATATGAAAGATTGTTAAAAGTCTTCTCTATGTAGCTATTTAGATGAATCGGAATTTTCATTCTTCATATTCTCTGTGTCATTAACGTTGCAACATCATATACAATACAATCCATCTCAACATAGCACTATGAGTATTCTGGATTCAGAATCCTTACAATTTTATTTTCCATACTTGTAAATGGAGATTGATTATGTGTACAAAGCTGATGTTTTAAAATTTTGGGGGCTAAAGTATACATTTTTAATTGTATTAATTTATAATTTCATAACTTTCAAAGGGACTGAACTAAAGTTTCACCCCTTATCAGGACCTGGTTATTGCAACCCTGAATTTACGGCCACTAGTGTTTTTTTTTTTTTTGATTGAAAGATGTAGCTGAGGTAAACCAGTAGGACATGGTTTTAAAGCAGTCCAGCAAAGACCAGATATAGACTATAAATATTAGATGTTACGTTTTGATATTTGTGGAATAAGTGGCTGAGTTTGTTTGAGTCCATTTTCTCAAATAAATGGCGAGTTACGCTTTCAATTGGAAGGAAGATAAAGGTGGTTTTCTTGGCTCAACAGGCAGCCCGAAAAAAAAAATTGTAAAATAGGGCACTTTTATTTTGGGACTACAATATTTTATACGTTGTATGAAATTCGTCACATTATGATGATGAGTTTCAATAAAAAATATTTTTTTTATTTAAATTTTTTATCTTGATGTGATAAATTTTAATAAAAAATATATTTTAATAAAATTCATCACTTCATGTGAAAAGTTCTAAAAACACTATAAAAAATATAAGATCTCAAAATAAACTTTTATTTATCATATTTTCTCTAATAATTTACTCGTTTACCCAATTGGAGCAAATAATCCATAAAGAACCAATCCACGACATTCTTTGGAAACAATGGTTCGAGCCTGCAAAATTGCCCATGTTACAATGGCAAACTCGTCCTGCCAATAAGACTAGTTTTTTTATAAAATATATTTTAATGGATACAAGCATGTGGGTCTTGTGAGTTTTAATATTTTAATATATTTTTGAAACTCGTCATATTTATTTGGTGAGTTTTATTAAAATAATATTTTTTTTGTAAATTTAAAAAGTGTTATTATAAAAAAATTCCTAAAACTCGTAATGTGAACTTGACGCATTTAATTTAAATCCACTAGCTGTCTATAACTTTTGGCCAACAAACAAGTTTTTAAATTCATTGCATTTAGGGTTATTAATGAGACGAGATAGATTGTGAGTTACTCGAAATTGACTCGGTCAAAGCTCGATAAATACTCCACTTGAATGGACTTGACTCGAGTTCGAGTTCTTAACAAGCCTAAACGAGCTACTTGATATTCAACTCGAAAAGCTCGTGAGTAGCTCGAAAGTATAATATATTAAGATTTTATTTTTTAAAATAAACTATTAATAATATTAACATTTATGTGTTGGTTTTTTTTAAATGTAGTATAATGTTTTCACGTATTTAAGGTTTAAGTTCAAGTTTGAGTTTGATGTTTCAATCAAGTTAAGTTTAAGAATTTTTTCATTTCGAGCTTTTATGAGCATTAGTTCATAGATTTGAGTTCGAGTCGAGTCGAGCTCTACAATATTCGAGCTTGACTCAGCTCGTTTACAACCCTAACTGCAACATATGAACCTCCAACCAATTTGGTTGGCTCTCCTAGGGGTGAGCAAAACTCGATTTGAAAAATCAATTTTTTTTTCAATTTTTAGTTATTCAAGTCAATTCGAATTATTAATTCGTTTTTCGAGTTCGAGTCGAGTTGAAATTTTGGAATTCCGAGTTACTCGGAAAACCAAAAATTTGAGTAAGTATTTTGACAGTTTTACGATTTAGTCTCTAATTTCATTATTTTTTTTTTCAATTCCTCCCTCATTTTAAGTCCGCTTTTCGTCAAATTTGAACCACATACTCCTAAACCATTGTAGAATACATGTGTACTTTCAATTACTCTTTTTGATAATAAATTTTCTATTTTTCAATTTAGTCCCTCAACTTTTCATATCTTTCTTATTTCTTCAATTCATCCTTTATTTTAAGTTCGTTTTTTACCAAATTTGAACCACATGCTCATTTACCATAGTAAAATACCTATGTAACTTCAATTCTTATTTTTAACTAAAAATGAACTCTCTTTTTTATTTAGTCCCTTAATTTTACATTTTACTCAATTTGGTCTTATGATTACAGTCGTTTGCAAATTCTTGCTCATCGTCAATTCTTCGACTCCTTTATACTCTCATCAAATACTTTCTTTAAAATACTTTCTTATATTGTTAGACAAAGTCAAAAAATTGGAATAGATCTTTTCCATAAAACTATAAATAACTATAATAAAATTAGTATAGAAACTTGAATAACTCGACTCAAAAAAATTTCAAGTTAAGTTCGAGTTGTGAAATACAACTCGTCAACTCGAAACTTTTTGACTTGATTCGATCGAATGCTCACCCTAGGCTTTCCATTAAAACATGATATGGAGGATAAAAAACCATAAATTGTTTGAGATGCAAAATATTCCGCAAAAACAGAAAAATAAGATGATGATGATGATAATTTAAAAACTTGTCTATTGACTAACAACTATAAAAGGCTAGTGGATTTAAATAAAAAAGAAATCGTCACGTTCATATTACGAGTTTTAGAGTTTTTTAAATAATAATTATATAATTAAAAAAATAATTTTTATTTTTTTAAAAAATATATTATTTTAATAGAATTCATCACGTACGCATGACAAGTTCTAAGAAATATATTAAAATATTAGACCTATAGGGCCCATATACCTGGGTCCATTAAAATATTTTTTTTGAGAAAACTTGTCGAGTGGGACGTGACGAATTTACCTTATATTGTAGCATTTGTCGTAGATACCAAATAAATTTAGAATTGACTTATTGGGTCAATATTTTTATTCACTTGATCTATTGGGCTAATTTTACCGGTTCAAGTCACATTTGTCGTGGGCTGATATGATATCCAGAGGACTCGAACATTATGTGTTTTCCTTTTTAAAAAGTCGGGAAGAGTTTCTAAAGACCGAGAATGTCATCATAGGTTGTTAGAATTGTGTTTCATTACATGATCGGTTGCTGCTTTGATAAATAAATGTTTAAATGCAGGGACGGGAGGAGACGGGTGAGGTAGTGATTATCTTGAAAATTTAAAATTATCATATATTTTTTAATTTTTTTTTAAAATTTTTTATTGAAAATTTGTTTTCACCTCTATGATTTTACAAGTTTATCATTCTCTAAAATTTTAGAAGTTCACCCCTTATTATAAAATCACGCGCTCGTCTCTATTTAAAGGATAATTATAAAATAATGGTACAAGAATGAATTAATTTAAATAAAGGAGTATGAATTAATTTAAATAAAGGATAATTATAAAATAATGTTTTAGTTTGTGCCGTTCATTTATTAATTTAAATAAAGGAGTATTAATTAATATTTCTGTGTTCGTTTAATAAACGAACGAAACATAAATAGAGGTGTATCCAGTTCGTTTATGTTCACAAACAAGATCATTTATTGACTCATTTATCGACACATTTATAAGTTAATTTATTCAGTTCTCTTTTCCCTTTTATTTTTAGGCAAGTTACGTATTTAGCACTTAAACTATCAGTTTTGGTCTGTCTAGTATCTAAACTTTCAATTTTTTCAAAACCATATGAAACTTTTAGTTTTCATTTAATTTTATTACCCCATCGTTAAAATTTTAACGCGTTTAGTACCTAAACTATTAGTTTTGATCCGTTTTAGTACTTAAACTTTTATTTTTTCAAAACTTTTTAAATTTTGAACGAGATACTAAAATGAAACAAAAACTAACGTTTTTAACGACGTGATACAAAAATGAAATAAAAACTAAAATTTAGGTATGATTTAAAAAATGAAAGTTTAGGTACTAAAATTGATCAAAACTATAATTTACCCTTTATTTTTTACATTTTAAATGTTGGTGAAGAGAAGGACTAAATTGAACATAGTTTGTACTTTAGAGTTCAAACTATGAAATCTAAGGAGCTTAAGGACTAATGGCATAATTTCACTATTTTTTTGGCTTGCAAATCGAAAGATAAAAAGAGAATATCGTTTGTCGAGGGGACTCAAATCATATAAATGAACATGTTCATGAACGTTAAACAAATTGAACAAGAACATATTCAAAAGTAAATAAACAAACCCAAACAAAATCTTATTCGTTCAAATTCAATTCGTTACACCTTATCGATCCGTTTGGGAAAAAAAAACATATAACTCACATATGAGGACTGATCCAGGAACGATCTCCCGAAAATACATCTAGAGTCTTCATTCTTATAATATAAATAACAAAACCTTTGAGTTGACCACATTTTAAGCCACCCACGATATTATACACACACACTACCTACTAGATCGTTATCGTATAACTCTTTCCTTATCTCTCCACGCCTACACCAACTGGTACCAACTTCAGCTAAAGCAGTTTCATCAAACCCTAAAAGTACATACCCTATATGTGAACTCTTCGGAAAGCTCCATACAAAGATTGTAAAACACAAGTAAAGGACTACATTAATATTCAAAGTTTGTTGGAATTATTGGACATCTTCCAACAAGACCTTAACAAACAAAATTTTCATATATAACCACTCTACATACTTGTATTAGTAAAATAATTTGTTTTGGGTCAACTTCGGAGATGTGGCGACTCTAGGCACACAAGCAAGCCTTATATATGCGACAAGTTCCACGGACCGGGGTCAAGGAGCGAGTGACACTTGCGGCCACAAATGTTATGGAGAATGAGGATCGCAACCTGTGAGCCGAAATCTAGGTTTATTTTATTGGTCTTCAAATCAAACGAGGAGTGCAGGCGTGTGTCGTCATGGTAAACGTTTCTTAAGCTTATTTGTTGGTTCTTTTTTTATTTATCTAGAAGGTGAGATGTTTCTAGACTTGTAATGGGGAGACAAGAGTTTAGTTAATTATGATTTAAGATATTGTTTCACAAGATCATACAATATTAAAAGGTGACAAGATCTTGGTTGTGTCGTAGAAGTTAGGGACTTTTGTTGTATCTTATTCGGATTTTTTTCGGTAAATAATATTTTCACGATTAATTTTTTTATTTATTAAAGTCTTTAAAATTTTATATCTTTCGAATGGTTATCTTTATTAATATGATTGTTATCAATTTCATTATTGATTAAATCGATTATATAATAGTCAGATCTACTCATCTTATCGACCTACAAAAATTCATCATCACCCTAAGAATTACACCACTACTATACAAAATAAAGAAAAGAGACTGTTTCTCTCTATAAGAATCTAAATCATTTCTATTGTTCATCCTCTTCAGTCTGTCATCTCTTTCTCCCAGAGATGAAACTAGGATTAAATATTGGGAGCGACAAAACATCAAGTTCAAAATAATAATGACTTATTACATATTTAATCTAAAAAATTGGAGGGAGCAAAATAATGATTTTACTTAAGTTTAAATTGATAAGGACCTCAAATTCTATTAGACAAAAATTTTAGGAGGGGCAAGAGTCTCTCCCACTCTCCGTATACATCTTTCCCTTCTTTTTCAAAACTATCGTTCAAACCAGAAAGGATGGACCGTCTACGGCCATCACAACCACTATTTTATCCGAAACATTTTTTAAAAAGTTTAATCATACTTAAACTTATGCACATGTGTTTAAGCAAACAGGGTTTGACCATTACAAACGCATTTGACCAATTGATGTTTATTGTTGATGTTAGATAGGGGTGGATGAAACTATGCACCTCATTGTCAATGACTTTGAATTGAGTTTCCCAGTTCCAGTGTTTTGGCCTTAAAGCTTTAAGCTTTTGTACCAAAACCATGTTACTTGCTTCCCCTCTAGTTTTAGAGTAACAAATGTCAAAATGAAGCACAGCCACACAAAAGGCTTTGCCATGCTCCAACAACAACAAAATTATATATATAAAAAAGACAGGAAATACTCAGAGGATGGTTGATTTTGTAATTTGTATATGTTTGCTGGAAGTGGACATGTGCCCAAAATATAGTGGTCTGTTTCAAAAATAGGAAAGTTGTCACATGCGTTTAGTGTTAAAGGAAATCTCTTGTTAAACTAGGTTGTCTTGTGTTTAAAACTAAGGGGTTGTTTGTTTGCCTCTTAATGGAACCATTCAGCTCTTAATGTTGAACCGTTCAGCATTCAGTTTGTTTGTTTCGCACATCTGAATGATTCAGTGTTGCCTGATTCAGCAAAACAGTGCTGAATGATTCAGCACAGAAGTACATTCTAAATGATTCAGAGTCATTATCAAACAGTATAGCACATTCAGAACTAATTCATACAGAGCCTTTTAATAATTCAGCATTTGAATCATTCAACGTTTAATCATTCTAAAGTAAACAAACAACCCCTAAATTTCCATAAATGGGTTCTAGTTGTTGGACAAACAAAAAGGAAAAGTTTGAAACTTTAGGGATTATTTATTAAATTGAGTGGAAAATTTTGCTGAAATTTCCCACTCAATATTTTGCTTGTGCTGTTTTCGCATTATTGGTTACGACATTAACGTAAATAAACTTAGGGGATTATTAAAATGGGTGAAAAAATAGTTTTAATTGAGTTAATGTGTATTATTTTATTATTTAAAATTTATTTGAACTTTTTATTTAATTAATTTTAATTTTTAAAAAAATTTAATTGAACTTATTTATATAATATTATGATATTGATTTGATTTGATTTAAATAATTTTTTCTAATCCTATACATTACACATAAATATTTTTTCATATTCTTTTACATGTGTAGGTAAGATTTGTTATTTTATTTAATATATTTATAATATTATTGTTCAAAGAAGGGATTTTAAAGGGAAAAACTATTGATGAAAATGTAAAGGAGTCAAAGAATTATTGGGAGGAAATAATTTGCAAAAAGTTGTGGTAGGAGGATCAAAGCGAATAGTATATAAAGTTTAAGGATTAAATTGTAAAGAGAAAATTTATTTTCGAAAAAAAATAATTGAAGTTGCACTAGCATTTTAAGATAATTGAAGTTGCACAAATGGTTGAAATTCAGGAATTTGAGTTTAAAATGATAAGTTTGAATCCTACTACCGTCACTCTTAATGAGCAATTTGTGAATTATTATGTAAATCAAATTATTTCACCTAATTATTTAAGTCCAGTGATAAAATTAATTTTATGCCAACAGTGTTGGCACAAGTGGTTGGGATTCAGGAATTTGAGTTTGTAAGAATAAGTTCGAATCCTATTACCATCACTCTTGGTGAGCAATTTATAAATTATTATGTAAATCCCAATTGGATCATGGGTGTGTGCTATCCCTTGACTGAGGAGCCACCAATGACCTAAACTTTTGTATAGAAAAATGATAAAAATAATTCTATTATCAATACAATATGAAATTGACAAAATATTCTAAAAACTTAAATTTAACTTAAACAAGATTTTCGGCCAAGTAGAATTTCATTCTCGTCTGAAATTTTCAAAAGAAATCATAAGAATTTATCGTCGTTGAAAGAGAAGCTTTAGTTCCTCTTTTTTCTTCTTCTTAAGTATCAAAAATCATTTTTAGTGACAAAAGTTTTCGTCGCAATTTCATTCGCTATAATGAAACGCTGTCAAATTTTCGTCTATTGTGGATCGTGTACTTAACTAACCTTACCCACCGATCATCGTCAACGTCAACTTAAGACGCTGTCGATCAAATTGCCTAGTTGACATTCATCGCTTAAATCTGGGTTTAGGGTAAATTAGATAGCAAATATTTCTCTACACTCCATGTGATTCATGGCTTCAAAATTCAAAGGACCTATACTAAATATTCAACCCAATCAACTTGACAACAAAATGGTGGCATGCCATTTTCAAAATGTTTAGAAATATCAAATAATATATACCTTTCTCAACAAATAATAAATTAATTGATTGATATTTTAGAAATATCACAGGACCAACCTTTTTTTTGTTGCAATAATCACAATTGATTTTGTTTTTAGTAGGATCATTAGCCTTTTCTCTAAAAAAATATGTTTAATAGAATATATAATGTCATTGCTTTCTAAATTTCATGAATTTCATTTTTCTTTCTAATTTAGAATTAATATCTCTACTTCTTCAAGATATGATATGTTTTTTACCATTCAATCTCACGATGCCTTTGTCACGGACATTGTCACAGCTGTCCACCCTGTTTACGCTACTTATTAGGGATTTAAACATAGAATAATACAATCAAAGAATTGTTCTAATATCATTTGTCATGAGATTATTATTTGAAAAGAAAAACATATATTTGACGGAATATATAATATTATAATTGTTAATGCGTGTTGGCACAAGTAATTGAGATTCAAGAATTTGAGTTTGTAAGATCAAGTTCAAATCCTACTACCGTCATTATTGGTGGACAATATGCATATTTATAGGAAAATCTCAATTAAATCTTATGTATGCTTTGACCTTCGATTGGGAGAATCATTTATGACCTAAACTTTTATTTACATGTGAGATTAATATCCATCTTTTTTTAAAAGGGTGGCAAATACATAAGAAAGTTTATTATTATTGTTTTGAGAGGAGCATTGAAGGTTATTACCGTACCGTGAATTGATGGATAAATAATCAATTAGTCGTGTATGTAAACGTGTGATAAGTAGAGAAGAAGGTATGTGTGTCAAAAGGCCGGCGCCAAATCATATTGACTTCAATCATGCTACCACTTCTTGTTTCCATCTCTCTGTATATAAATGGAGCTCATTCTTCCCCTTAGGGTCGACAGCTTACACTTTAGCTTCTCCATTGTTAGCTGCACCATCCGTTTCATACTTGCTTTGGAAACTTGTTATCATCCAATGGGAAGATCTCCTTGCTGTGACAAAAATGGACTCAAGAAAGGTCCCTGGACCCAAGAAGAAGACCTTAAACTCACCAACTATATTCAGGTTCATGGACCTGGAAACTGGCGTACTCTCCCTAAGAATGCTGGTATGCGTTTGTGTTTCTCTATTCTCTGCACACAAAACATGTCACATGAATGCGTTTTTATTGATTGTTGTTTATTTGAACTGTTTAGGGCTCCAAGATGTGGGAAGAGTTGTCGTCTTAGATGGACAAACTACCTTAGACCTGATATCAAGAGAGGTAGATTCTCCTTTGAAGAAGAAGAAACTATAATTCAACTGCACAGTGTTTTGGGGAACAAGTAGGTTGATCATGTTCGTAAAATAATATTTTGTTGTAGAGGGTTTACTGATTTTTGTTCTGAATTGAAAATCAGGTGGTCGGTCATTGCCAGTATCTTGCCGGGAAGGACAGACAACGAGATCAAGAATTACTGGAACACTCGTATAAGGAAAAGGCTATTGAGAAATGGAATCGATCCGGTGACACATGCTCCACGGCTTGATTTTCTTGAACTTTCTTCCATTCTGGGCTTGACTTTGTGCGGCCAATCTGTTGTTAACGCGTCCAACTTGTTAGGTGCACAAACTCTCCTAAATCCTCAGCTGCTAAGCCTAGCCAACACGATCCTGTCTCTGAAGCAAGAAAACCCAGATTCAGTGCTGCAATATCTCAACCAAAACCAGCTCTGCACCACGTCGACTGCCGTTCCATGTACGTCGATGATAAACCAAACAGGACTCACGCAAGAAGGGTTTTCTTCCGACATGACAAACTTGAGCTACCCAAATTCCCAAGAAAATCTGACATCTTCCATTTTAACTAATGCATTTGTGGGGCAACCAAACACAACAGTTCCCGTTCTGTCTGAAACTCCGAACATGCAATCACTGGACGGCAATCAGAATTACAGCTTTGATTCTGTGAGGTCGACGCCGACATCAAGTCCGACACCTTTGCATTCATCATCTACGTACCTGAACAGATGCAGCACCGATGACGAAATAGAAAGCTTCAGCACCTTGTCTAAATTTGAAATTCCGGAGGGTTTGGATATCAATGATTTTATGTAAATATTATACATAATATTAATGCTTAAAATTTTGGACTTGTAAGCTGCATGCATCATCATTGTTTATGAATTTCGTTTTCTTTTTCTTCCAGAGCTTAAGATTTTGGACTATATGATACAGTATGATAATGTCAACTTTTTCAAGCTGCAGATGATGGATGGATTACGTATCCTATAAATCCTGTTCAAAGATGGATGATTATGGAAAATTTTACCGTTAAACACGTAAGAATGCCAACGCGATCACATTCTAGAAGCATATTTCCCTCCAGCATCGAGATCATTAATTAATTAATTAATTAATTAATTAATCAAAATATTATGATTTTCTTTTAGTCATCTTCATCCTTAAGCGATGACAAGTAATTCCGTCACCGAAACTCCATTGTGCTTCGATTTCATATCAATGCAGACAAAGTGAAGTCTTGTCTTTTGCATGTAATGGTGTTCGATGACTAGTTCATTAAGAGTTTGATCTCTATTTATTTATAAAACTAAATAAACTAATAATATTTTAAAACTCGTTCATCAAGTAAAATGAACTCTCAAACAATATATACTCAATTTAAATATGTTTACAAAGGGACTTATTTATAATTTTATTTGAAACTCATTTAATTATATACATAAAATTTTAATTTTGATTCAATTATACACATTATATTTTTATTGATATAAGATGATTACAAGTAGTAGTATCTATTTTAAAGACTCAATTATTTGATAATAAACATTTAAATACACTACAGTCATTAATGCTTTGACTCAAAACTTATCGGGATAACAATTATATATGTTCATTTATTTTTATTAATATATGGCTTTTGTTACGTTTTTTCGCATACATTTGCGGTGCCTGGACGTTAACCGCCGTTAAAAACAAGTGACATTGTCACGTTCTGGTAATTTTGAAATTTTTTATTTAAAATAAAAAAAAATATTTTTTTTGATTTTTTTTAAAATCTAAAAAAAACACTAAACTTTTAAAATCTTAATTTTAATTCCATTACCACCTTCGGCCACCATCAACATCGTCAATCGACCGAACACCCAATGACATGTGATTGACCAACCACCTACGAACAAAACCCCCATACTTTCGCAACCGATCGAACACCAAATTCCCCTAAATTAATAAACTCCTAAACATAAATCTTTAAACCTAATACCCAAATCCCTAACCATAATCCCAAATTTATTCTTAAATTCAACCCAAAATATAATGAGTTGAAACATGAGGTTGATGGGGAGAGCTCGGGCGAAGGGAATGATGGGAGAGCACTGGCGAAGGGGAGGGGAAATGGGGAAATACGGCGAGGTGGGAGTTGGAATTGCGCATGTTTTTTAATTTTTTAATTTTTTTTTAAAATTAAAATTCTAAAAATTACCAAAATATGACATATTTCATTTAATGTGGGGTTTTTCTTAACGGCTGTTGATGCTCATACTCCTAAAATGGCAACGAAAAAAACGTTAGACACTTAAAATTGTAACGGAGAACACGTTAGGCACTAGGATGAGTCAGAAAATAGTTTAGGCACCTATTCGAGAAAAAGAGTACAATTTAGACCCTTATTTTAGTATTAAGCCTTATATCTATTATTATTCCTTCCACGGGCTTATGGACTTGCGCTCTTGGAAATATTCATTTCCTGCCCCACTAATGCAAATGGAAAACGCATTTTTCTGAGTTGTAATAAATATTTTCTCTCAGTACATTTGAAAACGGTGAATAACATTAATAACTTCCGCATTGGAAATTATAGGAAAAATTACTTGAATAGTCATTCAAACAAAAATTCTTGTAATTTCATCATCTAACGTTTAGTGCGTTACCAATTTAATTATCACCATTAAAAAACTGGTTGAACACTTAACAATGTTTTGACTCATCGTATCATCTCTAATAAGATGGTGACACATATTATCACATTTCTCGTAACAACATAAAAAATTATTTTAAAATTTAAGGGAATTAAAGCTATAACCAAAACTTGAGAACTAAATAACTATTGCATCGAACCAAAATATATATTACACCCCTGTAAATAAGTAATTTTTAAGTTAAATGAATAATAAAATTGTTTATATTTATTTTATAAAAACATATTAATTATAAACCAAATTTATAATTAATACACTAATGTTATAATGTTAAAATATAAATAAATTAAAATTAATTAATACTATACATAATTAAATTATAATTAATGATCTTAACACATTTTTTATAATGAATGGAAGCATAAGTGATGGATGAGGAGAAAAAGTAAAAAAATGGACATAAAAGATAGTCTTAGCAATACCAGATAGGGGTGACAAAGAAATGATAATATTAAAAATAAATTATAAATCTAATCTTAATTCTACCTATAGAAAAGGAGAAGGGAGAATCTAAAGAAAGGAACGGAAGTTGTGCTCTTAGTGGATCTAGAACTCATACTCTAAGAAAATATGAAAGAATAAATATGATCAGCTTAATTACTCGACCAAATGTACTAGCTCAAAGTTAGACAATTATATTTATAATTGTTTATCACATTAATATATTAATTACGATTTATATAATTATTTAATAATATATATATATATATATATATATATGTTGAAAACATTTTGATATTTCGATATAACAAATTAAGTTAAATGAATTTTAAGATTTTCCAAATGATTTGCTAAGTATATTCGATATAACTATTCGAATATCAAAACATTACTTCAAATCTTTCAAAGATCATTTTTAATCCTTACTCAAGTGTAAAATTAAGTTTTAATCTTAAAACAATCTCAAAATAATTTTACAAAGTATTTCGAACCATTTCAAAGCCAAAAATTCCAGATTGCTCAGAGGGAACCGATTCCCCCCAAGGGGGTACCGATTCCCCCCTGAATGGTTTGGCTCCGAGAATTCCAGTATGCTCAGAGGGAACCGATTCCCCCCCAGGGGTACCGATTCCCCCTTGTATAACGGTCGAAATATTTGAATTTTACACTTAGGGAACCGATTCCCCATTGGGAGTACCGATTCCCCCCACGCTCCAAGCTGATTTATTAATTGTTTTCACACTAAAACGACTATATTATCTTCTCTAATCATCCCCAACGTTCAAAAGTGATTCAAGGTGTATTTAAGCAAGCTTAGAAGCCATTGATCAAAACAAGAAACATCAATCAACTAGAATCAAGAGAGAATCAAAGAGAAAACATCAAACCTCAAGTTTGAGCATTTCAAGCCTATTTTTCATTCAATATTCATTTTGCTTTCAAGAACACTTATTGTGCTCAATTGTATTTATTCTTGAGTGTTCTTTCTTTGTTCTAGAATTGTGCAAACATATTTGCCTTGTGAGGTTTTTCTTGTAAGTTTGCAAATTTGTATTTCTCTTTGAGAAAAGAGTGTTCTCAAGAATTGGGGTATATTCTTGAGGGAGTTGTAAGGTTATCTCTTTGGCCTCAAAAGAAAGAACAAATTAGTGAATTTGTTGGAAAATCCTTAGTGTGGATAGCTAAGGTAGTGGATGTAGACTTTGGTTGATAAAGTCGAACCACTCTAAATCGTTGTGAAATTTCTTTCAATTTTCTGCAAAAGCTTCCACCAAAATTTTTATTGTCAATTCACCCCCTCTTGGCCGATTCCGTCAATTGATTAACTCAACAATATATATATATATATATATATATATATATATATATTCTTTGCATAAAAAAACTAGGCATGGATTATATGTGAATGGATTAAAGCATAATCTATTGAGTATTAGTCAATTATGCGATAAAGGATTCAATGTCTTATTTTAAATTAATGGTTGTAAAGTCATTGACATTGCATCTAATCGGATTATGCTTGTTGGTCATAGAATAGGAAACATATACATGGTGCATTTAGATTCTTTTGATATGACTGATTTATGCCTAGTTGTTAAGGATGAGCATGATAGTTGGTTATGGCATAGGAGACTAGGACATGCTAGTATGAGTGTTTTGCCATAGTTTACCATCAACTTGTTCGTATTTTCTATTCTAATGTCGTTTGTGTTAAAAAACCAAATTGAAACCGAAACCATAGGAATTCGTTCCTACGTCATAGGACAATTCTTATATATTGACTCTGCTTACATAGCCAATACATTCGGATTAGATAATGATGGTATTTCAAATGAAAAACAGGTTTTAGGATCTCGTTATAAAAGAAGAGATAGTGCAAGTGTCTTAGACCTTCATAAACGTTTTCTTCATCTAATGATTTATTGGTGGTTTCGACCATCCGGAGGTCGTTATTCTACTCTTAGAGCCTTAGATCTTTGGTGGTTACATTGTTTCGAAAACAATATTAAAATTAACCTACCTCGGATTATTTTTGCTGAAATTGTTGAAACCGTAAATCTTGTTCCTAACAAGAAACTCTGTTCATCTCTAGTTTACGGTTGCATTTTGAGTAATCTGTTTTCCAAAGCTGGGCTTAGAGTCGGTCTAGATGTCGTTTTCCTTAAGAAACAAATTAATCTTCTTTCCTTAACGAGAGCGGGATGGATTAAGGATAAGGAAACAGGTGAATGGGTTCAATCTTCTACAAATACTCCGGGAGCTAGTTCTTCACAAGCTCCACCCGAAGCTGACGAAGATCTTGAGCTTGAGCAATTAATGTGAGACATCGTTGAAGCCGAAGATGAGCATGAGCAGCCCGAGGAGCAAGAACAACAAACGCATCAAATACCTCCATATTTTCAATCCTTTATGGAGACATTCGATTTCCGATATGCTACCATGGATTCGCGCTTTACTTCTATAGAGTCCCATTTATCCACAATGGGAGCTCAACAATTAGAAATTCTTCGGGAGATGCGTGCAAACAATGAAGCAACCAATGCGCGTATTAATGACCTCACTCACGAAATGGCCGCTATGCGAGCTCGTTTTCCTCCTCCTGATCTGGATATGTGATTCTGTGCTTAAATTTAAAACTTTGAACTAAACGATTATTGCTTCAACTTTTTGGATTGTTTGATTTTTGTGATTTTGGATTTGTTTGGATGTTTAAATTTGTGGATTCATTGATTTTGAATTTTTTTGGATTTATGGATGATGTGAACTTATATATTTGGTGTGATTTATTCATTATTGCATCATTTACATAAGTTTAGCAATATGACCAATTTTTCAATGTCACATTAATTATGAATATTGATTATGAAACTAATGGCTAACGTTTCTCTTGGTTGTGATCTTAGCAACTTAAAATATAATCAATTGGCTAAATGATTTCAAAACCTTGTTTAGATTCTTTAAAATGACTTTTTGATTTAACAAAAAGGGAGAGAAATGTTAAATGTGTTTTTAAATAATAAATGGGAGAAGTGTTAAAGTAAGGGGGAGAAATTTCAAAACTTGATTTCAAAATCTTAAAAATTACTAAAATGTTTTGTTATATCAAAAAGGGGGAGATTGTTGAAAACATTTTGATATTTCGATATAACAAATTAAGTTAAATGAATTTTAAGATTTTCCAAATGATTTGCTAAGTATATTCGATATAACTATTCGAATATCAAAACATTACTTCAAATCTTTCAAATATCATTTTTAATCCTTACTCAAGTGTAAAATTAAGTTTTAATCTTAAAACAATCTCAAAATAATTTTACAAAGTATTTTGAACCGTTTCAAAGTCAAAAATTCCAGATTGCTCAGAGGGAACCGATTCCCCCCTGAATGGTTTGGCTCCGAGAATTCCAGTATGCTCGGAGGGAACCGATTCCCCCCCAGGGGGTACCGATTCCCCCTTGTATAACGGTCGAAATATTTGAATTTTACACTTAGGGAACCGATTCTCCATGGGGGTACCGATTCCCCCCACGCTCCAAGCTGATTTATTAATTGTTTTCACACTAAAACGGCTATATTATCTTCTCTAATCATCCCCAACATTCAGAAGTGATTCAATGTATATTTAAGCAAGCTTAGAAGCCATTGATCAAAACAAGAAACATCAAGCAACTAGAATCAAGAGAGAATCAAAGAGAAAGCATCAAACCTCAAGTTTGAGCATTTCAAGTCTATTTTTCATTCAATATTCATTTTGCTTTCAAGAACACTTATTGTGCTCAATTGTATTTATTCTTGAGTGTTCTTTCTTTGTTCTAGAATTGTACAAACATATTTGCCTTGTGAGGTTTTTCTTGTAAATTTGCAAATTTGTATTTTTCTTTGAGAAAAGAGTGTTCTCAAGAATTGGGGTATATTCTTGAGGGAGTTGTAAGGTTATCTCTTTGGCCTCAAAAGAAAGAAAAAATTAGTGAATTTATTGGAAAATCCTTAGTGTGGATAGCTAAGGTAGTGGACGTAGACTTTGGTTGATAAAGTCGAACCACTCTAAATCGCTGTGCAATTTCTTTCAATTTTCTGCAAAAGCTTCCACCAAAATTTTTATTGCCAATTCACCCCCTCTTGGCTGATTCCGTCAATCGATTAACTCAACATATATATATATATATATATATATATATATATTATATATATATATATATATATATTCTTTGCATAAAAAAACTTCCATCATAACTTAATCTCTCTTTCAATATTTTTGAGTCACTTTCATCATTTCTTTTGATTTTTGTTTAGCTGACAACGGTGTTAATTTTAATATTGATTACTAACCGCCGATGATTATTAATTCTCTTATTTCTTATACCATGTCATTTGTTTTCCTTTTTTCTTAATTTTTTTCAATTTTGAATAAGAATCTATGTCCTCGTGACACGTTTTTTCTCTGTTCTTGTGACATGTGTTTTCTCTACTCTTGTGGTACAATCCTTATGGCTTTTGTTACGTTTTTCGCATACATTTGCGGTTGTTTTGTTGCTCGCACTAAAAATATTTTTTCTGATTTATTTGTCCGTGGTCAAATATAGTCAAATACACTCTTTGGTTAAAGGTTGTTTGCTGATATAATCAGAAATGTATATCTAAGCAGTCTGTCAGATAATTTGGTTAACTCACCGCTCTTTTATCATTTCGTAAAACGTCTCGTTCGACAAAGACAATGAATTTTAATGAAAGTTATTGGATTCTTTTGATCTTAGTCGTCATTCTCAAGCGAAAAATTTCGTTGTATTTTTGGATTAATTATTTTATGCGAGTTTTTTTTGACTATTCCCATTTTTCTCTGGTTGAGTGTGTTGTAATTCCGATTGCTTACTTTTTTTTATTAATAAAATTTAGTTACTATTATTAAAAAAACCTTCCATCATGAACTGTTTATGAGTGCAGTCAATGAGAATTAAAGGCAGAGAAGGATTTCTCACCGTATATAGTTTGAATTCTAAAGGCAACCAAAAATTGTTTTATTTAAAGAAAAAAGGAAATTATTATCGCCCATATATATGTCGGCAAGATTTTGAGGTTTCACCTTTTATTTTTCATTCTTAGGGTCAGTAATAATTAATTAATTGTGATTTTAGGTTTCATTTGGGACAAAAAATTTGGAATTTTCACCTTACTCATTAACAAAAATGTCGGCATTAATTAAATTTTGTTGGGTAAATGTCTTTAATTTCATTCCAACTGATTTTAATTAAATGGTCCCTACAGTTAAATAAATCCAATGCAATAACATGTTAGGGCAAACGGGTAATTATTTGAGAAAATAAGGTAAGTAGAAGTTTATTATGGTATTTACGGTATTTTTTATATAGAATTCATCATGTTGAAGTGATGAGTTTCATGAAAAAATATTTTTATTGACGTGATGAGTTCTAATAAAATATAATTTTTTTATTAAAATTTATTACATTGAGATAAAAAAAATTGAATAAAAATATTTTTTATTAGAACTTATCATCTCGACATGACGAGTTCTATGTCATTGTACAAATACCGTACATATTTAAATAAACTTCTATTTGCCCTATTAGATTAATTAATTAAACAGTTTGCCCTATTGGAAAAAAAAAATCCTTGAATAACATGGGTTCTCTTCCATTTTCACCATGGTAGCCTTGTTGTCATTGTAGCCTGGGGTTATTAGGTTAGTCTCATCAGGAACAAAACTCATTAGGACTAAGAGTTTTTCTTCTCTAATATGGGGTTACGAAAAAAATATTAAGACGAGTCACTCGAATAATTGATTATCGTAAATAGATTATAAGGTATTTAAAAAAGAAATATTAGAAGATACCCTTATAAAATATTTTTAATTAGATAAATTACAGTGCATATCATCTAATTATTAGTAATATTATAAATGAGTCACATAATATGATCATAAAATGATCACATAATTAAAAAAAATCATAAATGAGGCACTTAATTAATAGAAAAAGAATTCTATATATAAAAAAAGAAAACTCATTTTGAGTTCTAAACTTCTCAAAGATCAAGGGATATATTTTACGATATAAACAATAGAGAGGTTACCATTGGTGAAGGAGCGAATATTTCTCTTAATATACTGTTATGTCAATATTACTGTTAAATTTTTAATGGTGAATGACCAAAATATAAAGTTAGCTATATATTTTTAGAAAATAATAGTTTCGTGATCGGAATAAAAATTAAGTAATAGATGGATGATCAAATAAATAGTTTATCGTGAAAAAAAAGGTACTCTCTATTTTCTCCTGCTTTTCCGATAAACTATAAGTCACTCAATTTTAGGCGTGCTTGTGTTTTGTCATTCAATTATAAAAATATTCAATTTAATTATTGAACTTTTGAATTTTGCTCTTTTAGGCCACTCAAATGCTGAACCATGCGTTTTGAGGTCATTTATTTTTGAAATAAACCTAAAATTTTAATTTTCTTTCTAATGATTGACATTTTTTCATCGTCATTCGATCAATGTTAGATATTATTTACTACATAATTGGCGTAAAAAAATTCATATAAGTTTTTGAATTATTAAATTACCGTTTAGTTTAACACAAATGGTCCCTGACTATAGGATACCACTTTATTGAGGCCCTTAACTACTAAAAATTATAAAATAGTCCTTCGACTATAGGGAGTTACTTTTTTAAGTCCATTGATTATTAAAAGTTACAAAATGGTCACTCGACTATGTTCCAAACTATTCTTTTAAAAAAAAAAAATTAACGGTCATCTGAGTTGGACGTTAACATGTTGATTGAGATATGATAGTCATTTGAGATAATGAGGCCAAATTTTATCACATCTCAGTTAGTAGGTTAACGTACAACTTAGACAATCGTCAATTTTTTAACAAAAAAGAACGAGTTTGGAACATAATGAATAGTTGAATGACCATCTTGTAACTTTTGTTAGTTAAGAGACTTAACAAAACAACTCCCTATAGTTAGAGGATCATTTTGTAACTTTTAAAAGTCGAGAGACTTAATAAAGGAATAACTCATAGTTAGGGGACCATTTATGTACTTTACCCATTTTAGTATTGTGTTTAAAAACCTTTTTCACCATAATTTTAGGGCTAAAAATAAATGTTGGACATTGCTTATGCATTGGAAAGGCACTTATCACACGCCAAAGTTACCCTTATTGACATATAGGTTTTGTGAAGCTACGTAATCATCATAATATTTTATTTTTTTCGTTACAAAAAAGTGTAGGTCATGGTGGCCCCATAGTCCAGGACCATAGGTCCATAATATACTTAAGACTCAATTGAGATTTATATAGCAATTTATAAATTATCCACTAAGAGTGACGTTGGTATGATTCAAATTTAACCTTACGAGCTTAAATTCATGAATCTCAATTACTTGTATCAACACTCTTTGACGTCGTTGTGGTATTTTCACCCCAAAGATAATTATACCTAAATACAAACTACATACATAAATTTTATTAAGAGAATTGTTGATAATATTATATGATAACGTCAATATGGGAAAAATAATAGTAGGACTTAAGAATGGAAGGATGTGAGTGAGAAAGAGTGGGGGCGGTTAGTCTCATACCATGCACAATGCCATTGCTATGGGGCCAAAAGAAATAGAGATAACGAAGAGGAAAAGAATATCACCAAATCCTCATACTACACATAATCTCTGTCATTTCTCATTTTCTCTGATTAAACAACAGAAAGAGAGAGAGAGATGCCGGATCCCATCTCCATTTTTTCATGGCTCTCTCCCTATCATTCCCTTTTGCTTCGTCTTAGCATGCCTGCTGTAATTTTTTAAATTTTAGGTCTGAAAAAGGCACAAAGCACCACTCTCCTATGTAAAAAGGTGATCACTATTATTGAAGCGATTCGAAGTCGTCTCCTTTGCTTTGCTTTTGCCTTCCCCACCTTCTGTTACCTTTGAAAAGTACTACCTAAAAGGCAAAAGCCTCATCATTTAGACGTAGAAATCGGATAAAAGAAACCCATGGCTTCTTTTTCCGTCATTTCCACGTTTTCACTATTTTGCTCTTTCGCTATATTCCGTCATTCCCTTGCCGGTTTCCAATCTCAACCGGTTCCCATAGGCGACTCATCCCCGAACACGGTCCCCGCACTCCCTACTCAACCCAAGATCAATTTGCCGGCTTGACTTGTCGGCCGAGCTATTCGGCGGTGTCAACGACGCCTGTGGACACAACCTAGACAGGAGCCGGTGCTGTCCCGTCTTAGCAGCGTGGCTTTTCGCTGCTCACGCCAGGTATGCTTTACAGGTGTCGGCTCCTGCTCCTGAAGAATCTGAGCTGCCGGACCAGCCCATGAGGCCGGACGATTCGCAAAAGTGTGTGAACTCGTTACAAGGAGCATTGTTAAGCAAGCGCGTGAGGATTCCTCAACCGAACGCCATTTGTGATGCGGTTCTATGTTTTTGTGGGATAAGGCTACACCAGATTAGTTCCTTGAGTTGCCCTGCTTCGTTTAACGTTTCCGGTCACCGGAACGCGATACCTACTGCTGCCGTGAAGAATTTGGAGAGGAATTGCAAGAACTCTTCGTATGCTGGGTGTACAAAATGCCTAGGCGCTCTTCAAAAGGTAAGTCATCATTAATGGAAGTTGTTTCCTTTTCTTGGGTCCATATCTTGGCTGAGTAGTTAATGAGCCCCGACAATCCATTCATGCGAATACATTAATACTAAGAATTTTGTCTTAAAACTCCTCCTGTTTCATGAGCTTGCATTTAATAAGTATCTCATACAAAAATTTGTGCTTTGCAATGAACTTTTCACAACCCAAAACTTCAAAGTTGAGAACTTTAGAGGCGATGGAGGAGTGGGTCGAAGATGGCCTTTTCAAGGCAAAAGAGGATCTACTTTTTGCCAAATTTATGTTAGGGGCCAATGGCATTTTGATAGACCCAAAAAAGTGATATTGTCATGTGAATGAGGCTACTATCCCTTTACATTGCAAACAATTAGACCTTCGGCCGTTATTTACTTCTCCATCACATTTCCCCCTTAGTGCACCAACTTAGCCATAATGTACAGTGCGCACCCTGACGAGTCCAACTGCAGCCCGGATCAAGAGAACGTGCCCTTAGCCGTTGATTCTCTTCAGTTCGAGAAAGCACAGTCGTCGGCACCAATCTCACCGCCGTCGTGGGCGTCTTCTGCGGCCCTGATTCTGCCCCCTATGATTTTTGTTTTAGTTTTCGGGTAGCCTCGACTGGTGATGGTCGTCTGAGACTGTCGGGGAATCACGTGAACCTTTCTCAGCTAGCAGACAAAAAGAAACGGGCTAATGTGAAGTCGTTTTTGTTTTCTTGTCCACTGTAAATTTCAGCTCGTTCTCAGATTTGTTTGTGAAATGATGTAACAGACGAGGTCGAGAAGAAGGAACGATTTTCCATTAATATGTAGCTATGATTATTCAACTTTTTCTGGCCATTTCTTCATTCCACAACTTAACCACTATTCCTTCATTTCGCTTTCATTACTTATATGCTGCTCCCCTTTTCTGACATCCACATGTACC
Organism: Hibiscus syriacus; assembly: GCF_006381635.1. Taxonomy (NCBI): domain Eukaryota; kingdom Viridiplantae; phylum Streptophyta; class Magnoliopsida; order Malvales; family Malvaceae; genus Hibiscus; species Hibiscus syriacus. The sequence goes on along the minus strand of NW_024063191.1, from coordinate 248,060 downwards.
AAGCAACTATTTTCTTCTTTTCTTTAATTCTATCAAAATTTTGTTTTCAAATTAAGAACGATGAATCCGTCTTCTTTAACCTAATTTTTTTAATATTTTTATATCATCTTCTTATCTTTCTTTATTTTCTTGTCTAACGGTGACATCAATTTTAATATTGATTATCGACCGTACATGATTATTATTTTTATTATTTATTTTCATATTATGTCTTTGTTTTTTCTTGACTTTTTCACTTTTAAGTAATAATCTTTGTCCTTGTAACATGCTTTTCTATGCTCTTGTGGCACGTTACTTATGGTTTTCGGTAAGTTTTTCACATACTTATGCGCCCGTGTTGGTGCTTCCACAAAGATCCTCATTGCAGTTGTTTTTTGATTGACTTATCGGTGAGGACGTATTGTCAAATCCCCTCTTTTGTAAATGGTTGTTTCCTGATATAATCATAAATGTGTAACGAAGGAGTATGCCAAATTGTTTGGTTCGTTCACCACTCCTTTATCATATCGTAAAACGTATCGTTCGACAGAGATAAGAAGTTTTACGAAGGTTATTGGATTGTTTTGATGTTTGGAAAGTTTCATCCTCTTCGTATATTTGGGTTTAATATTTTTAGTTTATGTATGAGTTTCTGGTGACCATTGTCTCCAATTTTCTCTTTAAATGTGTCGTAATTTTTTGATTCATCCATTTTCATTAATGAAATTCAATTGCCATTCTTTAAAAAAATTAAGAATGATAAATTACCCATGTAATCACTAAACTTTTAGGTCATTTTCACTTTATCATTGAAAAACTTAGATTACAATTATTAAATTTTTAGTTCGCTTTCATTATAACCATTATAGTTAAAATTAATGATATAACACATTAAAATTCTCTTTCAAAATGATTCTAATTTTCCAAATTAAAAGCCATCATAAATGTTAAGTTTTTGATAAGCAGAGTGGCCGTTGATTAATCCCATCAGTGGGAATTCTTCATTTGGTTAGAAGATTAATATAATTTAGTTTCAAGTTGATTCAATGGTTGATAACGACAGATCAATTTTTTTTAATAAATTTAAACAAAAGAAAAGAAATAAAAGAAATAATTCGATGATCTTTTCAACTGAAGTGACCATTGAATGATGACATAAACAATAACAAGGAGGAAGTAACAATTCAGTTGAAACTAAAAGCTAATTTTCCGAACTACCATGATTAAAAGTTGGATTAGCATGGAACCAAATTATGGTAACGTTTTGCTCAAGCAAAACCATTCTATCGTTGGAATTAATTAATGACTGTTTTGTTTATCGAAAACTCGACCTTTGTGGAGATTATTAATTTAAATTTTTTTTAAAAAAAAATGAATATTTACTGAATTTCTTTATTCACTGTGAACAAGATTTTCACATGCATAAGATCATTATTTGTTTGAACTGCATGAACAATCCTTTTTTTTTTTTTACAAACATGAACAATCTGTGTCTTATTTGTATATATTTTTGTTTTTACTATTTTCACCCTATTATCACTGACCTAAAAGTATTATCATGATACAACTATATAAACATGGTGTTATTTTTTTGGTACATAAAGTTTAGGTCAAGGGCGGCATTCTCATCAGGGCATACTTAAGATCCATTTTAGGCACAATACCAAAATTATCCTCCAATATTTACTGAAATGGTTATTTTCCATCCTATTCTTTTTTGGAGGATTTTAGCCCCAAAGTTTCATTTTAGGAAAAAAAGGTTCATAACATTTAATCGAATATACATTTTGGTTCTTATTCTTTTTTATGGAGCATTTTGGCCCTCAATGTTCCATTTTAGTGTAAAAACCCTATTTTAGAGTGTTAATCATTTGTTAACTAATTATTTCCGTACATAGTAGGGCATTTTTGTCCCAAAATGAAACATTAAAGGTCAAAATATTTTAAAAAAAGAATAATGGGTAAAATGACAATTTTGATATACGATGAGAGATAATTTTAGTATTATGCTTACTTTTTAATCACGCAAGAAGGGCTTCCACATCACGTGTGAGCTTGGTCATTCAGCCACTGATTTTTTACTCACGTTTAGACCAGTCAACCCAACCTTTCAAGACTCGACCCAGGAATTGGAAGGAGCCAACCACAAATCAGAACAGAAAGAAAGAGAAATACAATCCTCCGCACTGTTAGTGCTATCAAATTATGTTTTCTTCAGTTTTTAGGGTTTAATTTTCTTAATCATATTTAATTTTGAATAAAAATAGTTTGGTGACTAAAATGAAACTATAGGAATAATTGGATGACTAAAATGAAGACCAAAAATATTACAGAAGACCAAAATATAACTTTAGGTATGATTTTGAATAAAAATAATAATTAGAGGACTAAAATGAAACTATAAGAATAATTGGATGACTAAATCTGTAGTTTACCCTTTAAACTAATATAAAACTTACTTTTATACCAGTATGATATGACCTATTAGTAGCGAAAATTTATATTGTAATTACCGGTAATTAAACATTGAATACATGCAAAAATCAAATTATTTTAGTAGTTAAATAATCATTGTTATTTTTAAAAGTCTCAGATTCGAATATCAGATATTACAAAGTATTTGACATTAATTTTGTTATTTCGGTCGGCCATTGAATTAGTTCAGTTTGAGAAATGTTAACACTTTTTTTCAATATTTAGTTATCGATTAATTTGGTTTGAAATCTATTAATTAACCGAATTAATCGAAATTATTAAATACTAAATACTCTATATATATTAAATACATATTTTAAGTTCAAACCCGTTAAGAATTAATACTCAATTATTTTTTAACCACACTAGACTCATTAAATAATCAATACCTAACTAAATTTTAACCCAAATCAAAAAAAATATTCTATTATATTCAAATTAATCTAATTAAAAAATTATTAAAAATTCGGTTAACCGATCAAAATAACCGAACTTTATTCGGTTCGATTAATATTTTCAAAAAAAGTTTGATTCGGTTAATGATTAAAGGAATAAAAAAGTTCCGTTAATTCAATTAATGGAAATTCTATTCAATTGGTGATCGAATTAACCGTTTAAACACCTAACATGGGACGTTGTTATTGGTCGTCAAACAAAGATGATTTTAATGCACTAATTAGAATGATAGTCCAAAAATTCAATTCGATCGGTGACCGAAATAACCGTTTGACCACCCTACCTTAGATGTATTTTTTCCTCACATTAATGTAATATGTTGTTGAATAAAAATGATCACACTTTGGAAAGTTGAAACAAACTAAATTTATTTAATGTATAATTTCCCCTTTCCCCAGGCAAGTGTAGAAACCTTGCAATCTTGCTCTAAACTTGTACTACTCTGTTGATGATTATTGTTATACTTTCTGTTATATCTCGTCACTCTGAAGAGATCTTCAAGACGTAATATAAAGCCATAATAACAAATCACCTTATTATCTAACGATCCACATAAGTCATGGAGTAAAATTATTAGACTTTTAATGATTGAAATTCGAATCTTATATTATATATTCAATCTAATTTTTATGCAATAAAAAAGATGATCAAATACTCGAAAGACAAAATAAAGTACCTTAGATTATCAATTTCGAGCCTAGTCCAAACAAACAAAATTCAGGATTTTACGGCTTCCTCGCCTATGTAGGGCGTTGGAATTTTTTTTCCCTATATAGGAAGGACTCTATCCAAAATTATTTCTTGAACTGAGTATTTGTTACAGTGACCTCATTGGTCACCAAGTGCTCCATAGATCGCTAAGTGCTACTTGTGACAAAGTCTCTTCTGTTGCAGCAACTCTTCTCTCTTGCCTCGCTGTTACAGTTCCATAGGTCGCCGTGTGCTTATGGAGACCTATAGAGGTCGCCATGTGCTCCTGAAGACCTATGGTGGTCATTGTAGCAATCAACATACTTAAACAAATAATTATTCGACTGCACTATGTGAAGAATTTTTTTTCATTGCATTATTCAAACACTTTTGCCGGATTTTACATACTGACACGTAGGGTCCAAGTCCAACTAAATGGACCGACTAAGATTTGATTGTATCTTTCATATTATGGACTATGTAATTAAGGTTTATTTTACATCTAGATAAATAAAATATATGGAAGTGGTTTGTCCGGGGTACTATTTCAAAGTTTAAAGTATAAATGATTATTTATTTCTCTGTATATCAATTGTGCATTTTACCAAAGTAGTCCACCGGTGACAGCTAGCCTGCCATGATATATAATTAAAGTAGGTCCACGGTAGATTACCCACAGTAATTATTGCATGGCTAATTTAATTTTGTAAATAGGACCACAATTGGAAAATTAAATATTTGAAGATTTTCACCTGAACTTGGGTTTCTGATGCGAAATTAAACACAACTTATTAACTTGTTTTTATGATAGGAGGACCCGCTTACCAATATTAATTAAAGCGTTGTTGAGTACTGGCCGCTGAATATCGAGAGTAAAAAATGCCACCAAATTGGGTGAAATATTTTAAGCTTAAAATTGTAGTAGTTATACCAATACTATATACGTGGACAGTAAAGTTTTGATGGTTTTACGAGAGAGCAATAAACAAGTTTGTTGATCACTTAACAATGAAGAAAATGGCCTACTAACTACTTTTGAAGGGTTTTTTTATTCCCTCCGGTTCTGAAGTTTCGTCCTGTTTAATTTGGACCAACCTGTATCGCATATTTAGTTTTGGTGAATGAATCTTTCGGTGGAGATTTTCTGCACACAACAACTAGAACTTGAAACCTTACTTAAACGATATCCAACTGCTTATCACTTAAACCAACTCGTTGATAACACTGGCCTACTAACTTCTAACCGTAATATTTTAAGTTTAAATTAAAATAATATTTGTTTAAATTAAAATAATTAACGGTGGATCCAATGTAACTTAAGCAGCAGTAAACTTTCTCTCACTTCTTTTAACAGTGGAATTTGTATATATAAAGATTGCTGAGCTCTGTCCACTGCCACTGGGCTGACCTTTAAGGATTTAATTCTGCAACCAATTCATGGAGTTGGATCTTGAAAACCCTTTGTTAAATTTCAAGTCTTCCCTCTTCCAGGTTGAATCCGATCATATGCCCACACAGAATTACATAAACACTCTGGAAGGTTGTCGTCTTCATATTTCGCTCAGACGAGAAGTTATCTCTTCAATCTCACAGGTATAAGTATTCAAGTAACTCGATAGCCATGTTACTGTGTGTTCATTTTCACTGATGCTGGATTTGCTTTCTGGTTAGTTTCAGTTTTCTTGCAAGCTAGGTCCCTTTTCATCGTACCTTGCTGTCAATTATCTTGACCGATTCTTATCAAGCCATGGAAAACTGGGGCTGCAGCAACCTCAGACATGGGTTTTGAGACTTGTTGCAATCTCTTGTGTCTCTTTAGCTGCAAAGATGACCGGAGCAGCGTTCGCTTTCGTCGACTTTCAGGTAGATGGGGGCTTCGTGTTTGATGCACTGACAGTAGAGCGAATGGAGTACTTGATCTTGGGGGCATTAAAATGGCGACTGCGTTCGATTACTCCATTCTCTTTCGTCTCATTTTTCATTTCATTGTTCAAGCTCAAAGAAGTTGCAGTAATTCATGCCATTAAAGCTCGTGCTGTTGAAATCATCTTCAAAGCTCAAATCGGTATGTTGGTCTGCTTCGCTAAATATGCCAAAATCTGTACTTATACTTAGCCATTGGGCGTAATTAACAGATACAAAGCTTTTGGAGTTCAAGCCATCGATAGTTGCAGCATCGGCACTTCTCTCTGCTTGCCATGAACTTTTTCCCTTGCAATTCCCCAGCTTTAGAAAAGCAATTTCCAGTTGTTCATATGTAAATAAGGTAAATAATATAGTTTTCCATTGCACATTGCTTTGAACATGAAGATCATGACTCCCCCCCCCCCCAGGGGTTAACAGCTAATTGGCTGCAGGAAAACATGATAAAATGCTTCAATTCGGTGCAAAAGATAGCCAAGGAGGGCTACGGGTCAATATTAGATATGGTTTCGAAATCCAACACGCCGGACAATGTGCTTGACCGGCATGTTTCCTGTTCGGGAAGTGAAATGAGCACCGCCAGTGCAACCACCGTAACTTCCATAACACAGAGAGACATAAAGAGAAGAAAAAGTAATGATTACGGAACAATTATCAAATGCTCCACTTCTCTCAGGTCCAAATCAAAAGTTCTAATCCATGGACCATTGTAAGAGTGACAAATAACCATAGCACTAGCTTTCTTTCTGCAAATAACAGAGGAACAGAACAAAAAAGAACTGGGAAAATGAAGATGAAGGAATGAGTTCCAGAGATGAATATGGGAGCTCGCAGTTTCGTTCATTGCTACTGGCTATGGTATGCCCCAATCTCTACTGTTTGCTTGAAATGGAGGGAGGAAAAACCAAAAGATCGAATTTTGCTTCCTTTTGAGTTTTTCTTCTTCTTTTTCTGTGGTCTGCCATTTTGCTTTTAGGCTGCAGACAAAGACAAAAACATAGGAAGCTGCTTGTGCTCTTGGAGGTCTGCATGAAATAGACGTCGTCTCCAATCTCGTGTGTCGTAAAGTATAATACGTACTTCTTTAATCACAAAAACAATAAAATTATTTCAATTGTTGTATGTGAAAGAAGGTTCGTGGAATGTGTTCTGTTCACTGTCTGGGGCCTACTGCCATGTTAGCGACAGTGATTAACTGCAAAATTCCAAACCTCTGCAATCAACATACTGCGCAGTTGCATGGAAGCCGAGAGAAATGAGGGGGGGGGGGGGGAGAACTCTAAAGGCCACAATTATACATATTGATATAACTTGCCACAATTATACATATTGATATAACTTACCATAATAAATGAGCAACATCGCGCCAACGGCTCCCACGGTTTGACTCGAAATCATGAGCTGAAGTTCATAAAAGCTCGTAAAGACTCAAAATTAAAAAAAACTTAAACTTAACTCGATTAAAGCTTTAAACTCAAACCTGAACATTCAATACATGAAAACCTTATATTGTATTTTTTTTAAAAAAAATCAACACATAAATGTTAATATTAATAATAGTTTATTTTTTTTAAAATAAAATCTTAATATATTATATTTTCGAGCTGCTCGCTCACGAGCTTTTCGAGTCGATTATCAAATAACTCATTTCGGCTTGTTAAGAATTCGAGTCGAGTATTTATCGAGTTTTGACCGAATCGATTTCAATTAGCTCGCGATTTGTCTTGTCTCATTTACAGCCCTAGTCCTTGGTGCTGAATCCTTGACGCCTAATGTTTTCCTTCAAACTGTTATCATTGAATTGATAGTCGATCATTTTTCTAAGATTTTATGTTAAAAGAATAATTTTTAAAATTTTAAGAGAGACGAAAATATATTATCATCAGAAAATATATAATTATTTGAAATTGTTAGAGAGACGAACCTCCTATCTGCTCTGCCTCAATCTATCTCAGGGTGCAAGATGTCACAAATCACAACCTCACCTGCACAGTTACGAATAATGATCCCCGGAGTGGCTAAATGTAAGGCACCTAGAAAGCCCGCCTCAACACTAGACTTACTAAATTATAAGCACGAGCCACGGGGGACCGTAGTGGTGTTCTGTGTCCCTCTCATGCAACGCTTTGTCACGAGCATTCCAGAAAACTAAAAATTATCCGATTAGTCAGTCAATTATCGAGTCTATTCTTTTTTAGTCATTAATTAAAATTCTTGTAAATTTAATTGATAACGTTACAAATTATTTATGTTTAATCACCGGCTGTTAAGATGATAGTAAAATTGTTGATGTGAATGTTTATAAATGAACGTAATATTTAGTCTTAAACATATATACAATATAACAATTTGATCTTAATTTTAAATAATTTAATAAACTTAACTCTTCATATTTATAAATTTTAACAATTTAGTCCGAAAAACTCCTTCACACTTAGAGCGCCAGGTCCTGACCGATTTAATATGGATTTTTTAAAGAAATTCTGGCATGATCTAGAAAGCGAAATTATGAGCATCTTCGTCGATTTTTTGAGAGGAAAAGTGTCTGACCCTTCATTTCAATTATCCTAAAGAAGCCAAACGCTGAGTTTGCGGAGGATTTCAGACCAATTTCTCTACTGAGCAGTATTTATAAAATAGTGGCCCAAGTTATTTCCAGAAGGCTATCAGGGTGTATAATTGAGGTCCCTGGCGAACCACAATTTGCCTTTGTAGCCTGGAAATAAATTTCTGATTGTGCTCTAATAGTAAACGAAATTATAGACGATCTTTCTAAAAGAAGAAGAGAAGCGGTGATTTTAAAAGCTGATTTTAAAAAGGCATACGACTCGTGGATTGGAAGTTTCTCGATTTGATAATGTCGAAGATGCGTTTCGGAAGTATGTGGAGGAAATGGATGAGTCTGTCTCTCTCAATCGCTTCTATCTTTGTGTTGATAAACGGATCGCCTTCAAGTAACTTCAGGATAAATACAGGACTAAGGTAAGGCTGTCCACTAGTCTTTCTTATTTAATCTTGTCGGTGAAACCTAGGGATGGCAATAGATCTTGGATTCAATCCGAATCTGTAGATTTAGATTTGTTTTATAGGGTATGGATTCTAAAATTTTATACCCGATAGATTCAGACTGAATCTAGCTCCTCTGATTAAAGTACAGATCCGGATCTGGACTTAACATTGAGATATTAGATTTGTACTAATTTTCCCGTTTATAGAAAATCTCACATTTGATTTTAATATATTTATTTTATAGAGGGAGATGCATGCGTTCTTATAGGATTGAGTTCTTATAGATTTTAAATTCGACTTGCGACAATAGAATGTTTCATGATCTATATATTTTTTAATGTTTGTATTATTCAAAAGACATTTGTGTAATTGTGTGGAGTTTTTTTGAGACTTTAGTTTATCGTTTTTTATTTTATTACTAGTTGTATTGAAATTAATATTTCCTCAATTGGAGATGTGATATGAAATTAGTCAATGTCAGTTTTATTACGTTAAAAATACGTCGAATGATCGTTTTTTAACATATACGTTTTAGACCTAGATCTATGAGATCCGTTGAATTTGGATCTGGGTCTTGATATTCTAGACCCGCGGATCTACTGGAAGTCAAACTCTTGAACAATCACATGTGCATCCAAACTTAACAATAAAAAAAAATATGTCGGCAAGATTTAAGGTGGTCCCATAAATCACAAGTGTGGCAGCAATAAAACAAATGGCAGCAGCTACAAAAAAAACAAATTGAAGATAAGCACAAGCAAATTCAATCACGCGGCTAGAATATTTTAGAAACAAACATGAGGCGGCAACGAGAAATTGAGAAGCATCCAGAGTAAGTTAAGTCGGTTTAGTTTTCCTATATATACGTGTAATTTGTAGCAAAGGGTGTGTGTGTGAGTGAGAAAAGCAAAGTACGAGTGGGAGAAAAAATTAGAGAAAATTGAGAGAGCTTAGCAAAGCATAAAATAGTGAGGTTGTGTTTGTAAACTAGCCGCAGCTAGTATTGCAGTATTGTAATATTGAGAGTGTCGTTGTAAAATATTTTGTTTCGTATCAATAAAAATTTCTGAGAGTTATAAATTATTGTGAGCTCATCTACGCTTCCAGCAAGTGGCCTCAGCGCCAGGTTCGAGTTCAACGTGGTGGAGAAGATGACCAACATGATTCAACCACAAATCCCGAGATTGACAAAGACAAATTATGGAAATTGGAGCATTCAAATGAAGGCGTTACTAGGCTCCCAAGATTGTTGGGATATCATCGAGGATGGTTACACCGAGCCTGAAAATGCAGCAGCAGAAGCAGTCCTGGCCAATGAAGAAAAGAAGGTATTGAAGGAATCCCGGAGAAAAGATAAAAGAGCGTTGTTCTTTATTTTTCAAAGGAGTAGACGAATCTACCTTTGAAAAAATTTCTGATGCAAAGACCGCAAAACAAGCATGGGAGATTTTGCAAAAATCTCTACAAGGTGCCGAAAAAGCAAAGAAGGTACGCTTACAAACTCTCAGAGCTGAGTTTGAGATGCTAAAATGAAAAATACAGAAAATATCGATGATTATATTAGCCGTGTGAAAACGGTCGTAAATGAAATGAAAAGAAATGGCGAATCACTCGACGATGTTAGAGTGATGGAAAAAATTTTGCGGTCATTAACACGAAAATTTGATTACGTGGTGGTGGCAATCGAAGAATCAAAAGATTTATCCCAGATATCGATCGATGAGCTTGTGGGTTCACTTCAAGCCCATGAGCAGAAAATAACACAAAATGAAGATTCTGAAAATTTGGAGCAAGCTCTACAAAGCAAGATGAATGTCAACGAAGGAAAAGCTAGCAGCAGCTACACACAAGGACGAGGAAATCGTGGTGATTATCGTGGAAGATATAGAGGAGGACGAGGAACTCGTGGACGTGGTGGTCGATCATATAGCACCGATCAAATGAGTGAAAGCAATCCAACATCAGGTCGTGGACGAGGATTCAGAGGCCGAGGTAGGGGCAGATATCAACAAGGAAGTAAATTCCAGGTACAATGTTATAATTGCAATAAGTATGGTCATTATAGTTATGAGTGTAGATCTGCTCCTAAACAAGAAGAAAGAAATGACGTAGCAGCAGCTGAAGAAGAAAAAATTGAAAAATCTCACGTATTCCTCACTTATAAAGGAAATGAAGAATTCAAGAAAAATATTTGGTATCTTGATAATTGTGCCAGTAACCATATGTGGTCAAAGGGAATTGTTTGTGAAATTAGATGAAACAGTCCGTGGATGAGTAACGTTCGGAGATGACTCGCACGCAGAAATAAAAGGAAAAGGCAAAGTCATGATTACTCAGAAAAATGGAGAAAAGAAATATATTTCAGATGTTTATTATGTACCTGCTTTGAAAAGCAATATCATCAGTCTTGGTCAACTCCTGGAAAAAGGATATGAAGTGCAGATGAAGAATCGCTCGCTCGCCATCAAAAATAAAGAAGGAGAATTGATAGCCCAAGTTGATATGACTCGAAATCGTCTCTTTACAATTGATATCGAGTCAGGAGAAGTAATGTGCATAAAGACCGCGATCAAAGATGATTCATGGCTATGGCATCTAAGATATGGACATCTTGGATTTTCTGGATTGAAGCTGTTGTCAAAAACAAGCATGGTGAAAGGACTACCAGAGATCAACCCTCCAAATCAATTATGTGAGGCTTGCATCAAAGGGAAGCAACATAGACAAAGCTTTGAAGTTGGTAGATCCTGGCGTGCCCAAAGACTGCTGGAGATAGTACACACAGATATAGCCGGTCCTTTTGACATACCATCACTTGGCGCTAACAGGTACTACCTAACTTTCATTGATGATTTTAGTAGAAAATGTTGGATTTATATCTTGAAAGAAAAGTCAGAAGCGCTGGAAAAATTGAAAGAATTTAAAGCAATGGCGGAAAAACAAAGCGGTCAATATTTGAAGATACTCAGATCAGATAGAGGAGGCGAATATACATCAAAGTTATTTGAAGAATTCTGCAAAGAGCATGGTATCATCCATCAGCTGATAGCCAGATACACGCCACAACAAAATGGAGTTGCAGAAAGGAAGAACCGCACAATCCTGGATATGGCGAGAACCATGATAAAAGGTAAGCAACTACCGAGAAATTTCTGGGCTGAAGCAGTTCGATGTGCAGTTTATTTATTGAACCGATGTCCAACAAAAAGCGTGAAGTATATGACGCCAAACGAAGCATGGAGTGGACAGAAACCAGGAGTTGGACACCTCAAGATTTTGGATGCATCGCATATGCCCATGTTCCCGAACAGACCAGAAAGAAGCTTAATGACAGAGGAGAAAAATGTATTTTCATTGGCTATGATGAAAGAAGCAAAGCTTACAGATTATATAATCCTCTTACAAAGAAGATAATAATTTCAAGAGATGTCGAGTTCGATGAAGCAGACTATTGGAGATGGAGCGAAGAGGAAAAGAAAGTTGAAGGACTATTTTTTGAAGATAAAGATGGTGATCTTATCAATCAAGATGAACAAGATGATGATCAAGATCCTCGACAAAATCTACCATCGTCGTCAAGCAGCAGCAGCGATGCCAGCAACATAATAGAAGATCGTGAAACACCTCCCACAGAACTTCGAAGATCCACAAGAGAGAGAAGAATGCCAGAAAGGTACAACGATTATGAACTAAATAATGTTTCACTTTTCTGCTTGCTTGTGAACAGTGATCCAATAACATACGAAGAAGCGGTTGAAGATGACAAATGGAGGAATGCAATGGATGAAGAAATTGCATCAATAGAAAGAAATGATACTTGGGAGCTAACAAGACAACCAGAAGGCCATAACCTAATTGGAGTAAAATGGGTTTACAAGACAAAGATCAATAAAGAAGGAAATGTTGAGAAGTACAAAGCGAGGCTAGTTGTCAAAGGCTATAAACAAAGACAAGGAATAGACTATGATGAAGTATTTGCTCCAGTAGCAAGGATCGAGACCATCAGACTTCTCACAGCAGTCGCATCACAAAAGGATGGAAAATTTATCAAATGGATGTGAAGTCAGCATTTCTAAATGGCTACCTAGAAGAAGAAGTTTATATTGAGCAACCACCTGGATACATTAAAAAGGGACATGAAGACAAAGTTTACCGATTGAAGAAAGCTCTATATGGTTTGAAGCAAGCCCCGAGAGCATGGAACACGAGGATTGATGAATATTTCCAGAGAAATGGGTTCATGAAGAGTCCATACGAGCATGCCTTATACACAAAGAAAAATGAAGACGGTGATATCATGATCGTGTGCTTATATGTGGACGACATGATTTTCACAGGAAATAATCCAGGTATGTTCAATGATTTTAAGAAAGCTATGACTAAAGAATTTGAAATGACAGATATTGGAGAAATGTCATACTTCCTTGGAGTTGAAGTGAAGCAAATGCAAGAAGGAATATTTATATCACAAAAGAAGTATGCAGAAGAAATTTTAAGAAATTTCAGAATGGAAGATTGCAAGCCGGTAGCCACTCCAGCAGAACCAGGAGTCAAATTAAGTGTGAATTCAACAAGAGAGCAAGTGAATCTAACGTTGTTCAAAAGCATAGTTGGAAGTCTAAGGTATCTGACTATCACACGACCAGACATAATATACGCTGTGGGATTGGTAAGCAGATTCATGGAGCATCCGAAACAAGATCATTGGAGTGCAGCAAAAAGAATCCTCAGATATGTCAAAGGTACAACAGGTTATGGTTTATTCTACACGCATTCAGAAAATTCAAAGCTGGTTGGTTATTCTGATAGTGATTATGGGGGAGACTTAGACGATCGGAAAAGCACAACTGGATATCTCTTTCATATCGGCTCTGCAGTATTTTCATGGTCATTAAAGAAGCAACAAACGGTAGCTCTTTCAACATGTGAAGCAGAATACATAGCCGCAGCAGTGTGCACTTGCCAAACAATGTGGTTAAGGAATATTTTGAACGAGCTAAATTTGGCGCAAGAAGAACCAACTACAATCTATGTCGACAACAAGTCTACAATTTCCCTTGCCAAGAATCCAGTCTCTCATAGCCGAAGCAAGCATATTGATACAAAGTATCACTTTATACGAGAGCAGGTGAAGAACAAAAATGTGGAGCTAATTTACTGCAGAACTGAAGATCAACTAGCAGATATTTTCACAAAGCCATTGAGAGCAGATATATTCAACCGACTCAAAGAGAAGCTCGGAATGGAAAGTCGAGTTTGAGGGGGAGTGCTGGAAGTCAAACTCTTGAACAATCACATGTGCATCCAAACTTAACAATAAAAAAATATGTCGGCAATATTTAAGGTGGTCCCATAAATCACAAGTGTGGCAGCAATAAAACAAATGGCAGCAACTACAAAAAAACAAATTGAAGATAAGCACAAGCAAATTCAATCACGCGGCTAGAATATTTTAGAAACAAACATGAGGCGGCAACGAGAAATTGAGAAGCATCCAGAGTAAGTTAAGTCGGTTTAGTTTTCCTATATATACGTGTAATTTGTAGCAAAGGGTGTGTGTGTGAGTGAGAAAAGCAAAGTACGAGTGGGAGAAAAAATTAGAGAAAATTGAGAGAGCTTAGCAAAGCATAAAATAGTGAGGTTGTGTTTGTAAACTAGCCGCAGCTAGTATTGCAGTATTGTAATATTGAGAGTGTCGTTGTAAAATATTTGTTTCGTATCAATAAAATTTCTGAGAGTTATAAATTATTGTGAGCTCATCTACGCTTCCAGCAAGTGGCCTCAGCGCCAGGTTCGAGTTCAACGTGGTGGAGAAGATGACCAACATGATTCAACCACAAATCCCGAGATTGACAAAGACAAATTATGGAAATTGGAGCATTCAAATGAAGGCGTTACTAGGCTCCCAAGATTGTTGGGATATCATCGAGGATGGTTACACCGAGCCTGAAAATGCAGCAGCAGAAGCAGTCCTGGCCAATGAAGAAAAGAAGGTATTGAAGGAATCCCGGAGAAAAGATAAAAGAGCGTTGTTCTTTATTTTTCAAGGAGTAGACGAATCTACCTTTGAAAAAATTTCTGATGCAAAGACCGCAAAACAAGCATGGGAGATTTTGCAAAAATCTCTACAAGGTGCCGAAAAAGCAAAGAAGGTACGCTTACAAACTCTCAGAGCTGAGTTTGAGATGCTAAAAATGAAAAATACAGAAAATATCGATGATTATATTAGCCGTGTGAAAACGGTCGTAAATGAAATGAAAAGAAATGGCGAATCACTCGACGATGTTAGTGATGGAAAAAATTTTGCGGTCATTAACACGAAAATTTGATTACGTGGTGGTGGCAATCGAAGAATCAAAAGATTTATCCCAGATATCGATCGATGAGCTTGTGGGTTCACTTCAAGCCCATGAGCAGAAAATAACACAAAATGAAGATTCTGAAAATTTGGAGCAAGCTCTACAAAGCAAGATGAATGTCAACGAAGGAAAAGCTAGCAGCAGCTACACACAAGGACGAGGAAATCGTGGTGATTATCGTGGAAGATATAGAGGAGGACGAGGAACTCGTGGACGTGGTGGTCGATCATATAGCACCGATCAAATGAGTGAAAGCAATCCAACATCAGGTCGTGGACGAGGATTCAGAGGCCGAGGTAGGGGCAGATATCAACAAGGAAGTAAATTCCAGGTACAATGTTATAATTGCAATAAGTATGGTCATTATAGTTATAGTGTAGATCTGCTCCTAAACAAGAAGAAAGAAATGACGTAGCAGCAGCTGAAGAAGAAAAAATTGAAAAATCTCACGTATTCCTCACTTATAAAGGAAATGAAGAATTCAAGAAAAATATTTGGTATCTTGATAATTATGCCAGTAACCATATGTGTGGTCAAAGGGAATTGTTTGTGAAATTAGATGAAACAGTCCGTGGATGAGTAACGTTCGGAGATGACTCGCACGCAGAAATAAAAGGAAAAGGCAAAGTCATGATTACTCAGAAAAATGGAGAAAAGAAATATATTTCAGATGTTTATTATGTACCTGCTTTGAAAAGCAATATCATCAGTCTTGGTCAACTCCTGGAAAAAGGATATGAAGTGCAGATGAAGAATCGCTCGCTCGCCATCAAAAATAAAGAAGGAGAATTGATAGCCCAAGTTGATATGACTCGAAATCGTCTCTTTACAATTGATATCGAGTCAGGAGAAGTAATGTGCATAAAGACCGCGATCAAAGATGATTCATGGCTATGGCATCTAAGATATGGACATCTTGGATTTTCTGGATTGAAGCTGTTGTCAAAAACAAGCATGGTGAAAGGACTACCAGAGATCAACCCTCCAAATCAATTATGTGAGGCTTGCATCAAAGGGAAGCAACATAGACAAAGCTTTGAAGTTGGTAGATCCTGGCGTGCCCAAAGACTGCTGGAGATAGTACACACAGATATAGCCGGTCCTTTTGACATACCATCACTTGGCGCTAACAGGTACTACCTAACTTTCATTGATGATTTTAGTAGAAAATGTTGGATTTATATCTTGAAAGAAAAGTCAGAAGCGCTGGAAAAATTGAAAGAATTTAAAGCAATGGCGGAAAAACAAAGCGGTCAATATTTGAAGATACTCAGATCAGATAGAGGAGGCGAATATACATCAAAGTTATTTGAAGAATTCTGCAAAGAGCATGGTATCATCCATCAGCTGATAGCCAGATACACGCCACAACAAAATGGAGTTGCAGAAAGGAAGAACCGCACAATCCTGGATATGGCGAGAACCATGATAAAAGGTAAGCAACTACCGAGAAATTTCTGGGCTGAAGCAGTTCGATGTGCAGTTTATTTATTGAACCGATGTCCAACAAAAAGCGTGAAGTATATGACGCCAAACGAAGCATGGAGTGGACAGAAACCAGGAGTTGGACACCTCAAGATTTTTGGATGCATCGCATATGCCCATGTTCCCGAACAGACCAGAAAGAAGCTTAATGACAGAGGAGAAAAATGTATTTTCATTGGCTATGATGAAAGAAGCAAAGCTTACAGATTATATAATCCTCTTACAAAGAAGATAATAATTTCAAGAGATGTCGAGTTCGATGAAGCAGACTATTGGAGATGGAGCGAAGAGGAAAAGAAAGTTGAAGGACTATTTTTTGAAGATAAAGATGGTGATCTTATCAATCAAGATGAACAAGATGATGATCAAGATCCTCGACAAAATCTACCATCGTCGTCAAGCAGCAGCAGCGATGCCAGCAACATAATAGAAGATCGTGAAACACCTCCCACAGAACTTCGAAGATCCACAAGAGAGAGAAGAATGCCAGAAAGGTACAACGATTATGAACTAAATAATGTTTCACTTTTCTGCTTGCTTGTGAACAGTGATCCAATAACATACGAAGAAGCGGTTGAAGATGACAAATGGAGGAATGCAATGGATGAAGAAATTGCATCAATAGAAAGAAATGATACTTGGGAGCTAACAAGACAACCAGAAGGCCATAACCTAATTGGAGTAAAATGGGTTTACAAGACAAAGATCAATAAAGAAGGAAATGTTGAGAAGTACAAAGCGAGGCTAGTTGTCAAAGGCTATAAACAAAGACAAGGAATAGACTATGATGAAGTATTTGCTCCAGTAGCAAGGATCGAGACCATCAGACTTCTCACAGCAGTCGCATCACAAAAAGGATGGAAAATTTATCAAATGGATGTGAAGTCAGCATTTCTAAATGGCTACCTAGAAGAAGAAGTTTATATTGAGCAACCACCTGGATACATTAAAAAGGGACATGAAGACAAAGTTTACCGATTGAAGAAAGCTCTATATGGTTTGAAGCAAGCCCCGAGAGCATGGAACACGAGAATTGATGAATATTTCCAGAGAATGGGTTCATGAAGAGTCCATACGAGCATGCCTTATACACAAAGAAAAATGAAGACGGTGATATCATGATCGTGTGCTTATATGTGGACGACATGATTTTCACAGGAATAATCCAGGTATGTTCAATGATTTTAAGAAAGCTATGACTAAAGAATTTGAAATGACAGATATTGGAGAAATGTCATACTTCCTTGGAGTTGAAGTGAAGCAAATGCAAGAAGGAATATTTATATCACAAAAGAAGTATGCAGAAGAAATTTTAAGAAATTTCAGAATGGAAGATTGCAAGCCGGTAGCCACTCCAGCAGAACCAGGAGTCAAATTAAGTGTGAATTCAACAAGAGAGCAAGTGAATCTAACGTTGTTCAAAAGCATAGTTGGAAGTCTAAGGTATCTGACTATCACACGACCAGACATAATATACGCTGTGGGATTGGTAAGCAGATTCATGGAGCATCCGAAACAAGATCATTGGAGTGCAGCAAAAAGAATCCTCAGATATGTCAAAGGTACAACAGGTTATGGTTTATTCTACACGCATTCAGAAAATTCAAAGCTGGTTGGTTATTCTGATAGTGATTATGGGGGAGACTTAGACGATCGGAAAAGCACAACTGGATATCTCTTTCATATCGGCTCTGCAGTATTTTCATGGTCATTAAAGAAGCAACAAACGGTAGCTCTTTCAACATGTGAAGCAGAATACATAGCCGCAGCAGTGTGCACTTGCCAAACAATGTGGTTAAGGAATATTTTGAACGAGCTAAATTTGGCGCAAGAAGAACCAACTACAATCTATGTCGACAACAAGTCTACAATTTCCCTTGCCAAGAATCCAGTCTCTCATAGCCGAAGCAAGCATATTGATACAAAGTATCACTTTATACGAGAGCAGGTGAAGAACAAAAATGTGGAGCTAATTTACTGCAGAACTGAAGATCAACTAGCAGATATTTTCACAAAGCCATTGAGAGCAGATATATTCAACCGACTCAAAGAAAAGCTCGGAATGGAAAGTCGAGTTTGAGGGGGAGTGCTGGAAGTCAAACTCTTGAACAATCACATGTGCATCCAAACTTAACAATAAAAAAATATGTCAGCAATATTTAAGGTGGTCCCATAAATCACAAGTGTGGCAGCAATAAAACAAATGGCAGCAACTACAAAAAAACAAATTGAAGATAAGCACAAGCAAATTCAATCACGCGGCTAGAATATTTTAGAAACAAACATGAGGCGGCAACGAGAAATTGAGAAGCATCCAGAGTAAGTTAAGTCGGTTTAGTTTTCCTATATATACGTGTAATTTGTAGCAAAGGGTGTGTGTGTGAGTGAGAAAAGCAAAGTACGAGTGGAGAAAAATTAGAGAAAATTGAGAGAGCTTAGCAAAGCATAAAATAGTGAGGTTGTGTTTGTAAACTAGCCGCAGCTAGTATTGCAGTATTGTAATATTGAAAGTGTCGTTGTAAAATATTTTGTTTCGTATCAATAAAAATTTCTGAGTTATAAATTATTGTGAGCTCATCTACGCTTCCAGCAGGATCCAGGGCAAGTCAAGATCCAAGATGTGAAAATGAATCTGAATTTGAGTCTAGCTGAATCTGATCTATATCCGGCCCGTTTCCATCCCTAGTAAAACCCTTAGCGGTATGTTGAGGAAAACAATGGAGATGGGTGTGGTGAATGGTGTGAGGGTGGGATCCAATTATTTCTCAATTTCTCATATTCAGTTCACCGACGATCTAATTGTATTTCAAATGGTAATTTGGAGTGGTGAGAAATTCAAAGGCCCTAAGAGTTTTCGAACTACTTTTCGGCTCGAGTCTTGCAAGACTAAATTATTCGAGATCAATATTAATGACTCATGGGTTTCAGTATGGGCTGGAATAATAAAGTGTGGCAATGGAAAGCTCCCATCCATGTATGGTCGATCGCAGAACTCAGCAAAAATTTGGAGTCCAATTATTGATAAGTTCCTTGCCCGGCTCGCTGGTTTGAAAGGAAAGTTACTATCTTTCGGGGGACAGATTAACTCTAGTCAGGTCTGTTCTTGCTAATCTACCTGTTTATTACTTATCTTTCTTTCAGATGTCGGCAGCGGTAGTGGTCAAGTTGAACAAGATCATAGCAATTTTTCTATGGGATTCTGGTACTAGTAGATCCATCCATTGGGTTAAGTGGGATAGCATTTGCAAACCTAGACTCCAGGGTGGTCTCGACATCACAGATCTGCGGCTCAAGAATAGGTCACTTCTAAACAAATGGATTTGGCGGTTTGGCCGAGAACCTGATTCTCTATGGAGGAATGTAGTGGTGGTGAAGTACGGGTTAGATCAGCGAGCATTATGTCCGAGTTCTGTCCCTTCGAATAAATCTTCATGGATTTGGAGGAACAGAGTGAGCCCTCTCAATAATAGCAAAGACACTTTTAAGAAGAACTTAAAGTTCTCTTGTGGTGATGTCAGCTGTATCAATTTCTGGACGACTGTTGGACGGATGTTCCGTCATTAAAGGAGACATTTAAAAAATCTGGAAAGATTGCTGAATTTGGGTTTATGACTGAAAGACTCTTACAAGGCCCTTGAAGTATCTCGTTTTGTTTGTATCCCCTTAATACAATACAAAACACCCTTTTAACCCCCAAAAAGAAAACTCCTTCACACTTGCAAGTTTTATCAATTTAGTCTAAATTTAATCTTTTTCTCTCAAATTAACTATTACTGCCATCAGTTAATATATATATATATATATATATATATATATATATATATATATATATATATATATATATATAAATGTTTACCATGTTAATGGATATAATTCATTTTCCATGGTTCTTCTTCACTCTTGTTCTCTCAGTTCTTCAAAATCTCCTAATGTTCTACTTGTCGTTATTCCCGGTCCCTGTTAGTATAGCAGAAAAGATAACAGCTTAATAGCCAAATTCATATGAGAGGAAGAACAATTCATTGGGTTAGTTGGACAAACTTGTGTAAGCCTAGGCTTTGTTGGGGGGGGGGAGTTTGGGACTTTCTGACATTAGAATAAAGAGTCGATCACTGCTTAATAAATGGCTATGGAGATTTGCTAAAGAAGAGGAAAGCCTGTGGAAGAAAGCGATAGCTGCGAAGTACGTGATTGACCGAGATTCGATTATCCCAAAAATGCCAAGTAAGCGAGAACTCTCATGGATTTAGAGAGGCATTGTTTCCCCCATCGATTTGAATGGAGACGTGTTCCATCGATTTGAAAGAAGACGTGTTTACTAAAACTGCCTCTGCGTGCTAGGAGACGGAAAAATTATAGATTTTTGGGATGACTATTGGATGGACGTTCCTTCCCTAAGATTAACCTTTCCAAGTATTTATGGTACCGCAGTCCGAAATCAGGGAAAGTCAAAGAATTCGGGAGTTGGAGCAATGGTAGGTGGAGTTGGCATATTGAAATCAGGAGGCCACTTTTTCAGTGGGAATATAGCCTTTGGGATATTTTTTATTGATGATTAACATGATTTGCTTGAAGTCTTTTGGGGAGATTCCTTAAAGTGGGAAGGCTCGTCGGATGGATATATTATCCCAAATCATTCTGTTCGTTAATTCATCGCGCAGGGCTAAGTGAGGATAATTTTTGGAAATTTGTTTGGGTGAAGTTTGTCCCTCATAAAGTTGCAGCCTTCGCATGGAAGGTAGTCTTGCAAAGAATTCCTACCCGTGTGGAGTTGTCAAATCGAGGAGTAATAGGTATGGACTCTACTATTTGCATAGTTTGTAACAGTAAGCCTGAAACGGTTAACCACCTAATGTGTCATTGCGATCATGTTTGACGAGTTTGGCAACGTTGGTGTAATATTTGGAAAGTAGTTATTATCTTCCCTGCTGATGCAAAAACCTTTCTAGAGTGTTGGAATTCTCAGACTATTTGTAAAAGATTGAAGCCAATTTGGTCCGTCAGATTTTTTGGATTTCTATGATCAATATGGAAATGCGTGAATGATTCCATTTTCAAAGGGATTTTGTGCACGGAGGATAGAATGTTTGAAATGGCAATGATGTGGACAGGTATATGGGCAAATTGCAATTGGTCGAGGGTTGTACCTTCGGTTCAAGATTTTGTCTGCTGTCTGTCTGTTCATCAACATCTAGGTGTGTTTGTACTTTTGATTGGTCGTTTTTATGGGATTATTTTTGGGTGGCATACCTGTTTCTGTTTTGGGTGGAGTTAAGATAAATAGAGGTTGTTTGAGTTGCTGTTTATTAATGATCAAAGGGGCATTCTGTTTCTGCTTGTTTAGACAGAGGGGTGAGTTATGAGTTATGGGATTGTTGCTGAGGTACTGGCAGTAGAGATGTTTTCTAGTGTGGTCATTTTTACAGTAGCTAAATGTTTGTTTCAAAGTCCGATACAGAATTTGCAAAGCTTTTGATTGTTTTCAAATGTATAGCTGGATTGCTTGTGGTCGTGTTTTGGGGACTGTTGTGCCTCATGTGGTGGTTTTAGTGTTTTGTGGTAGGTGCCATGTTACTTAATGGGGTTAGTCTTCAAGAAGAAGGTTCAAAGCCGTTTTTGTGTAGTTTGGG
The DNA here is from genome assembly GCF_006381635.1 of Hibiscus syriacus. NCBI lineage: Eukaryota > Viridiplantae > Streptophyta > Magnoliopsida > Malvales > Malvaceae > Hibiscus > Hibiscus syriacus. The sequence continues at coordinate 226,054 of NW_024063191.1, read as the reverse complement.
CCGGATTCGGGTTCTTGCAGCGTTTTATGTTCTGAATCTTGAGTATTTTATGAGCTGTTGTTATATGGTTCTTTGTCGTTTTAAGGATGTTGTCTTTCCAATGCTATGTGATGGTAAGCTGGCTCATTGTTTTGGTTCTAGAGTTAGGATTGAAAAGTTCAGTCCGATGTATTCACAAGTGTCCGTTAATCGGAGAGGTTGTTCTGTGGGTCTATCCAAACTTGTGGTTTTCCTTTCGATTAGTTCTATGAGTGGGTGTGGTTGGCTGCATACGGAGTTTGGCATGAAGATGCCCGGTTGTCTTCCCTTTGTTCTGAGCATGTTTTCTTGGATTTTAATCCATCGATTATCGGTGGTTTAGTACTTGAGTGTTAAGTAGTGTGGTTGGATATTTTGGTTTGTTGAGTTGTATCGATTCCATTACGTCTCGACATCGATAGAGAGTATTCTTTTTCCTCCGCTTAGGTTTAGAATTTTTTTTAATGAGACCTCTATTGTAAGTCTTGTTTTGTATGATCCACTGATAAATTCATACATAACGTTCTTTTCCAACAACAAAAAAACATGTAATTACCCATGTCTTGTACTTGCATATTACTAAAAAAATTAGTTGACTCTTATTCTCATATGTAATGGGAGTAAGAGGGAGGTAAGATAGTAGGCTACCCTCAATGCCAGGTTGAGAGCAGCTTTCATGGAAGACCTCCATATTATGAAATGCCCTCCGTGGAATTCGATCTCATGACCTCAAAGTTAAGAAACTTGTACTCTACCAACTGAACTGGATGATCATTTTTACTTGCATATTACTGTTTCTCATTAACTACCATTTTACTGAAGCCATCATGCGTCATACATATGTCACAACGCGTTTTTTTAGCTGGCAATTTTCTATTTATTCTTAATTTTCATGCTAGGTACTTATATTACTTTTAGTTGCACAGATATTAATATAAAAAATGTAATTATTTTATAAATTTTCATATAATTTATTATACTAAAAAATAATACTTATTTAAAATAAATAAATTATTTATTCTTTTATTTAAATCAAAGTCTATAAATAAATAAAAATTATCACGTTAAAATAATTTATTTAAACTTTTTTTATTAATCTAATATGCTTACGAGTGATAATATATCTTTTAAAGACTCTCATCCATTTAATAATAAATATTTAAATATCATAGTAGTCGTTGATTCTCGAACTTGACACCTTTAAGAGCAATAATTCTTTTAACTATAACCACTTCGTACAATTCATTGCTAACTTATGTACTAATACATAAGAGAAAAAAAATATTCTTATCAAAAACAGCATTAGTGTTGTTGTTTTTCTTTGTATTCATTAGGGTTGAAACTTCAAACTAACATCTTATTAAAAAGAATATTTATTATTTTGTGAATCGATTTAATCAGTTAGTATATTTTTTATAATTTTAAAAAAATAGTATCTATTGACAACTTGTGGTTATGCAAGTTTTTAATAATTGATCGTCTTCCAGACGTACTCTTGGGTTCGTACAAGGTTCAATAAAATAGTAGATTTTATTTAAGGAAATAAAATAGTATCTATATATATATATATATATATATATTATTTGGTTGGCTTTATGTTCCAAAGCTTCGTCTTGGTTGATCTGAACCGACACGAATCACACACCTCGTTTTGGAGAGAGAGTCTTCTCACGAAGATTTTCTAATATCTCAAACTCGATATCAAACTACTTACGACTTAAACCAACACTCGTTTATTATTTCTGTTATATGATTACGTCTTATTGTGTTTAATGGCGTCATTGAAAAGTTTGAATATATGGATCCATCATAACATTTTTTTTTTAAAATGATGATGTTAGATTGCTTATGCATGCAAGACGCTTGTATAAAGGCAATACGAGATTCAACTGATTTTCTCTTAATTTATTTCCAATGATGGAGTCATTTATATATATATTTCAAATCACAAGCCATAAGAGTGATTAATTCGGTAAAATTAATGAAAAATAAATATTGAGATAAAAAATTGAAGGTGCAAGGACGAAGGTTAATTGTTTTGGAAATTAGAGAGGTTCGAACAATATTCGAGTGAAGTCATCAGCTGTTATATCAGTATTGTTTTACTTTTTTTGAGGTATTGGTTATTAACATTAACTGATTGTAATTTGTTAATTTAAATAATAATTTTATGTAAGTAAAAGATAAAGAATACCGAATGATAATTAAATTCAATTTAAATTATAGCTTAGATTTATTTAAGTATAAGAAAGAAGAACACTTAGATTAGATATTTGTTTGTTTGCTTATTTCATTAGATTTTCATGATCCGTTAAATATATATATAAAAAAGGAAGATTTCACAACACTAACGGAACCTGGTTTTCTTACTGAATCTAATCAGAGGTTGAAGCCTTCAAGATCGCAGAAACCGAAAGGGTATAAGATTTCACCATCAAGGAATGGAAACTCAGCCCACATATCACTCCACTTGTAAGAGCTGTCGGGGAAGAAGGGTTCCGTCCAGAAACTTCCACTATCCGCCTCGTTACCCTCGTATGCTTCGAACAAATTGTCATCTGAAACTAAGCCTAATCTGCTGGATTCAACCGTGTTATTATCCGCAGTGATGGAGGAGTTTTGATCGCTCGAGGCTGGTTGTGGGGATGACGGTGAGCTTTCAAGAATCAATGGAGGATTTGGGGAACTTATTACAAGACGATTGGCGTCGTTGTTTAGCTTTGTTCCTTCTTTCTCCCGATCTCCATTCTTATCTTTCCCATAATCTGGTGTTGAAGTTGGAGAAGACTTTCGTTTGAACCGCTTCTTGAGAGTTGTGTGCCAATGATTCTTCACTTCATTGTCAGTTCTTCCGGGTAACTCCGCAGCAATGGCAGACCATCTGTGCAGTAAAACCGCTAATTAAACCATTTAATTATGAAAAATGGCTCTTAACAAATATGAATTTATGGCTCAAATGAATGTGATATGGTACCTGTTTCCCAGTGACTCACGTAATCTGATGATGGTCTCTTCTTCTTCCTTGCTGTAGTTTCCTCTCTTGATATTAGGCCTTAGATAATTCAACCATCTCAGCCTGCAACTCTTCCCGCACCTTGCCAGACCTGAAAATCCAAAGATTCACATAAACAAACAATATCAAACATCGAGTAACGTGTGTTGGTAAATAATACTGCTGCAAAACAATATCGTTAGTATAAACGATCAATCCAGAAATATTTTTTTTAGAGTTGACACGTATGTATTATTAATAAAAAAATTTCATATGATTGAGAACAAAAAGATACACACATTCCGTAAAATGAACAATTAATATAAAAATAGTTAGACGTGTACACGCTAGGCTCCGTATACATACGCAACTGGTCAGCATTGGACTAGCAAGGTATACTGGCTAGCTTACCGGCAAACTTGGGAAGCTGGCGCCAATTCCAGCTGCCATATCGGGTAACATAAGCCGTTAGTTTTCGATCTTCCTCGGCCGTCCAGGTTCCTTTCCTCAGTCCAGTTTTATCACAGCAAGGTGTTCTCACCATCTTTCCCCCCCCCCCCTCTTCTGTTGTTTTCTAAGGATCTCCCTTGACACCAGTCACGAGTCTTCAAAGTGGCAGCTCTTTATAATCTACCATATTTAGACCAAAATGTGTTACACGTTTTCTTGACTCGTTTAATATTACGAACAAAAGATGTTTTTTATTCACTTTCATTTTCATTTCCCATTTCATAAACAAAAAATGGATATATTCTACTGTGATGGTGATCCAGGAAGCCGCTTTATAGAGTCCACTCAATGGAATCAAACGTACATGGTGTAGGGCAAACCCTTACATCACGTAGCTGGACGAAACATGATTATGACGCAACACGTAAGAATCAAACGTGATATCTGCAAAGTCAAATGAACTTCAAATTTTCATCGAGTAAAAATATAAAGTTGGTAAATATTTAAACTACTGTAAGAATTACGGTAATTCTGTGCTATTATATTCATAGTCTATAGATAAAATACGGACAAAAAATAAAATCTGAAATATCTGCGGGAAAGTGAAAAAAAATTTATAAATCGTGTGGTGTAGAAGCTGCCTTGAAAAGTAAGACATTAAATGGATATGCACGAGTATCACGGCATTCAATTATCACACTCGATACTTATACATCGTTCATAGGGACGACGGGGATTTTAATGGGCGGTGTCCAGTCTATAAACCTTAGGGGTAATATATATATATATATATATATATATAGTATGATTTTTTAATTAAATTGGTATCATAAATTAATCAGATATTAAAAATATAAAATTATTTGTTAAACGATAAACAATATTTATTTAAAAGATATTTTACTTTTCACGTTTTTTTTTTAAATTTTATAAAAACATTTCCTATTATTTTTTAATTAAATAAAATATCGATTAACTCAAACTAGATAAATTTTAAATATTGAATATTATAGCAGAGTCATTTCAAAAAAAATTGATTAAAGCGAGTTGGTTCATCTTATTTAGGATAAAAAAAATCTGACTAGACCTAAAATAATAATATAATTATATACATAGGAATAATATAATATAACTTTTATATGTTTTTAATTATCTCTTTATTTTTAAATAAAGTTAAGAAATTTTATTTATTTGTTTCAAATATGAATTTAGCTCAAAATTCGAATCAATTTTAAATTGGATAAAAGAATTATTAAATATTAAATTAAATTTAAATAAAAAAAAACTTTAAACATTAAGGGGTTGTTTGTTTACTTCAGAATGATTAAGCGCTGAATGATTCAAATACTGAATGATTCAGAGACTCTGTATGAATTACCTCTAAATGTGACATGCTGTTTGATAATGGCTCTGAATCATTCAGAATATACTTCTGTGCTCAGTCATCACTATTTTACTGAATCAGTCAGCACTGTTTTGCTGAATCAGTCAGCACTGAATCATTCAGAGGTGCGAAACAAACGCGCTGAAAGTTGAACGGTTCAACATTCAACGTTGAATGATTCTATTAAGAGACAAACAAACAACCCTAAATTCTTGCTCCTGAAAAAACTAAAGTAATGAAAGAAAAAGATAGAAGATAAAAAATATAAAAAAGGTGGACTTGCGACTGAAATTCTTGCTCCATGTCGCCAAAGTTTTAGGACTTTGAATAGCTTTGGAAACTATTTCTTGGGTAATTAATTCCTCGTGACGTAAAAAATCAGTTTTTTAATATAAATATCACCGAAAAAAGAAAAATCAATATAAAAAAGACATTGTCATTTTTACTTTCTGTAATTGAGGTGGAATAAGATTTAAATTTTAGACAATATAAATATTAATATTATCAGTACATTAAAAACATCCTCAAATTTAAAGGGATATGCAATTTTTATGGTGAGAAAATTAGTACACAAATTATATAAAAATTCATCTCTTAGGACCATGACATATTAATTTGCTTCGCGTATTTGAAAACTTATGACGTGTTGGTGTAAAAGTTATGTATTCTATTTTTTATTTATTAGTATCTAGAGAAGGGTCCATTTGTGTCTAACACTAATCTAGATTGTGTGGTCACAACTTTTTAAGATTATTTTAACTAGTACTATTTTTTGTGTATATTTTTATGGGCAAAAATGTCAGAATAATACATTTTCTCATACTAATGTGGTTCTAATATCATTTTTTTTATCTAAGGTATTTTCTACAGTATATGCCTAAAGACCTCAGAATATCTCAGCGTCTTCAGGCTAAAATTGTATATGCATAATTCATGGGGATTACTCGACGTCTTTAGTTAAAATAGGTTGAGAAGGACCTTTGATTTCTCTGCGTCTTCAACTCTGCATTCTTTCTCTGCATGTGGGTATGGTGATAAGGGAACGTGGAGCTGATCCCTTTTTGTTGGTGTTGAAAGAATAGAGATGTACTAAAATTATGCATAAGCGGGGGTGGACGTGGTGGAGCTCGAAACTCAGGCATATGAAAGATAGGAGCTAATGGCCTCGCTTGCTGCGAGTAGCTGCCACCACCGAATATTAGATCAAGCTCAACCAACCCTTCTCTTCTGGCTAATGGATCGCCTTGGTCATGCTTGTTCCGATCACATCTTGTTGTCTGAGCTTGACCACCCTCTATACTGAGTTGGAGCCAACCTTCATCTCTCTCTAATTCCGATTCTTGATGGTTATTATCCTTAGAGTTAGAGCCCGCCTCATTAATATTATTAATTCTGGATTCATCTTCAGCCATGAGGTTATCAGATCCTATTCCTAAGCAAGTTTCGGTGTGAAAACCATACCCATAAACACGGCTCATAAGACCAAAGCTCTACGTGTATACACTGCTGCCGCCACAATAACCGTAAAAACCGTCGTGAGGAAGATGATGTTGTTTAGGAAGGTTTTCGGCAGGAACCATGGTCATATCTGGTGACCAAGAAAAACTCCCGCCCCTACCCACATGCAGAGAAAGAATGCAGAGTTGAAGACGCCGAGAAATCAGAGGCCATTCTCTACCTATTTTAACTAAAGACTCCGAGTAATCCCATGGATTATGTATACAAAATTTTAGCCTGAATACCCCGAGATATCCTGAAGTCTTTAGGCGTGTAGAGTAGAAAATACCCTAGATGGGGAAATAATATTGGAACCACGATAGTATGGGAAATAATTTTCCCATACTATATTATTCTGGCATTTTTACCCATTTTAATAGGCAAAATGGCTAAGATATTGTGGTGGGAGTTTCTAAATTTCAGTATAATCCATATCCGAGATTATTTCTCCATCTAGGATGAAATATACAGTATCGACTCAAAGATGCATGGAGAACCTGGCATCTTCAAGCCAAACATGAGGATTCTAAGCTCGCATGACGTCTTCAGACGGACGAAAGACGCGTGGAGTGCACGGCGTCTTCAGTACATACAGAAATATGTAGGTTGTCTCAAACTGGGAAACAAGTAAGTAATAATGGCACCATTAATTGTCTATTAATAATCTGGGTATGTTGATGGTTGAACGGGAAACAAGTAAGCATCATTAATACCTTGATATGTTATAAAATGGGGTGTTTTGGTTTAGAATTAAGGATCACAGAAGAGGCGAGGATCGGGGAGAACAAGCAAAATTCCGAGAATAATTGAAAGAGTGAGCATCCGTGAAGAATATTAGAGAAAATTTTGAACAAAATTTTCTTTCAATATTTAATTTGTAAATGTTATTCGAATAAAATTTTAGTTAAAGTATTATTCAAATAAAATATCTCTATTTTATCTCGTATTATTTAATATTAAAATATTAATTTTAATATATTGTTGTAGGTAAAAAGAAGTGAGTAAGAAATTCAAAAATGTATTTTTATAACATCAACTTGTCGGAAGAAACTCTTAAGTAAGTGTCAAAATATTTTATTTAAAATATTTTACGATTTATTGTTAGCTACATATTGACTTAGTAAATATCAGTTTACGATTTATTGTTATGTAAATATCATTATTATAATTTTAACATTATTGATTTAATATTTGTAGTAGAAATGTTAAGATAATTAGATCAACATATTGATTTAGTATTTGTAGTAGAAATGTTAAAAAATATAATTATAATGACAAAAAATAATATTTATTATAATGACGAAAAATAATAACCTCAATAGTATTTATTATAATTAATAATATTGTTAATTATATTTAATTATTATAATTTAATTATAAGTAGTTATAAAATATTCGAAATAAAGATATAACATTCTTATTTTAATTGATAAAAAATATTGTTAATATATTTACATTTTTGCAAGGTTTAATAATATTTTAGTAATTAATTTAATTTTAATTTAAATCATAAATTTAATTTTTCGTCATTAGTATAATTTTACATTATTACCTTACGAATCATTAGTATAATTTGATAAATATTTGATTTAATATTTCTAGTAAAAATGTTAAAATAATTAGATCAACATTTGATTTAGTATTTCTAGTAAAAATGTTAAAAATATTTTTAATATATTTACTTTTTTTGTAACTCTAATAATATTTATTATAATTAAATTAATAATATTTTAGTAATTAATTAATTTAATTTTAATCATAAATTTAATTTTTCGTCATAAGTATAATTTTAATTTTTACCTTACAAATCATTATTATAATTTTAATAATATTGATTTAGTATTGTAGTAAAAATGTTAAAAAATTATTTTAATTTTAATTTTAATAATAATAATAACTTTAATCTAATATATATAATATGCTACAAATTGTTTTATTTATGTATTTTATTTTTTATTTATTCTGATATCTATATGTTTATATGTAGAGAAAATAAACAACAAATTTTTCATGATTGCCCATTACAATGGATAGATTATAGAAAATGAGGTCGGAGTTATTTTTAAGTTCGAATGACCTATAAATATGATGTTTAAAAGAGGCATCGCATTTGTAGAAATGAAGGAGATGATAGAAAGGAAAATCCGAGCTACAGTTGATGGTTTGAGGTACAGGTTTATGGTATGTCCCAATCCAGTCATGTATGATGCAATACCACTTAAAGAAGAATATGCTATTACAACTATGATTGAATTACATGACTCAACAAATATTCCAATTATTGAGTTATTTGTTGAGGTGTGTATATATCTGATGTGTTTGGGTCATCAAGAAATATGGTTGGAACTTCATCTCAAATGGCTTTCGAAAGTCAGATTGAGAACTCGACATATAGGTCTATAAACAATTTTGTGGCGATATTGGAAATTGCAAATGAAGTCAGTGGAATATCTGCAGCCACAAAGTATGGGGTAAGAAACATACATCATCCACATTCGACTATTGATATTGACGTTGAAAACCGCTAGGGAGAAATACACGATTATTCTAGTGAAGATGAAGAAACTGTGGAACCCGTTTTGGTTGAGGATGTCGATATTTTCGATGGAGATGAACCTGATATGACCATTGATGAATATCTGACACCATATTAACCTACCCCTCACATGCACGAGATAAATTATGATGCGATGAGGGCACCTGAATTCCCGGAGATGCCATATTTAACTTCAGGCCACGTGACTGAATCATCCAAAAACTCTGGTGAATTATCAGTTGTGAAGCAATTTAGAGGAAAAAAAGAAGCTACATTGGCAATTAAAGAGTATTGCATAAAAGACCATGTAGATTGCAAGGTTGTAGAGTTCAACCAGAAAATTCTGTACGCGAAGTGTGATAAATATAAGCCCGAGTATAAGTGGTTGATCAGAGTGTTCAAAATGTAGAGGTAAGATGCTTTGGTCATCACAAGGTACAATGGTCCACACACATGTTTGCAAAACTATATCGAACAAGACCACCGACTATTGGACTATAATGTAAAATGTCAATATGTGAATGTGTTGGTTGAACAAAATCCAATGATCCCTTGCTTTATGTTAGCTTCATCTATTCGAGACCAATTTGGATAGACTTTAAAATACAAACCGGTTTGGCATGCGAAGGAGAATGTAAGGAAGTTGATATATGGCGATTGGGATACATCATATAATGAGCTACTTGATTTGTTACAAGCTATGAAACGATTCATACCTGGAACCATCGTGAAGTCCTAGACTATGCCTGTATACAACCTAGAATGTCAACTTATTCAAGGGAAGAGAATATTCCATAGACTCTTTTGGGCATTAAAGTCATGTATAGAAGGTTTTCCATTTTGCAAACGTATGGTCCAAGTAGATTGTACATGGTTATACGATCAGTATAAACATATATTATTGATAGCATTTGTGTAGGATGGTCATCGAAATATCTTCCCAATTGCATTCGCCATTGTTGAAGTAGAGACGACAGAGGCTTGTGATTCTTTTTGACTAATCTACGTAAGTATGTCATCAGAGAAAATGGAGTTTGCTTGATATTCGATCGAGGAACAGACCTTTTGGTAGTAATTAAACGATCGAGAAGTCGTTGAAAACCTCCGCACATATATTTCACATATTATATCTACCATATTGGTAAGAATTATATTGAGAAGTTTCATAATAACTGCAATCGTAGTGAGATAGTCAGCATTGGTAAGTGGGCATTAACACAATATATTATGAAACATGATATGAACTATGCCAACCAAATTTTGATAAGAGATTGGAGAATTTGAAGGTCACATATGAGTGTGTTTGGAAGTGGGCGTCGAAAATCAAGTGGAGAAGTAGTCGTAAGTATACGATGGTGGTCTGCGATACGGAGACATGACAACAAACCTTGCTGAGACCATTAATTTAGTACTAAAAGGTACACATCATCTCCCAATAACTAGTGTGGTGAAAGAGACATACTTTAGGTTGGCTAAAGTTTAGTCTGATAAAGGGAGAGAGATTGAGTGTATGATAAATCGAGGTAAAATCTGGGCTCCAACAATAGTGGAAGCAATGAAAGCAAATTAGCGATTGGCAACCTCAATGTTTGTTCATGACTTCGATCGAATTGGACATACATTTGTTGTCATCGCATGCATACATCGCAACGAAGGAGCAGAGTGAGAACATTTAGAGTTATTTTACAACAATGATGATGTGATTGTGGTCGCTTTCAAGCATGAAGATATCCGTGTGCTCATGCAGTCGCTGCATGTATGCATATTGGAATAAATTCATACACTTATGTTGATTAGTGCTTTCACCTGCAGAGGATATTAAATGTCTATAGCCACGAGTTCAGACAGATCCCAAATGAATCATATTGGCTGAAAATCATCATGATGAACGGTTGCCAAATTCAATGCTTCGTAGAAGTATAACGGGTCGACCTGAGTCCACTCGTATTCATACCAGTATGGATATCCACAATAGAGAGAAATGTCAACCAAATAGATGTGGATTACGTAGATGTGAAGGTTATTCAAAAAAATTATCCAAACCTACCACGGTACAGGGCTTAGTAGTAATCTTATATCTATTTGAATAAATAATTTAATTTCTTGCCTATTTGTTGATGTTATATTTGAATGAATATGATTAATATCAATATTTGAATGAATGTGATGGATATTTGTTGATGTTATATTTGAATGAATGTGAATAATATCATATTTCTATGTGGATAATATCAATATTTTATTTAATATTAATTATCTTACAAAAATCAAGGAAGCGTTTACAACTCCTGTCGGTGCTGGGGTGTTGTTGAATAATAATACCGAGACGTATGTTGGTTTCGTTGTGGCAGTTACGGTTGTTCAGGAGTTTGTTCATCATAACCAACCTGCTCATTCACTGAGGGCATATGATCTGGTGTTGTAAATACATGCCCACTACCACTCTGCTCTCTCACTTGATGACAAATACTTGTATTTGACATCATAGATGTCATCTGATCAAAATCATATGTTGCTCTAAACATGGGAGAAAACATCAGTGATTGATGAGGAATAAGCTGAGGAGTGTAAGCTGTAACACCAGAATCACCAAACACTTGATGAAATGATCCTGTACCGCCAAAAGATTCTAATGGGATATTATCCATTGCCGCTTGTTCTGCTTCATGGTGAGATGAACTCCCACTCGATTTTGAGTTTTTGGCTTTACCAAATTTTTTCTTATATTGTATAAATTGTCGTCTTTCTATGTTCGTTGTAAAGAACAACTTTCTATGTTCCCAATAATAATTCAAGTAATTCAAATTCTGAATGTCTATGTCATCCGCTTGAATAGGAGTGAGAGTTGGCAAGTATGAAGCACTGTTGTTCCAAAGATTGATATAGTTGGCATGCCTCACAGCCTAATCCTCACCGTGTCCACTCTGTCCATATAATCTGTGGAAAGCGTCATGATTCTCTGGAATCTGCGGAATAGGTTGGTGGAAGTCGAACTGCCTCAACACTCTATCGGAAAATTGGAACTCAACAAAAGCGAAATGGATCAATGGTGTAACACACACCAATATTGACAACCCTCCCAAACATGTTGCGGTACACACGATATAATTTCTCCATCATCGTACGGCCTTCGTATAAACTATAAAAGAAAATTATATAATTATTAATTAATTAAATAATAATAAAATTCAACTAAATAAATAAACAATATAAGAAACTAAATAAATTAATTATATACCTCAACTTTGCATTTAATGTCTATATTAAATCTAAACTCTTTCACATTATTGTGCACTAACCCCATTCCTTCTATTTTATGCCTCTATTTGTATACCAATCAAAATAAAATTCGCTAATTATTTTTCCTATAAAAATATTTGTTAATTAATTTAAGATAAAATATTTTAAATCAAAATATTACCTTCATGCAAGAGGAAAGTCAACTGCAGTTCGACTAATCGGTGTTAACCATGGAAGTTTGTGATATGACCACGATTGTAATAACATCAGACATCCACCGATTTCCATCATACATGTATTATTTACAAGTAATGACGCCTTGCACATCTAGAGGTACAAGAACGCCAATATTGATGATCCCCAACTATACTGACAGGTATTCAAAACGTTATCCAAAAATGGAAGATATTGTATATGAACAAGATTACCGGATTTATCCGACATCAAGACTCTTCCAATCAACTGTAGCATATATGCCCGAGTTGCATATATAATGTCTTACTCAATACTATAACGATCGAGTTTAAACTCATTCGCTAACGATGATAACCTCACACTTGACCCTTTTGTAACTGTTTTTGTTAGCACCTTCCGAAGGTACACCCCACAAATTTCAAACACGTCCTGATCATTTTTCCTCACCACTGCCATCTCATTTGTAGGGACCCCGAGTTGTAAAGTCACATCCTCCAAAGTTATCGTACATTCACCACATGGAAGATGAAATGTATGAGTTTCTAGTCTCCACCGTTCAATTAATGCACTGATCAAACTGGGGAACAACTTATATTCTCTTACAAATGTTACATCGTAAAAGCCCACCATTTGCAAATTCTGGACAATAAGATGATGTGGCTTATCACAAATGTTCACTCAACTATGAAGGATTCGTTATTCGTCATCCTGCAATTTATTAATCCACGGAATTAGAATTAATTCATCGCTCTCAAATAAATATATTATTCAATAATAATACCAGTACTCCAAAATGACTAGAAATATGTCGATCATCTAGTCTCAAAGAACATTTTGTTATGCCATGCTTAAACAAATCTATTAAAAAAATTAAATATTTCAATTTATAATATTAATCATAATTAAAGAAAATTTAAACAAAAAAAATATGTTAAATCAAAATAAATATTCTAATTAATTTATATTTAAAATAAAATAAAAAAATAAAATTTAAATAAAACTTACCAAACCACTCAAATACGATTTAATCTGTAAAATGAAAATAAATAGTCTAATAATTTCTATTACCTTACCAAACTACTCAAATACAACTTAATATGTAAAATAAAAAAATAGTCTAAAAATTATAATTTAAATTTAAAACAAAAATTACAATAAAAATTACACGAAAATTTAAATTAAACTTACCAAACCACATGAATACAGTTTAATCTGTAAATCAAAATAAATAATCTAATTAATTTATATTTAAAATAAAAATTAAAAATGAAACAATAAAATTTACACTAAATTTATCAAATCGCTTACCAGACCACTCAAATACGAATTCTTTCTTTCTTCGTTTGAACTTTTTTCTCCCTTTTTTTATTCTCTCTCGCAAATGCTCTCTTTCTCTCGGCCTCACTCTCATCCTCTCTTCTTGCATCCCAAAATTCAACTCCCCCCATTTTATAACACAAACAGATGTTGCATTATTGGTCTAATAGTGACACCATTAATACTTACGTTCCTGCTTCCCCATGCCATGCAACTTTGCTTCAGAATCAGTGTTGCAGTCGACGCGTGGCTGAAACTGCGTATTCTCGAGGGCTTCTGCATGGACTGAAGACGCCGTGCACTCCACGCGTCTCTCCCCCGCCTGAAGACGCCATACACACGTGTATTCTTCATGTTTGGCTTGAAGACGACAGGTTCTCCACGTGTCTTTGGGTAGGTACTGTAGATTTCATCCTATATGGGGAAATAATCCCCGGAGTGGTACTGGGAATTAAAAATTTCCACCAAAATATCTCAGCCATTTTGCTCATTTTAATGTGTGATTTCTTTAAAAAGTTTTATCATCTTTGACGATATTAAATTGATAAACTTTAAATATTTAAAACAAAATTTAATTTAATTCGTAATTAAAATAAAAAGTAAGATGGAATTATATTTCACCGTGTAATATTTGTATATAACTTAATTATAATTCTATTAAAATTAAGGAAATTTTACCATATTAGAATATATGTAAAACTTATTTAGTTTTTATTTAGGTTTAATACTAAAATAAGTGTCTAAACTATACCGTTTTTCCAGAATAGGGGCCTAAACTTTTTTGACTCATCTCGGTGCCTAACGTTACAAATGTTATCATTTTAGGTGCTCGATCTGTCAACGATGTTAATTTCCCCGTTAAGTGACACGTCATAATATGGTATTTTGAAATTTATTTTTTAAAATATTTAAAAATTATTATATTTGTAAAAAAATCCTACTTTCTCTTAAATTATAAAAAAACACCAAAACCCCCCAATCCTAACCTTAATCTGCCACTACAACCTTTACAACCAGGACCACCACCGTTGATGTAGCTCCTGCCATCCTCTTAGTCATACATTATTGTAGTTGTCATTGATTAGCAGTCGGAATCACATGGGATCGCGGGGTATAAAATGTCGATTTGTCGTCGATCGATCATGATTTCATAAGAGTTTTGGTCGCCGGGGGTGAGGTCGGGTAGGGCTTCGTCAACGAAAAATGTCAACAGTCAGTGTGGGTTTAAGGGTTGAAATGAATGTTTTCAAAGTTTTAGGGTTATTTCAAAATGTTTATTTTTTTAAATACATGTAATTTTAACTTTTAAATAAAAATTTTAAAATTACCAAATTATGACACGTGTCACTTAACGGTGGAAATTAACACCGTTGATGGTCCGAGCATATAAAATGGTAATGTTTGTAACATTAGGCATCGGGATAAGTAAAAAAAATAGTTTAGACAATTATTCGAGGAAAAAGATATATTTTGGACACTTATTTTCTTATTAAGCCTTTATTTTAATTTTCATCTGTTTTTAACGTTTAGCACCAGTCAACCCAGAAACCTTGCAAGACTGGACCCCGGAAATTGGAAGGAACCAACCACAAAGCAGAACAGACAGAAAGAGACAAAGGGGCTCCACAAATATGATCCCCCCAGGCTGTTAGTGCTATCCGATTATGTTTTCTTCAGTTTTTAGGGTTTGATTTTTTTTTCCTCTCAATCCAGCAGTGAGTGGCCTGAAGCTCACAGCATTTTCCAATCACTTGGTGAGTGGTTCAGAATCAAAGGGGAAAACCAAGTGTGGCTTAAATTCAAAGCTTTGAAAAGTTGTGAAAAGGAAGAAAAGAAAGTTATGAAATCCTTAGAAAGTCGACGAAAAGGGGAAGCCGGTAAGCTTACTTCTGGATTCACACTTTTTTGCTTGAGGGTATGTTTAGTTTCATTTTGGTCACGTATTGTTAGAAAAAACAAAACTGATGATATGAAACTTTTTTTAATTTTTTTTAATGATGACAAGATATTGTAGCATGATATGACCTATTAGTAGCAGAAATTTTTATTGTAATTACCTGTAATTACACTTTGAATATATGTATGAATCAAGTTACTTCAATAGTTAGATGAATAATGGTTATTTTTAAAGGTTTTATGTTCGAGCATGAGAGATTGTAAGATATTTAAGCATTGTTAAATGCTTGAGAATCTTTAAAATAAATACTACCACTTGTAACTTGTAAGCACCTTGGATTAATAAAAAAATTGAAGACTTCAATTTTTAATATATTACATAAATGCCAACACTTGTTCGTTTTATTATTTATTTCTTCTGCTATTATTCTTTGAAGTTTTAAGTTCAAATATCATAAATATTAAGCACGTGAGTGTTTCATATTAAATGATTAAGAATTATTTTTGAATAAATATTATCTTATACTTATACACATAAATTAAAAAAAATTATTAGATATAATAAAACTAAAACGGTAACTTTAATTTAGTCAACACATTATATGTCATAGAAAGGACGATAATGCCTTGGTCTTCATCTTTCCAACTTTTCCTCCTATGTAGGGTGTAAATGAATCGAGTCGAGCTCGAGATTGTTGAGTTCGACTCGACTCGAAAATTCTGAAATGGAATTCAACTCAACTCGAAAACTTGCGAGCTTAAAATTTTCAAGCTAAACTCGAAATCGAAATCTTGAACTGAAGCTCGTGAGCAGCTCGAAAAGGCTCGAAATAAAAAAAAATCTTAAACTTAACTCGATTAAAGTCTCAAACTCGAACATGAACATTAAATACATGAAATCTTACTGTATTTTAAAAAAAAATCAATACATAAATATTAATATTAATATTAATTTATTTTTTTTAAATAAAATCTTAATATATTATATTTTCGAGCTGCTCACGAGCTTTTCGAGTCGAATATCGAGTAGCTCGTTTCAGCTCGTTAAGAACTCGAGTCGAGCTCGATCTCGTGTCGAGTCCATTCGATCCGAGTATTTATCGAGCCTTGATCGAGTCGATCTCGAATAGCTCGCGATCTGTCTCATCTCATTTACAGCCCTACTCCTATGAGTTAATACTAAATTTTATTTTCATTAAAAAAATACACAAAATATTTATTTTTAATGTTTTTGTTTTAAACTACTTTTGATAAACGTTTAGTATTATGCCTACTTTTTAATCACACAAGAAGGGCTTGCACACCACGTGTGAGCTTGGGCATTCAGCCACTGATTTTTTTACTAACGTTTAGGACCTGTCAACCCAACCTTTCAAGACTCGACCCAGGAAATTGGAAGGAGCCAACCACAAATTAGAACAGAAAGATAGAGACAAATGCAATCCCCCACACTGTTAGTGCTATCAAATTATGTTTTCTTCAGTTTTTAGGGTTTAATTATTTTTAATCATATTTTATTTTGAATAAAAATATTTGGGTGACTAAAATGAAACTATAGAATAATTGGGTGACTAAAATGAATACCAAATTATATTACAGAAGACCAAAATATAACTTTAGGTATGATTTTGAACAAAAATAATAATTGGAGGACTAAAATGAAACTATAAGAATAATTAGATGACTAAATATGTAGTTTACCCTTTAAACTAATATAAAACTTACTTTTATACCAGTATGATATGACCTATTAGTAGCGACATTTTATATTGTAATTACCCGTAATTAAACTTTGAACGCAGCAAGAATCAATTATTTCATAGTTAAAGAATAATTGTTATTTTTAGAAAGTTTATATTCGAACATAAGAGATTACAAA
The DNA here is from genome assembly GCF_006381635.1 of Hibiscus syriacus. NCBI lineage: Eukaryota > Viridiplantae > Streptophyta > Magnoliopsida > Malvales > Malvaceae > Hibiscus > Hibiscus syriacus. Next base: position 208,650 of record NW_024063191.1, on the reverse strand, counting down.
GTATTTGAACGTTGTCAAATGATCGAAGTCGATGGAATAGATACTAGCACTCATAAGTATCAAAGATTAATAAAAAAAAACTTTAAAGACTTCAATTTTTAATATATTACAGAAATACCTAGGCTTTTTCGTTTTATTATTTATTTCTTCTGCCTATTTTGCTCATGTAATGTATGTCATTTACTTTAACTTTAATTATTAGATATAATAAAACTAAAAATGGTAACCTTATTTAGTCAATACATTATATGTCATAGAAAGGACGATGATGTCTTGGTCTTCATCTTCCCAATGCAGTGAAGCATCCATGCACCAGTCATCTGGGTTGTCCTTTTCCTCCTGTGAGTTAATACTAAATTTTATTTTCATTAAAAAAATACACAAAATATTTATTTTTAATGTATTTGTTTTAAACTACTTTTTATTAATACAATTAATCTTGATCAAATTTATTAAAGAAGAGAATCAACCCATAATCTAGAAGAAAGGGAATGTTTCAATCAGGGAGTCAGAATTAAATATTGATAGAGGTCGAAATATTAGACTATTTAAGAGAAATATAAAGATTTATTAGGTATTTAAACTCGAAATTCAGCATGAACCAAGCGACCTTAATGATTAAGGGATTGTTGTTATCCTTGGGGTCCCGAGTTCAAGCACGTATGTAGATGTATGAGCGTTCATTGTAAAATAGTTGAAAGTCTTTGTACATATATTACATTGTATTCATCCTAAATTAAAAAAAAAATCAAAACTCAAAAGACAACTTTTAATTTGTCTAATATTTAAACTTACAATGACTTAAATTGTAATTAAACCAAAAATTTGAGAACACAAACTTATAATTCTTTAGTTCAATCTCTACTTGATTAAATATTTAATAAATTTTTATATTTTTAAATTTAAATATTTATTTTTACATGAACCAAAATACTATTAAACTAAAATTATATTGAATATATAAATTTTAACAGGGGCCAGAGCCCCTTTGGCCCTAAGAAAACTCCATCCCTAGTTTCACCTGAAAACTTTTAATTACATGCTCTAGAGATCATCGGTTATTATAATAAATATTTTAAATATATATTGTTATACACCTATATTTATCATCGCAATTTTCAGTAGATATTTTTAGAGGTGGGAACTTTGAACCCGTGTACCCTAAGTTGATTTTTTGTATGTGGGACGTTGTTATCGGTCGTCAAACAAAGGCAGTTGTAATGCACTGATATGGACGGTAGTCCAGAAATATAATATCCGAGGGAAATTGTAACGGTTTTCAGTGTTTTCCCACACACTTAATTTAATATATTGTTGAATAAAAATGTTCACACTTTGGAAAATTGAACTAAAATCAATTTATTTAATGTATAATTTCGGCCTTTTCCCCAGACAAGTGTAGAAACCAGACTAGGGAAAGTTACTGGTCCCGAAAGTACCACTTGAGGCCTACAAGTCACACGTATCTTATATCTTAGCAAGATTTACAACATAAGCTATGCATAACATTAATATATCCGTCAACGTGATAATGTTTTAGTGATTAATTAAAATTTAATATGCGATCTTCCAAGACGTCAGAATTGTCCTTAAGCTTTTGGGTTAAGAAAGGATTGATCCAACTTAATATTTAAAAGACCGTGTTTGAAAAATAAATAAATTTGGAATCACCATTGATTTATAGGTTTGATAGGTCGTATACCCAAAAATATCATTTAATTTTTTTAAGGGAAATCAATTTAAAAGATAAAAATGACATGCGTTTAACCAGAAACTCATTTTGAAAATGGTTCGAGAGTCGATTGTGCATGAGGAAGGATGATCACCCTCACAACACCCCAAAATTAGTACCTAAGAGATTATACGTCATCTAGACTACAAAACTTGTGAATTCAAACACGAACTTAAATTATGATCATTTTTTCACAAAAAAAATTAAAGGGATATTATTTTGTGCAACAATTCTCGAAAATACCTCCCTTGCCAGTCAATGTGTGTTTCCGTATATTCTCTATACAGAATAATATTGTTCTGATTTTTAGTAAATTATATATATATTTAATATAAAAGAAATAATTAAATATCAATTTGCATGAAAAAATCCTCGAAAACACACTTCTTGTCGGTCAAGGTAAATTTCTATAGATTCCCTATACAAAATAATATTATCTTGATTTTTAGTAAATTATATATATTTAATATAAAAGAAACACTCGAATATCATTTTGTACTAACAATCTTTAAAAAAAACACCCATTATCAATCAAAGTGCATTTTCATAGATTCTCGTATAAAATAATATTGTCCCTGAATTTTTATAGATTACATACATTTAATATAAAATAAATACTAAAATATAAAAAGGTATTATTTTATACGAACACTCATAGAAAACTCGCTCTTTGCACTTAAAACGTGTTTCCATATATTCGCAATACAAAATAATAATTTTAAAAACATTTATAATCAAACCCCAGAATATATTTAATACTACGTATATTTTTTTTAGAAAGATTAATACTATGTATATGTTTTTAAAAATTGAATCCTAATGAGAAACATAATAAATATATAATATATATATATAATAAACGTGAATACATGAAATACTATGTGTATGTAAAATAGAAAATATATTATATAAGTGCACGATACAATATATTAAAAAGTGATGGAAGTTGGTATGTATGTTCACGTGAATATATATGGCATACTTAAGTAACGAAACATAAAGTAATAAAATAATGAATATGAAATTGGATATGTGCAATAAAGCAACAAAACAATAGTAATAGAATTAAACATGCTTCAATAAAAAGGATTAAATAGTAAAAATAGCAATTTTAAGACCAAAACAGCAAACACAGCAAAGAACATGAACCAAAATACAAATAACATAAAAAATAAGCATTGGTATCGAAATAAAACAATAAATAGCAGACGGGACTACAATGCAAATATTTAAAATAACAAGCTAAATGTAAAGTAAATAAAACAGGGGTTAAACAAACAATCAATGACTAAAATGAAATGCAAGTAAAGTAAGAAGATCAACCGATCAAGTCAGAAACTCAAAAGGCCTCGATTTAAGGACTAAATTGCATGTAACACCCATTTCTTGTATATGTCAATGTACACGATTCGTAGATGTCACATATCTTTTAAAATGTTTCTGTACTTGAAAACCACTAAAATTTGGCTCTTTAAATAAAACGGTTTAATAAATACATATACTTCTACTATAACATGTGTCAAAACCCATACTAAAACAATACGAACTCTTTTTACACGTATACATGCTAACTAGAAATTTAAAACAACAGTAGTATGTCATTACTGATACCGTAAATAAACTTCGATGATTGATGCCAAGCTCACCTCCTTACTCCACTCGCTACTTTTACCTAGCATGAAAATCATCACATGTTAAGTATAGACTTAGTGAGGCATAAGAGGAGTAAGTAAAACATTTTAAAGCATAAGTAAGCCATAAAAGATCAAAATACGAATTAAATCGTATAAAATATATATAAACGCATAAAATTGGCTTGATAAGCCAAATTTTTGTCACGTATCTTGCGAAACATTATTTCATATGCATAACATACTTATCAATCGATATATTAAAAAATATTCATTCACAGCCCAATGTATGACAGATGAAAATGAAAGGTACATAAATTGCACATAAGTGCTAAACAAAAGTATAGGTATCATAGTAACAACAACACTATATTAATATATCGAAATGGTAATTAACAAAATCAATATGAATACCATCAATATTGCTAAAAGTACGCAAATGTACTAATATGAAAATGTAACAAATGCATTAAACAAAACCGATCGATAACCACCTTATTCAAGATATTAACAAGTGAACATACATGCTTGAACCACAAATCACATAACATAATTTCTTTATAATTTATGGTGATTTTCTAAACTTACTGTTCATAGCATAATTTCTAGGTAGGCTTCACCAACTTATATTTTCAGCTTATTCACTAATTCTATTAGATCACCAAATGAACACACATGCTTAAACCACAAACCACATAACATTTAGGAGTCACTTTTTACCATTGTAACTCTGTCACTGGCTCATCGTAAGTTAATGTTTGTACGATAGCATAAATATGAATTAAATATGCACTCACCTGGCGTCTTTTAGCTTGCAAACCTTCCTTAGAAATTCACATTCATCCTTAACTCTAATTTTGCTTGATCTTGACTTCAATCATAATCTAAATAAACATCATTATAAAACATATACATTTCAAACCACATGTTAGAATCTCACTAACATAGGCCTACAATGGAAAATTGATTCCTAAAAAACCATTTCGATGCTTATTCGATAAAATTTCCATCTCACAACATAAATGTTGACTTTATCACTGACCATTCCAACTCATTTTTATCCAATTTATTTAAATTTCACATAACACTTTCATTTAAGTTCCCAACTTTTCCATATTTATGATTTTATCCTCAATTTTTCTCAACTTCCCAAAACAAACCAATTTCACATTCTAACATAAATTTCAACACTCTAACATAAATTTCCAGCATAGTACAACAACAATTTAATAATTACACATTAACCCCATAACTTTTCATAATTTTCAAATAGGTCCCCAATCTTTCAAAAAATTAAAAATTGTCCCAAATAATTTTCTAAAGCTTATAGAACCTTCCAAATATCATTTCTAAGCTTAGGGAAATTTTTCCCTAATTTATTCCTTAGGACCGAACACTTTAGGGGTTATGGTTTCAAGATTTTCACTTGATTCGAGCATGAAACCAACCTTGATTCAACGTTTCAAAACCTTTATAATTAAACCCCAAACTTAATTTCATCAAATCATAATCTTTCTCAAAATTTAGGGTTAGACCAAAATCAACATGAGCATGAATAGTATTGTATAAGTGTTTTTAATCATCAATCAAGCTTGTAAATGATTGTACAACCTCACTATCATCAAAATCCATGATCATTTCTTAAAACCCTAACATGAACATAAACCCTAGAATTTGGGATATTTGAACACAAACAAGATTAGCATGCAATAATGGTATCAAATGATAGCATTTTTCGAATAGAATAATCTTCTATTTCACAACTCGATCCAAAATCTAAAGGAAATTGCTTGAAAATGCAAAATAAAATTTCTCACCTTGTTCCATAAAGCTCACAGTTAAGGGGCTGAAAAATACCCAACTTTCATGAAATTTCTCCTTAATTTCATGTTAATTTATCATGTATTCAAGCTTAAATGAATTTAAAATTCATTTAATTGAGAAATGACAATTTTGCCATTAATGAATCCTTATATTTACATTTATACCAAGCCAAATAACCCTTATCATCTTTCCAAAGTCAAAGATGGAAAAATATTTCACCCTTTTCCATTTTATCCATGTAACTTTCCAAAAATTTCAATCTTGACATTTTAATCCAACCGTCCAAATTCAACATGGAAATAAATCCTCAAATCCAATTATCCATGTTATTTTCCATCATTTTAACATGTGGAAATAATATTTTTAAGCTTAATTTAATGCCCTTTAATTTTCTTGGAATTTCTATTCGATTCGATTTACCGAATTTTTATCGAACTTTAACACTTTGTAGTTTTCAACACAATTTTCGGATTAAGAATCTGATTTCTACCCGAACATCATTCTTGGGTATGAACTATTTATTTAAGGGCCAAAATACATAACCTTTGAAAATTACACTTTTAGTCTCTAAACTTTTGGAAAATTACCTTTTTGGTCTATAAACTTTTCCAATCTTTGTATTTTGGCCACCAAACTTTTAACATTTTTATTTTGGCCACTAAAAAAAGTTTGGGGGTATTACATTGCATTAAATCAAACCTGGTAGACCCCTTACATAATAAACCCATAAATTGAAAACGTGTATTTTAACCCTAGCTAACGCAAAAATGTGTCATTTCAATGTTTATACTAAGTTTAGATTAGGTTTAACTAAACCTAATTTTTTCCAAACTCTCTAAACCTCATCGTTTTTACTCTTAGAAAGCTTTTCTCTCACATTTTTTTTCTTTTTCCTTAAGGGAAAATCAAACCAAGACCGCCCTCAAGTTGTCGTTAATCGGTACCAGAGAAGGGCTACACGAATGCTAACGACTCTTCTAAGCCCCGAAACTACACAATATGACCTTTAAAACCTCTAAACTCCCAAACAAAACCCCCTCTAAACCTAAAAATTCCCTCCTTCGAAATCGTTAACCCGAAAACGAACCAAAAAAACTCCCTACTCCCTAATGGTTATAAAATAATGGGATTTTTAAGGATGTATACATTTAATGATGAGAGATATCTTACTCTGAAGAGGGTTCTTCAAATAGTAAGATCTTTAGGTTTTTTTTACATATTTTCTCTTTTTTCCTCAAAAAGTTCTCATTGAGTCATTTTTCTTTCTGGTTTATGTCACCCCTTGTCCTCTAAAAATGCATCTTAATTAGTTTTTTCTTTGTTCCTTTGTTTTCATGTGTGAGAGGGGGAAGTAGGGGTATAAATGAATCGAATTTGAATGAACAAGGTTGTATTAATGTTTGTTTGTTTAGTTTTAAAGGTATTCATGTTCGGTTCGTGTTCATTTAAAATTTTAATAACATTTACATGTTTGTTTATTTATTTTTGAATGTGTTCATGTTTGTTTATTTATTGTTCATGAACATGTTTGTTTAATGTTCACGAACTTCATTTATATATTCATGAACATGATCATCTAGTGTTCGTTTAGTGTTTGTTTATTGTTCATTTATATATATCCACTTCTTAGTTTTATCATTTAATTTGCAAGCCAAAGAAAAATTATAAAATAATGCCACTATTGCTTAAACTCCTTAAAATTCATAGTTTTAAATTCAACTCTTATCATATGTTCAATTAAGTTTTTATCTTCACCCATATTTAAATTGTAAAAAAATAAAAGGAAAAGGAGAACCATGTAAACAAGCTCATTCATGAACATAAATGAACGAGCCGATAAACGAGCTTGTCTGTGAACAAAAACGAACTGAACACACCTTTGTTCGTGTTTGTTCATTTATTAAATGGACATAAAAATTTTGTCCATTCTTGTTTATTTAGCTTAACGAATGAACATAAACGAACGTTATACAAATAGTTCACAAATGGTTTGTCGAACTCTTTGTTTATTTACACCCCTAGAGGAAAAGAGGTTCCTTTCTGCAACACCCCAAATCCCATGTTAGTAGTTGGGTTAGCCCTAGAGAGAATTAATTAAAACCCAATAGGCTTACAAGAAGCTTTTGTCCCAATTAGGAAGTGAATTGGGCTTGGGTTGAACTAAAAGGGAATTTTTGATTTATGGTTAAACTACAAAGGACTAAAGTTATATATCTCCCCAAAATTCTCCTAAAGGTTGAATTTCTTTTATGAAGCATATGGCACCCGTTGGAATCACCCCGCTCCATCTTTGATTTTTTCCTTCTTTCAAAACACTATTCTCCTCCTCATCTTTTGAGTTAAATGTGGAATCTTTGTTTGCCATTGATCTTAGCTCGAATTTGTTAAGGTAAGAAAGGTAGCCATGAGAGAGATTTAGTGAGGATTTTGGGTTCTAGCTCCTTTTTTATATGTAAAATCATGTTTTTACCTCCCCTAAGTCCTTTAGATGAGTTAATAACTTATTCCCTTATTGTTTCTAGTGAAAGAATTGGGTGACAACTCAAAGGTGAAAGGCAATGAGAAATAGGTCCTTAGGTGCGCCTTGAGTTGATCCTTCAGCATCTAGGTGCAAAACCTATAACCTCGCTTTACTGCTTGTAGAACAACATGTGTAGTTTTGTTGCTTGTATGAGTGTATGAGTCATTTGGCTGTATTTGGGGGTTTAAAGCATGAAAATGCGAATTTATTGTTACTCATGCATAAAGTGATGACCTTTTGTGGCCTTTGATCACTAAATAAGCTTTAAACATTGTTTGGGGGTCTTAAGGATGCCTTAGGAGTGTTTCGAGAAGTTTTAAACGAGAGAAACAGAGTTTTTTGGGTTGAGGGTATCAATTTTGTATGGACAATACCGATATTCTAGTTGAGAAAGGGTAAAAAACACAAAAGGTTTGTGAGGAGAGTATTGATACCCCTTTAAATAGTATCAATATTGCTCATGTGGTATCAATACTCAAGAGCCTAGTATCGATACTAGAAGACTTGGTCAGATTCCAATAGCCAATTTTTATATCGGTACTTAAGGGAGTATCGATACTGAGGGTAGAATATCGATACTGAGGGTAGAGTATCAATACTTCTAGTAGGGATATCAATACCGGGATAATTTTCAAAACATCGAAAACAATTTTGGTATTGGTACTCATGAGAGTATCAATATTGAGGAGGAAGAGTATTGATACTCCAGGGCAAGTATCGATACTAAGGAAAATTTTAAAACATCGAATGTAAAATTAGTACTGATACTCGGGGGAGTATCGGTACCTGAGGAAGAGAAGTATCAATACCCAAGGAGGAGTATCAACACTATCGTGAATATTTATACTATAAGTCTAGCTTTGATTAGAGAGATGAAAATAGGGTTTTATTGAGGGAAACTCTATAAGAATGCTTACAAGTGGAAACCTTAATAATTGTGTGATAACATAAGATCTTAATGAGGTAAGATTCCATAAGACTTATGTCTTTGTTTAATGCTCGAGAAACGATGACACTAGAATCACTTTGTAAGATGTTTGTGTGATAGAATAAGGATTATCCAGATATATCCAAACTAGTTCTTGGGCACTTAAAATTCTAGTTGGACATTGTACTGATGTTATGTGACCTAGACACCTCCCGAGTACTCGAATGGAGTAAACTAGCTTGGTAGGGTGCCAACGCTATGTGAATAGGACCTAGCCTAGGGTATCGTAAGATGTTGATGCTACCCAGATCTTACCCGAAGTACCCTTAGTAAGCAAATAGGGGTGTGAGTTCCGTGATGATATGGTGACCCCAAGATACACCATGGTATTTACTTTCGTTGTATGATAAATGTATGCATGATTCATAATTGTGCACGTAGCATGCTCATATGTTGGATGCATGTAGTATAGTTGGGTTATTCGTGTGGAACTGAGCTTGTGAGCTGAACATATGAAATGTGTTTTCATGTGTAGGTTCATAGGTGCTAGCTTGAGGAGTTTGTCGCTAGATTTAGGAGTCCAGACTTGATCAACTTCTAGAGTACGTCTTGAGTATTATAGTGGCATGTACTATCATAGACCTTTATGTAGTATTGAGCCGTAACTCTATTTGAATGCTTTTATTTTGTAGACTATTTTTAGGAGGTCCCCATATTTTATAAACTTACTATACTTGATATTCTTATTTATTTTATCTTGGTGAGATTTATGGATGTGTTTAAAATGTTTTTAAAAAAAATGGTTAGTCAGTTCGTTGGTTCCGTGTGACATTTTAATCCATTAAATTTTCGGGTCGGATCAGATTAGGGTGTTACATGTTCTCTGTTGGTTTTACTGCCATGACTTCATTTGATGGTTGAGAGAAGCCTACTGATGAAAAAGTTCCTTGCTTTTGTTTGGTACCGCTTTCATACAAGATATCAAAAAGGACTCTACCTGTCGAGCCTTTCATTCTCTGCTTTCCCAGATCGTTTTGGGATTACTGTCAGAAGACACGGGTGGTCGAGGGACCATTGATTACTGCTAACAAGATTGTTGACGTGAAAGTATCAACGATGTTGAGGTGGACAACCTAGAAGATCAAAGCTCCCGCGCTAATTGTACTCACGACTTTAGGGTTGTTTGACAAATCTAAACCGTTAGATCTTGAAGTCAAATCTAATGGTCAATATTCAGTTACACATATACCTTATGGTTAAAACCCTAATTTTAATCTTGGTGCAATATGAACCATTGATCTCTTCCTAGGTTTGATGGTTGATATCTTTGGTGGCGCATAAGAAATTGTTAGGATAAAACCCTAAATAGGTGCCTCTTTTGAATCATTAATTTCCATTTAATTTAGCGGTTGGTGATGTGCTACGCATGGACCAGTACAAGAGCCAGGGCTTCTCCACCATTGAATCACGTGGGCTCTCCCAAATTTGGTCTTCTCTTCTGTTTGGGTCACTTGTATTTACTTGTAATGTTTAGACTTAGTAGCGAACCTACAAACAAAATTAATAAAAGTTAGTTAATTAAATTTAATCAATGTATATACTTTTTTTGAATGAATCAACGTATATCTTATATATTTAATATTTAAATTAATGTATATAATATATTTACGCATATAATATGTGTATATATTATATTAATTAGTAATAAATCTTAATTAAAATTATTATTAATTGAAAATAAAAACTAAATTAAAGAAAACAATAATATTTAAAAGGTTGAACAAAATGTTAGACAAAAATGAGTATCCACTACTACACTAGAGTTCGAATCATATTCGCATTTCTAATTTTAAATAAATGTGTATATGTATTAAGATTTGTTCATTTTTGTGTTTGGAGGTCCAAATTTATTAATTTATTATTAAAAAAACTCTGATTAAAGAAAATAAAGGAGTAGAGATAAATTTTGCTTTGTTTTTCCTTATCAAGGTTCGGACAGTTTATCGAACCTTTGATAGGTCTATTGCTGACTTATATGACAAGTTATTCGCCCATCATTATAGATTTATAGTTACAATTTAGCTGTAAGATTCAAAGGGGTATTTCATTTATAACTTCTCATCACAATATTAAAACTATTCAATCATATATAATAATTAAGTATACCATCTCTCAGACAATAATAAGTATAATATTAGTATTATATTTCAAGTCAAATCGGATTTGATTTTATGATTTATAGTCTCGATTCCACAGTTTGTTTCATAACTTCTATATTTGTTCTTTATGTGACAATTTATTTTTACTTTTAAAAAATAATAATAAAATTGTCAAATAGACAAAATATAAAGTAATTAAAAAGTAAAATTATGAAAAATAGTATTAAATGCATTGTTTCTTCCAAGTGGTTGGTCTTTAAGGAGGAAAATAGGTTGAAATGGAGAAAAGGGTAGTCGACGGTGGAAATGGAGAAGCTAAGGAGGTTGAACGGGAGATAATAACGTTATTTGTCGATAACTTACCTATGGAGATTCATTGGAAAGGTTTATGGAAGGTTTTTGGTAGGCAAGGTAGTGTTAATGTGTTTATCGCAAGCAAAATAAGTAGAAGGGGGTCAAGATTTGCGTTCGTTCGGACTGATAATAGAGTGGATGCGTTGAGGATGATCGGAAGGTTAAATGGGTTGAGAATCAAGAATAATATAATTTCAGTGTCTTTTGCAAGTAGTGGTTCAAAGGGTTCTGATAGGAAGGATGTTTTGGCTGATAGTAGGGACAGTCGAAATTTCAAGGGTGAGAGTGGAAGAGTCTCTGAAGGTTTGGAATTAAAGAAGAAAAGTATTATTGGCATGTTGAACAGGAGGAAGCGTGGAAGTTGAGAAAGTGTTTAGTTGGAGAGATGGCTTCAGTGTGCACAGTGTCGAGCATACAAGAGAGACTACAAAGGTGGGGCTTGGGAGAAATCAAGGTCCAAAGGTCGGGTGAAAAATCCTTTTTGCTATCCATCGAAGATGAAGAGTTGTATTTGTTGATGGAGGATCTGCGGTGGTCGTATCTGATAGAAATCTTCTTTGACATAACTCCTAGGTCAGAGTTGATAAATCAGAAGGAGAGACTGGCGTGACTAGAGGATTAAAAATACACTATATTGATGATTAAATCCCGAAATTAAGCTCATTTAGGTAGAAGTCATCCTCACCAAGACATGGATGATAAAACCCTCAACTTCCTCTTGCAAACAAAGAACCCATGGCTTGAATGATTAAATCCATGTTGATTGAGGTGTTAAGAATGAAAATAAAACTTGAAATGGACTCAAGAGCTTACCTTTGGTAAGAAACTTGGAGTGGAGGGAGGAAGAGAAAATGAGAAGATAGGAAAATAAAGAGAAAAATGGAGATGAAAAAGATAAAAAGTCTCTATCTTTCCAAAACGAGAAAATTACACTTAAAGTCCTTCATATTTATGAAATTCACAAATCCCCTTTTTATGCTTAATTGGGCTCAAGTCTAATCTAATTTAGCCCAACAACTTGAATTATAAATTATGCAGAGTTCATTTACCTCTCGAATAGACCCAAAACTACTAGCTTAGAATTTAGGACGTTACACTTATAGATCGGCGTGGAGACTTTCTGTTTTTGTTTGGTACGTGTTGATTGTGATTTGCTTTGGTGGGGCTTTTGTGATAGTTGTTTGTTAGGTTGGCTGAGAGTTTTTGTTCTTGTACCAGACTACTTTATTTTATTTGTTGTGTGTTCGTGTTCGTATCCCTGGGTGCATGTACTCTTTTCCCTAGAATACATTAGGAGGTTTTTAACGAGACATGTATCTAAGTTAGTCTTGAGACCTTTATTAATAAAATATTTTGCCGAAAAAAAATGATTGGTCTCAAATCTCAGTACTTTCTTTCAATTGTCTTGCTTTCTTGGAAAATTAATGGTATTTGGAAATTTTGGATTCTTTTGACCATTACTTTGGAAATCTTTATTTTTTAAATAATTAAAGAAATATTATATTATATATTTAAAATAAAATTTAAAAAGTAATATGATTAATTCAATTAATTTAGCAATTCCATTAAAAATAATAACCATAAAATATTGTTTCTTAAGAAAATAGTGGATGATTATGTAGGTTATTATAACATGTTTGTCTCTTCCCGTAACGTATACTCTTTTTTCCCCTTAGGTTGGGATTAATGTTATCTTTTCGACATTTACAAGTCACAATTAAGTTGTGATAAATTCAGTTTGTCAACGTTTAATTATAGTTATATGCATTTTACGCTACGGTTGATATTTATCTTTTATGTTCGATAATAATATTTGTTTGTTTATGTAATTTTTACGAGTTTGATTGAGATATCAGTTATTTTCTTATATAATTTTATTTTATTCTTTAATAATTAATTTGTGTGTTCTAATAATTTTGAAGGGACTAATCGATTAATATGATTTATTCTATTTAATCTTTTAATTTTTATTATTTTATTTTTATTTTTCAATAAAACTAACTACTGTTATTAGTTTAAAAAAATAAAATATCCGGCGCAAAAGAATTCCAGTTAAATATAATTAACACTTTCGATTTCTGAGATTTAAGGATTTAAGCCCAATATTCAAATAGAAATGGATAGCTAGTTAGACAGGACCAGCCTTTATTAAGATAAACTTGGATCTATGTACGATTTACGTATAATGCTTATTGTTAAATTCAAATGTAAACTACATCAGATACCATCAAACTTTAAGCGTTGTATCTTCTATATCAATATCCTTTTAATTTTATCAATTATAATGTTGAACTTTGATTTTCGTTTCAATTATACTACTTGACTGTTAAATTGTTAATAACACCATGAGATAGCTAAAAGCTACCGACATGACTGACAACTGTCGAGGTAGACACCTCACCAAAATGATATTGTTTTGATCTGGCTATTATCGATTTAACGGCCCAACAATATAATTGAAACGAAAATTGAATTTATTGCAACAATTAGCAAAATTAAAAGTTTAGTGATATAAGCGATACAACACCTAAAATTCGGTGGTATCTGGTGTAGTTTACCCTAAATTAATTATATAATTTGTATATATAATTTAGGGATTAATAGACGAGTTTAATCATAGATTTTATGCTTATTTTTTAGATCCCGATTGAAAATTTAAAATTAAAAGATATATAGATTAATAATCAATTGATCTAATAAAACAAGATGTTAGATTTCCTAAACAACACTCATAATTTGAATCTTAGAATTATAAATGAAGTTGGACTAGAAATATTGTCATCATAATAGACATCTGCGATATCTAATCTAGATCAATTAATTAATGAAATGAAAAATCGATAATTATAAAAAAATTAGGAAAATACAAATGTTGAAAGTAATCAAACTAAAATATAAAGTTTAAATCACTATTTACATACATAGACTTAGACCCGTAAATTAACCGAACGTTCAGTGAGCCATTCGTGAACAGTTCGGTGAGAAGTTTGTTTATGCTCATTTATTTATTAAACAAATAAACATGAACAATATTTTTATGTTTATTTAATTAAATGAACGAACACGAACAAATGACTAGTTCGTTCATTTACGTTCGTAAAAGTTCGATAATTTGTTTGTTTATACACGTTTATTTATGTTCATTCCAATCTTCAGACCCGTTTAAAAATATTAAGACGTAATAAATTTTAACTTTAAATCCATCAATGTTTTAAAATCCAATTAATTTTAAATTCAAATAAAAAATACCTAAATCAATTAAGAAATATAAACCCTAAAATTATTTGGAAAGAAAAAACTCTTCTCAAATATTAACCTAATTAATTTTATGTTCGTTATTTTGTGTTCGTTTATCATTTTAACGAATGAACATGAACGAACATGAACAAACTACATTCTTCAATGAACTAACACGAACACAAAATTTTGTTCATTTAGTTGTTCGTATACGTTCGATTAAAGGAATGAACATGAACATATCATCGTTCATATTCATTTATTCGTTTACAGTCATACATAAACTAATAAAAGAATTTAACCTTAATGGTGCATTTAGTTCATAAAAAATATTTCGGTAAACTATATCAGTGACCACCCAACTATAGCCCCTTTTCATTTTGACCACTATTTTTGAATTCTTGCCAATCAGGTCATCAAACTATTTAAATGCATTCAATCAGGCCAACTTACGTTAACATTTTTTTAACAGAAGTGTTGATATGACAATTAATAAAATTAGTATAATTACACATTTGGTCCATGTTACTTATATATTCTCTCAATTTGATCCTAATTTTAATAAATTAAAACAAATTTAATCTTCGAATTAAATCTTGTCACGTGGTACTAATACCAAATATCATGGCATGTGTCACCACCCGATCGTATGATTTAATTTATTAATTTAATATATTTAATTTGTGCCACTGATGGGAAGAAAATTAAAAATTGTAAAGGGGGCATAGGTTTCTAACCAGCAACCCTTGAGGGAGAGATGAGAAGCCCAACCACTAGGCCAAATTCATTTTTTGGTTTAAAATGGACTAATTATTGTATATATCTTGTTTATTAATATAATCTTAAATTCTTAACTATAAAAATATATACGTTTATTATTATTTTCTTAATTTATCGAACATATATATTTTTTGGTTTAAAGTAGGTGAAGTTTATTATTTTTCTGATTTAAAATCATATCTTAACATTAAAAAATATATATATTTTTTCTTAATTTATCGAATATATTTTATTCTTATCTTAACTAAAAGGTACATTTTAATCTTATCTTAACTTATAAAATACATTTTATTCTTATTTTAATTTAAGAAATATATTTTATTTTTATCTTAACTATAAAAATATTTTTTATCTTAATTTTAAAATATTATAAAATAAAAAATTTAAAATTTAAGCTAAGACAAAAAATATTTAATATTATGAATTTCAAATTATACTAATACAAGATATATACAATATGTAATCTATTTTATACCAAAAAATGTACTTAGCTTAGTGGTTGGGCTTTTCCTCTCTCCCCTAAGTAGAGATGCACATAGTCGGATTTAAATCCGATTCGGATCGGATAAAAATCGATCATGTTTTTTCACTAAGCTAAAAAATCGGTTTATAAAAAAGCCGGTTCGGATCATAACCGGTTTGGAGGGCCGGATGATGTAACTGGTGTAACCGGTTTCGGTTTGAAAAAAATCAGTTTTTAAAAAAAATTGGTTTTTAATCCGGTAAAAAATCCGGTCATCCAGTTTTTTAAACCCCAGACCGGATTTTTTTCCGGATAAAAAACTAATTTTTTATCCGATTTTTTTCAAACCGGTTTTTAATCCGGTAAAAAATCCGATCGTCCAATTTTTTCTCAAACCGGTTATACTATCCGGTTTTAAAATATCCGATCCGGTTTAAAAAAAACCGGTTTTTCCCAAATCCGATTTCAGATATTTTTTGCACAAAATCTGATATTCGAATTTTTTGTGCACCTCTACCCCTAAGGGTTGTTGGTTAAAATCCCATGTCCCCCTTTTACAATTCTTAATTTTCTTCTCACCAATCACCCTTTGGTTGGTAGAAACTAAATATATTAAATTAAAATAAATTAAATCCTCCAATTGGGTGGCGGTATGTGTTATGATATTTATTAGTGTCACATGACATGATCTAATTCGAATATTAAATTTATTTTAATTTATTAAAATTAGGATCAAATTGATAGAATATATAAGTAACAGTGACAAATATGTAATTATACCAATTTTATTAATTGCTACATCATCACTTCTATTAAATGTTAACGGCATGTGGTTTGATTGAATACATTTAAGTAGTTGGGTGGCCTGATTGACAAGAATTCAAAAAATGGTGGTTAAAATGAGAAGGGGTTATAGTTGGGTGGTCACTAGTATAGTTTACCCAAAATATTATTATAAGAGATAATAGTAATTTTTATTTTATTTAATTTTTTTTGAATAGAAGGAGGCAAAGCCAATTACATATTACTAGAAGGGTTCCTTAAGTAAGGAGGACCCTGGATATCACGATAAAGAAGACTTGAAACAAAAGGGGATATCCTGGAACACTTGCATGGAGCCATCGGTGACGAGTCGAAGTTTAGCCATGTGATTTACAACAGCGTTCGCCTCCCGAAGGATGAAAGTTTACGATCGAAGGACGGCACACCAGGTTAGCAATCATGCGAATGAGTGTGAGATGAGAAGAATGGGCTGAGGAGGAAGTGATCAGTCCGTGAGCCTCAGCACTATCAATTTGGCATTGAATTTTCTTGTATCCCAGTTTCCAGGCGAGGCAGAGATCATCATAGATGCCCCATAATTCGGAAATTGATGGAAGAAAAATAAAGGTTTCTATGATAGCCAGATAACCATGCACCAGTACTGTTCCTGATGACACCACCAGAGGATCCCATCGAGGAGGTCGAGTCAAGGGCACCGTCAGAGTTAAGTGTAAACCAGTCTTCAGGAGCCGGAAGCCATTGTACAATCACGTCCTGTGGTGGAATTTGATCACGAGTGAGAGGGTTAGAAATATAATAATTTGCCCACGTGATGCTTGCATGATAGAAGTCTGCGTTGGAGGGGTCGTTTCCATTGAAGATACAAGAATTACGGCGCTTCCAAAGATTCCAAATTAACGAAGAGAGCTATTTTCCAAGGGATGGAAGTCCCTGGAAGAAAGTGTGACGAGCTGATATTATAAAGGATCCAGTCTTCTAAGTTGAGACCGAAGAAGGTGGATTCATCTGATGGCGATATGAGAGACTTCTAAAGGGGCTTAGAAACGTTGCAGTCGCACAGGATGTGGAGCGAACTTTCGTTATCAAGTCCACATATGTCACAAAGGGGACTTCCTGCAATATTCCTCTTAAAACGGTTAACATTGGATAAATTTCTATCATGGTAAACAAGCCAAATGAAGTATTTTATTCTTTCCGGAACGTGAAGGTGCCAAAAAGAATTCCAGACTGAGTTCTTGGGGCTCCAGTCAACCCCGGAGAGTTGAAGAAACGCCGATTTGACCGTGAAACGACCATTTTAGTTATGGCTCCAAAACAAGCGATCGTGGCCATGGATCAAGGCTGGAGGAGGAATGTTGTGAAAATGGAGAATTGTTGTGGGATTGAGAAGCCTGCTCAAAAGACTCCGATTCCAAGAACCATCGTTATGAACCACTTCACAAACAAGAAGACTGTCATTTACCGAAGCATTAGGTAATCTATTGGAGATAATAGTATTTTTAAAATTACATTCCCACATTTAGTCTGACATGATTCTCTTATAGATAATATTCGTGTACCGACAATTGTGTTTCCCCTTAAATGATGGAATTGTCATCCCTACAAATTTTTTAAGTATTCCAAAATTTGGATCTTTTTTAACTTATGATCTCTACAATATTTTTATTACTTTTAAATATTTTATAGTTTATAAAAAAATACTTTAAAGAACAATGAATACATACAAATATAAAATTTAATTTTTAAAGTTGTTGAATATACTAATTAGATAATGCCTAAAAATCAAACCAAAGAGGGAAGAAAAACAAAGGAAGAAAGAAATGGTCCTTTTATTTACAACTTAATTTAATGGCACATACCTTCAAAACAAAAAATAATTTAGTGGCACATCATTGGGAACTTGTTAGGGTAAGCTACATCATATACCATCAAACTTTAAGTGATGTATCGTTTATAACTCTGAACTTTCAATTTTGCCAATTATGACATTGAACTTTGATTTTCGTTTCAATTATACCACTGAACTATTAAATCATTAACGGCATGATGACGTGTCTGACGACTGTCGACGTAGACACCTCACCAAAACGACGTCGTTTTGACTCGTCTATTAACGATTTATCGGGCTTGTGATATAATTGAAACGAAAATCAAAGTTCAATATTATAATTGATAAAATTAAAAATTCAATGATATAAACGATATATCGGCTAAAGTTTGATTGTATTCCATTTTTAATAAGATGAGGACTAAATTGATGGACGGCTATTCGAAGCTCTTCTTCTCGAGTCCACCAACCAAGCCATAATTGCAGTCCTTTTTTCAACCAACAAAACACCAAATCCCCCTCCGACTCATTATATCCTTTCACCTGTCTCTCACGGGCACCCACCAATACCATCAAACTCCCCAGTGCCCCCATCCTTCCCCCTTTTCTCCATTCTCTTCTAAACCTTTTCACTTGGTTATTGGAAATAACTCTAAGACACAAAGCCGGCTGTTTCACAAACAAACCAGACAGAAACAATAAAATTTCCTTGTTTCTTTTGTTCCCTCGTTTAGACCGAAACTCGAAGCACCCCCATAAGTTTAAGGGTTACGTTCTTTGCATTTACCGGCAGAAGTAATTAATGAAGAACTTTTCGAGGAACAGGTTTTTGGTCTGTTTTAGACCCGTTATGGACTCCGTGCTCGACTCCAAACCAGTTGTAGTCGATCGTTCCCGAAATCATCGGGTGTTAACGTATACGAAGACAGAGTCGTCGGTTCCCAATACGGAGAATTCGATCACGGTCCATCGTCCCGGGAAGAAAACATTCTCCCATGTCGTTAAAGCCGTTGTGTTCGAGATTTTCTTGGTTTGTTCTTCCACCTTTTCTTTTTTCTTCCATTTCCCCTGCCTGTCATCATCACTCATGAATATATCTTATCCTATTGACAGGCGAAGAGGGTTAAAGAAAGAAAAGGAATCGGTCGAGGATCATATTCATCGAAGCATGATTTTCCAGTAAACAGCCATGAATGTGATGAAGTGTTGGATACAAGAGCTGGTGCCGATGGAACTCGGGAGACGATTTCAGAGTCCAACTCGGTCCCAAATTCAGAGCCGGAAACAAGCAAAGACCAAGAACGTGAAGTGAAGGAGAAACGAGGAGGAATACAGAGAGGTTGGAGTTCAAGCAATGCCGTGTTCTGGTTGTTATTAGTCTGGCAATGACGATCTTCTGGGGCAAATTTACGCAATACTTTTGGCATCGATTGGCTCTGCTTCCTCCCCAGTCTGCAACAACCCGCAGGAGAAATGAAGACATGGAAAGCATTAAAAGAAGCTCGGAAGAGAAGTCAGAAGATCACAAAAGGATCATAATGGAAGGGTTACTTAAAAGGAAACAAAGCAGAGGAGCATTCAATTGTTGACATCTAAAAAAAAGATTTATTTCGTTCTGGAAATCAATCAGACGGAAGAGACTAAACACAAGCGTCACTTCATTCTTGTGCAGTATTTTTCTTCTTTTCTTCTCTCTCTTTCTCTCTTTTTAATTTGGTGAAAGAT
Source organism: Hibiscus syriacus (assembly GCF_006381635.1). Lineage (NCBI taxonomy): Eukaryota > Viridiplantae > Streptophyta > Magnoliopsida > Malvales > Malvaceae > Hibiscus > Hibiscus syriacus. The sequence continues at coordinate 188,685 of NW_024063191.1, read as the reverse complement.
TCAGAGCAGTCATTGTTTCTTTTGTTCGATATTCAACAGAAGATCAAAACGCAATACGATCAAAATCTCAGAAGATTTGTTGTTTTCATTAGGAAAAAAAAAACAAAACCCAATCCCATTTCAGCTTGCTGCTTGTTGACTCACTCAGGATTGAATTAAATAGCTGGGCTGGGAGATGAAATTTTGCAATGCGTAGACTGTGTGGTACTTGATGTACTTTAGATTCAGCCATTAAACACGCAGAACCACAAATCTACAATATTCCAATTGTTTACCAGTTATACAGAGTTGAAGTAGAGAGCATTGATCCCTTAGTCACATCTATTTATTTTTTGTTCTACTTCTTGTTTGAACCATGAGTCATATTATTATTTTTTATTTTAAGGTCTCAATAATTGTAGAAATAGTTTGTGGACTGCATTAACTTTTTTTTAAACAAATGAGAATCTTAAAACACACTAAATCATACATTTATGATGATTAGTTTCATTACGGATTGGTTAGGTCTCGCCTAATTAAGGTCCGCATGTAAAGGATGGCAGATTGGATAATTAAATAATAATAATAATAATAATAATCATATAATTAAGAAAAAGAAATGGGAGAAAAATATAATAATGAATAAAGTTGAGATGCAATGATCTTTTTTCTTGCACAATAAATAATTGAAAAATCATTAAAGACTACTTTTCCACCCCATCCACAAAGCTGGTGGATTTGGCAATCTAGTGTTTTTGTTATGTTTTATAATATTTCAAGATTTTTTTTCAATATTTTTATTTGGCGTCTCTTGCATAAGATTAAGATTAAGTAGTATATATATGTCAATGAAATATCAATAATTTTTTTAAAAAAAAGATTGCATCTAAGTTCAAATTTCATCCTATGTAAAATATGTTCATTTAAATATATAATAATTTTTAATTTTAAAATAGGATATACTACATTCAATGATATTTTATATGAGTTTGATAATAAACATGTCTTTTTTTAAATGTTACAAACAAGTCATTCAATGAAAAGTATTATTATAAATATATTACTTTCTCTTTAAATATAGGGATGTATACGGGACTCGAATCCGATGGGTTCCGACCCGACTTGACCCTATCTGATTGGGTTTTTTAGAGATTATGTTCAGGCAGTGTCGGGTTTGGGTTTAGGTTGAAAAATATCTTACCCAACTAGACCCAAAAAATATAATTTTACCTTGTATATTTAGAGATAATTGCAATAAGACCCCTCTATATATTATCTTTTTAAGTTACATCCCTATTTTTATTAAACAAAAGTAATAGTTTTTTATAAATATATATTATTTTGGGCTGGATCAGGATTGAATTTTATCTCAAAATGGCGGGTCAGATTTGGGTCGGGTAAAGGGTGCATAATTTTCGGGTCTAGTTTGGGTCAGGTGGAGGGTAAATAATTTTTGGGTCGTGTAACGCCCCGAATCTCGAGTGACTAGTTCGGATCAACCCGAAGCCCAAATTCGAGCCATTGGACCTTATATTATATTAGGTGGATCAAGTTATTGTTAGTGGCCTTGAGTTAGGGCCCATGAGAATTAATGAAGGGTGATGAGTAAATTATGAAATAAAAGTAAAGTGGCTAAAAGTGTAGTTTACCCATAACTATTTTGAAAGCTGAAAATCCCTCTTTATATTATGTTTTCACCGTGAACAACCCCCTTACACAACTCACCAAACACTCTTCCTCTCTTCTTCTATCTTCTTTAAGTAAGCATCTCAAAGAAGTTAAAGCCTAGTTGGATCCATCCAAGGTAAGATTATTAAACCTCATCCTTCTAGCTTAATTTTGAGCTCATTTTCCCTAGTTTTTATCCATAGAACCAAAAATGGGTCTTGAGAGTTTTGTGGGAATCTATGGATTCTAGCTAAGTTTTGAGTTATAAGGAGTTTGTTTAGATGTTATTCAACTCCTAGATGGATTGGTAATCCATTTTATCATTTTGTTTAGTGAAGGAGATAGGAGAAAGCTCAAGAGCTAAAGGAAAAGAAAAGTTGAATCTTGAGTGAGTTGAGAAAGTTTCTAGCCATCCAAGAAACAAGGTAACACCTTTACAACTCTTCTATACTCTTAGTGAGTCATTGGAAGTTCAAAATAGTTTAAATGGTTGAGTTGAGCATGATAAGCATTTTCATGGTGAAATTCTTGTTTTAGAGTTTTAAATGTGTTTAAAGCCTCTATTATGCCCTTGTTGATCAAATAAAACTTTAAGCATGTTTGGGGACCTCACTAAGGTCTTTGGGATTGAATTATAACATTTTAATATGTGTTATATGATTTCTACAGGTAAAGTATCGATACTAGTTCTTTGTTTTGGGCAAATTCGTGAGTTTTTGGTCAAAAGTATCGATAATCTTACAAGAGTATCGAAACTTTGGGTCATAGTTTCGAAACTCCAATAAAGTTTCGAAACTAGGCAGAACAAAATGCTTAAAAGTATCGAAACTTTTGCAGTAGTATCGATACTCTTGGGTTAGTGTCGATACTTTTAGTTTATTTTGGGGAAAAATGTCAGTTTTTAAGGGAAATAGACTCAAGGTACCCAACACTTCTTTTTATCATCAAATAAGATTGCAAGTGAGAATATTAATGTTATTAATTACACTTAGAAACAAGATTTATTAGGATGACATAAAAATAGCCTTGGATGATGCTCGGGAAACGACTAGGACACTTGAGTTCCTTTAGAAAATGCTACCATTATCGAAAGTATAGATTCAGTCCGAATATATCCTTAGGTAGGGTCGATGCCCTTCTGACTAACTAAGTTTGTCGAGGCCTTAACACTCTTTAGAAGAAACGATGTGTTAGTCAGGGGTATGGTTTCCGATGTAGAGAATTCTGGGGGGGCATATCTAGGGTAGTATTGAACTATGTTTTGATATAACAATTTAAGGCAAGATGTTTTTGGACTTGAATTAAATTTACAAAATATTTTTGGACTTAATTGAATTTATTCAAAGTTTTAAAAGCTTTCAAAAATAATTCAAAGTCCATTAAAATCGGATTTGAGCCAAAATGCTAAAGGGTGTCAAAGTGCATCCATGCATCCCTGCAGTGCATCCATGCATCCCTGCAGTGCATCCATGCACCTGCACTAATGCATCGATGCATCATGCAATGCATCCATGTACTCAAACATCGAATGCACTTAGTGCATCGATGCATCCTGCCATGCATCCATGCATCAAGGCTGTAACGACTAGTTTATTTGAATTTAATGAAGGAGTATCAATGCACCTTCATAGTGCATCAATGCATCATGTTATGGACAGCCTTTTTGAGTAGAAAAATCATCCCCAAACGGCTCCAAAACATCCCCAACGACTATATACAACATCAAACACATTCCAAGCTATAAATACAAGCTAAGGACACTTGAAGAAGGAAGAGAACAACCATCTAAGCAATCAAACACAAGAGAATAGTTTTTCATTCTTATTTCATCTTTCTCTTGTAAATATTTTGTTCTTGTGAGCTCAATCTTGTAAACACCTACCTTAGAGAGGTTTTCTTGTTTACTTATTTTATCCTTTTGTAAAGGGGAAAGGTTCTAGCTTATCCCGTGTAAAAGCTAGGGAAAGGTTATAGTTTATCCCGAAAAAACTAGGGAGTTGTAAGGTTATCTCTTTGTCCTCAAAAGAAAGAACAAATTAATGAATTTATTGGAAAATCCTTGGTGAGGAGCTAAGGTAGTGGAAGTAGACTTTGGTTTATAAAGTCGAACCACTCTAAATCGTTGTGCAATTTTCTATCTTTCAATCTCCTTACTCCCTAAACTCAAAAACCGTTCCGACCCCTCTTTGCAAACCGTTCTGGTTATCGAATTGAGCTTCCTAAAATCCCAACAATTAGCATCAGAGCCTAACTCGTTAAGAAGGTTTAACCACCTTGAGACGATCCTCAAAGAATCTCTACCAATTCCCGACACAACCGAGAAGATGGCTTCCACCTCCGGCTCATTCCACATGGAAGACTCCCTACCAACGGAAAAGCCTACGTACTTCAATGGAGTCAACTATCATCATTGGAAGAAATTAATGAAGGTATTCATCCAATCCAATGATCTTGATGCATGAGAGATAATCGAAAATGGCTACTCTTCTCCAAAGAAAAAGGAGAAGAAGCGGAGTGACAAAGAACGGAAGAAAGCTCAACTTAATGCCAAGGCCATGCACATGGTGTTGTGTTCATTTGGTCCTGAAATCTATGAAGGAGTTTCTTCATGTTCAAGTGCCAAGGAGCTTTGGAATAAGCTCGAGGAAATCCATGGAAGCAAGAAAGAAGAACCAACAAAGGTGGTGTCTCTAATGGCTCGTGAAGAGCCCGATGTATATTCTAACTCAAATGAATTTAATTCATATACGTTTTATGAGTTACAAGATGCTTTTAATAGGTTATATTCGGAGTTTGAGACCATGAACTCCAAATATAAGAAAATAACTTCAAAATTTAAAATCGAAAACGATTTTCTTTTGAAAACAAAAATAGATTTTGAAAGCCAAAATGAAATTTTGAAAAATGATTTAGAGCTTTCAAAAATAAAAATTGAAAGTTTTGAAAAAGAAAATTTTGATTTAAAAGTTAAACTTGAATCTTAACAAAAGAAAAAAAATCATTTTAAATAATTCATTTAGTTCAGTAATGACAATATGCTCACATTGTCATTATCATGGTCACAAGGAACATACTTGTCCTTTGAAGAAAGAAAAACATTTTAAAATTAGAAAAGTATGGGTTCTTAAAGGAACAAGGGGTATTGAACCTAACGTCCAAGGATCCAAAGCAATTTGGATACCAAAATCAAAATAAATATCTCTTGTAGGTGTGTGGGAGCAATGGTGATGAAAGTGATTATATTCAAGATACTCTAGCCACACATGAAAAAGGAATGGGTAACCTCTAAGCTTAATCTTTTTAATTTTGGTTATTTGGTTGCTCATTTGATTTTAAGCATGCATGAGTTTTGGTTTTAAATGATTATGCATCATCGTTTTAATCTCATGTATGTTAAAAAGATGATTATGAAGAACATTTTAAAGTTATATTAATTTTTAAGAATTTTTAGTTCATCATAATAAAATTTTGGTCAAAATTGGTTTTAATGCAAATGATATCTCTCTAACAATTGATATCAAATTTTCAAATACTTTGATTTTACAAATTTTAAATTTTTGACCTAAATTTGAATGTTTATGCATGTGGTTTAAATGAAAATGATATCTCTCTAACAATTGATATCAAAATTTTCAAAATGCATAACATTTTTGGAAAACTTTATGCATATGCACTTAATTTTAACAAATGGTATTGATATCAAATTTCAACAATTGGTATTGCATAAAGTATTTTAGTCTTGGATGTATTGAATTTCATGTGCTACTAACATTTTTGTTATTCTTTGTTGAAATTCAATTTTGTTTAAGTGACATGATCTTAAAAGCTAAATTTTGTTTGGAATTCTATTATTGAGGGGGAGCTTTGATTTTTCAAATGATTTTTAAATGTCAAATTTACCACTTACTCTCCAAAGTTATTTTGAACTTCAAAGATTGAATTATTTTTGATATAACAAAAAGGGGGAGAAGTTTGGTTTGAAAAATTCAATTTCTTAATGAAAAAGGGGGAGCTTAACATTTTTATATATTTTCCAACAATTAATATCTTTTTCATTAAACATTTTATTAAGGGGGAGTTTTGCCAAAAACAATTTTTCAAATGTTTTGTTATATCAAAAAGGGGGAGATTGTTGAACTATGTTTTGATATAACAATTTAAGGCAAAATGTTTTTGGACTTGAATTGAATTTACAAAATATTTTTGGACTTAATTGAATTTATTAAAAGTTTTAAAATGTTTCAAAAATAATTCAAAGTCCATTAAAATCGGATTTGAGCCAAAATGCTAAATGGTGTCAAAGTGCATCCATGCATCCCTGCAGTGCATCCATGCACCTGCACTAATGCATCGATGCATCCATGCACTCAAACATCGAATGCACTTAGTGCATCGATGCATCCTGCCATGCATCCATGCATCAAGGCTGCAACGACTAGTAACGACTAGTTTATTTGAATTTAATGAAGGGGTATCGATGCACCTTGATAGTGCACCGATGCATCATGTTATGGGCAGCCTTTTTGAGTAGAAAAATCATCCCCAAACGGCTCCAAAACATCCCCAACGGCTATATACAACATCAAACACATTCCAAGCTATAAATACAAGCTAAGGACACTTGAAGAAGGAAGAGAGCAACCATCCAAGCAATCAAACACAAGAGAATAGTTTTTCATTCTTATTTCATCTTTCTCTTGTAAATATTTTGTTTTTGTGAGCTCAATCTTGTAAATACCTACCTTAGAGAGGTTTTCTTGTTTACTTATTTTATCCTTTTGTAAAGGGGAAAAGTTCTAGCTTATCCCGTGTAAAAGCTAGGGAAAGGTTCTAGTTTATCCCGGAAAAACTAGGGAGTTGTAAGGTTATCTCTTTGTCCTCAAAAGAAAGAACAAATTAGTGAATTTCTTGGAAAATCCTTTGTGAGGAGCTAAGGTAGTGGACGTAGACTTTGGTTTATAAAGTCGAACCACTCTAAATTGTTGTGCAATTTTCTATCTTTCAATCTCCTTACTCTCTAAACTCAAAACCCGTTCCGACCCCTCTTTGTAAACCGTTCCGGTTGTCGAATCGAGCTTCCAAAAATCCCAACAGGTAGACTAGAAGGGTGTGTGAGCTCCGAGACGCAGAACTATTGAATTATGTTTCGATATAACAAATTTAAGGCAAAATGTTTTTAGACTTAATTGAATTTATTCAAAGTTTTAAAAAGGTTTCAAAAATAATTCAAAGTCTATTAAATTTGGATTTGAGAAAAAATGCTAAAGTGTACCGATACACTCTACAGTGTATCCATACACTGGTGTATCGATACACTCTACAGTGTATCCATACACTAGTGTACCGATACACCCTGTAGTGTATCCATACACTAGTGTACCGATACACTCTACAGTGTATCCATACACTGGTCTATCGATACACCCTGCAGTGTATCTATACCCCTATGACTGCTCAAACACCAAATGTAATTAGTGTACCGATACACCCTGCAGTGTATCCATACACTAGTGTACCGATACACTCTGTAGTCTATCCATACACCCTGACTGCAATGGCTAGTAATGGCTAGTTTAATTTGAATTTAATGAAGGTGTATCGATACCCTATAAAGAGGTACCGATACCCCATATTATGGGCAACCTATTTTTACTGAAATATCATCCCCAAACGGCTCCAAAACATCCCCAACAGCTAGATACGACTTCAAACACATTCCAAGCTATAAATACAAGATGAGGATACTTGAAGAAGCAAGAGAACAACTATCCAAACAATCAAACACAAGAGAAGAGTTTTCTATTCTTATTTCATCTTTCTCTTGTAAATATTTCTGTTCTTGTGAGCTTAATTCTTGTAAATACCTACCTTAGAGAGGGTTTTTGTTTATATTCCTTTCATTGTAAAGGGGTTTTGGTTCTAGCTTAGCCTACTAAAAGCTAGGGAAATGTTCTAGTTAAGCCCGTGAAAAACTAGGGAGTTTGTAAAGGTTACTCTTTTTCCTTGAAAAAGAAAACACATTAGTGAATTTATGGAAAATCCTTGGTGAGGAGCTAAAGTAGTGGATGTAGACTTGATTGAGAAGTCGAACCACTATAAATCGCTGTGAAATTTTCTATCTTTCAATCTCCTTACTCCCTAAACACAAAAATTGTTTCGACCACTCTTTACAAATCGTTTTGGTTGTCGATTCGAGCTTCACAAATCCCAATAATTGATATCAGAGCTTACTCATTAGAAGGTTTAATTACGTTGAGACAATCATTAAAGAAGCTCTAGCGATTCCAAACACAACCGAGAAGACGACTTCCACCTCCGGCTCGTTCAATATGGAAGACTTCCTACCAACCGACAAGCTTCCATACTTTAATGAAGCAAACTACCATTATTGGAAGAAATTAATGAAGCTATTCATACAATCCAAAGTTCTTAATGCATGGGAGATGATCGAGAACGGCTACTCTTCTCCAAAGAAGAATGAGAAGAAGTGGAGTACCAAAAATGGAAGAAAGTTCAACAAAATGCCAAGGCCATGCACATGATGTTTTGTGCATTTGGTCTTGAAATCTATGAAGGAGTTTCTTTCTGTTCAAGTACCAAGGAGCTTTGGAATAAGCTCGAGGAAATCCATTGAAACAAGAAACAAGAACCAACAAAGGTGGCGTCTTTAATGGCTCGTGAAGAGTCTGATACATCTTTTAACTCAAATTAATTTAATTCATATTCTTTTGATGAGTTACAAGATGTTTATAATAAGTTGTATTTGGGATTTGAGACCATGAATTCCAAATATACCGAATTAATTTCAAAACTCAAAATTGAAAATAAATCGATTTTTGAAAGCAAAAGTTGATTTTGAAAATCAAAATGAAATTTTGAAAAATGATTTAGGACTTTCAAAAATCAAAATAAATGATTTAGAAAAAGAAAATTTTGATTTAAAAGTTAAGCTTGAAAGTTTAACAAAAAAAAGAATTAATTTCTAAAAACAACTTATTATGTTTAAAAATGGCAAAATGCTAGCATTTCCATTATCATGGTCATAAGGAACATACTTGTCCTTTAAAGAAAGGAAAATGTTTTAAAATTAGACAAGTATGGGTTCCCAAGGAAACAGGGGGCATGCAAATTAACGTTCAAGGATCCAAAGCAATTTGGATACCAAAATCTACTTAAATGTATCTTGTAGGTGTGTGGGAGCAATGGTTATGAAAATAGAGATATTCAAATGCTCTAGCCACACGTTGAAAAATGAATGGGTAACCTCTAAGCTTAATGCTCACGATTTTGGTTATTTGGTTGCTCATTTGGATTTATGCATGCATGAGTCTTTGGTTTTAAATGATTATGCTTTGATTATCATCTCATGTATGTTAAAAAGATGTTATGATGAAAATTTTAAATTTTTAATGATTTTTCATAATTTTTAGTTCATCATAATGAATTTTGGTCAAAATTGGTTTTAAATGCAAATGATATCTCTCTAACAATTGATATCAAATTTTCAAATGTTTTAATTTTATAACTTTTAAATTTTTGACCTAAATTTGAATGTTTATGCATGCGGTTTAAATGAAAATGATATCTCTCTAACAATTGATATTAAAATTTTCAAATGCATAACATTTTTGGAAAACTTTATGCATATGCACTTAATTTCAACAATTGATATTGCATAAAGTATTTTAGACTTGAATACATTGAATTTCATGTGATACTAATATGTTTGTTATTCTTTGTTGAAATTCAATTTTATTTAAGTGTCAAGTTTTTAAAGCTAAATTTTTTTTGGAATACATTTATTGAGGGAGAGCTTTTGATTTTTTCAAATGATTTTTAAATGTCAAATTTACTACTTACTCTCAAAAGTTATTTTGAACTTCAAAGATTGATTATTTTTTATATAACAAAAAGGGGGAGAAGTTTGGTTTGAAAAATTCAATTTTTTAATGAAAAAAGGGGAGCTTAACATTTTCATATATTTTCCAACAATTGGTAACAATTATGTTGAACTATGTTTCGATATAACAATTTAAGGCAAAATGGTTTTTGGACTTGAATTGAATTTAAAAAATGTTTTTGGACTTAATTGAATTTATTCAAAGTTTTTAAAAGGTTTCAAAAATAATTCAAAATCAATTAAAATTCGGATTTGAGCCAAAAATATTTTAAGGGGTTTCAAGATTGCCCAGGGGGTATAGATTTCCCCCCAGGGGGTACAGATACCCCGGGTACAGATACCCCCCAGGGGGTACAGATACCCCGGGTACAGATACCCCCCAGGGGGTACAGATACCCCCTGCAGGTTTTTGCCTCCGAGAAAAACAGAATGTCCAGGGGGTACCGATTCCCCCCTGTTCAACAGCCCAACGGTCATAATATTTGAATATTATGAAGGGGTATCGATTCCCTATGAAGGGGTACCGATTCCCTCTATTCTGGGCAACCATTTTGAGTATAAAAATCATCCCCAAACGGCTCCAAAACATCCCCAACGGCTATATACAACTTCAAACTCATTCCAAGCTATAAATACAAGCTGAGGACACTTGAAGAAGTAAGAGAACAACTATCCAAGCAATCAAACACAAGAGAAGAATTTTTCATTCTTATTTCATCTTTCTCTTGTATATATTTTGTTCTTGTGAGATCAATCTTGTAAACACCTACCTTAGAGAGGTTTTCTTGTTTACTTATTTTATCCTTTTGTAAAGGGGAAAGGTTCTAGCTTATCCCGTGTAAAAGCTAGGGAAAGGTTCTAGTTTAGCCCGGAAAAACTAGGGAGTTTGTAAGGTTACTCTTTATCCTCAAAAGAAAGAACAAATTAGTGAATTTGTTGGAAAATCCTTGGTGAGGAGCTAAGGTAGTGGACGTAGACTTTGTTTGAGAAAGTCGAACCACTATAAATCGCTGTGCAATTCTCTATCTTTCAATCTCCTTACTCCCTAAACACAAAACCGTTCCGACCCCTCTTTGCAAATCGTTCCGGTTGTCGTTTTGAGCTTCCAAAAATCCCAACAATTGGCATCAGAGCCTAACTCATTAAGAAGGTTTAACCACCTTGAGACGATCCTCGAAGAAGCTCTACCAATTCCCGATACGACCGAGAAGATGGCTTCCACCTCCGGTGCTTATTATCTTGAAGAATATCCTATTATGGATTCACAACCGGTCAACAAGCCACCTTTCTTCAATGGAGCAAATTATGCACATTGGAAGAATAAGATGATGTACTTCATTCAATCATACAATCTAGGAGCTTGGTACTCAATCATGGACGGTTACTCCTTTCTACCCGACAAGTACAACGATTGGAGTAGAGAAGAGCAGAAAAATTTTCAGCTTAATTCTAAGGCTATACATATTCTATTTTGTGCTTTAGGCCCAAATGAATATGGAAGAGTCTCATCTTGTTCCAGTGCCAAAGAAATTTGGGATAAGCTCCAAGTCACTCATGAAGGAACCGACGAAGTGAGGGAATTAAAGAAAAGTCTTCTCAACCATAGCTACGAGAACTTCAAGATGAAACCCGATGAAGACATCAAAGCTATGACAGATAGATTTTCTATGATTGTCAACGGTCTCAAGGGATATGGAGAAGTAATCCCAAATGAGAAGCTTGTGAGGAAGATGATTTACTCTCTTCCAAAGGAGTGGCAATCAAAGAAGACGGCCATTATCGAAGCAAGAAACCTAAAGTCTCTCACTCTCGACGAGCTAATTGGTTCCCTTCTCACTCATGAGATGATGGTGAAGGAAGATGAAGAAAGGGAAGAGAAGAAAAACAAGAAGAAGAAGAAGAAGAATGAGGACGTAGGCATCAATGAAAGCTATCAAGATTCAAGTGATGAGGTTGATGAAGACGATGATGAAGATGAAGTAGTCAACCTATGCCTCATGGCAACTCATGAAGAAGTTGAGGTATCTTCTAACTCAAATGAATTTAATTCATTTACTTTTGATGAGTTACAAGATGCTTATAATAGGTTGTATTTGGGATTTGAGACTATGAATTCCAAATATACGAAATTAATTTCAAAACTCAAAATTAAAGATAATTTGATTTTGAAAGCAAAAGTTGATTTTGAAAATCAAAATCAAATTTTGAAAAATGATTTAGAGCTTTCAAAAATCAAAATAAATGATTTAGAAAAGAAAAATTTTGAGTTAGAAGTTAAGCTTGAAGGCTTAACAAAAGAAAAGAATTAATTTCTAAAAATAACCTATTATGTGTAAAAATGGAAAAATGCTCACATTGCCATTTTCATGGTCATTTGGAACATACTTGTCCTTTGAAGAAAGGAAAACATTTTAAAATTAGACAAGTATGGGTTCCGAAAGGAACAAGGGGCATTGAAACTAACGTCCAAGGATCCAAAGCAATTTGGATACCAAAATCGAAATGAATGTCTCTTGTAGGTGTGTGAGCAATGGTGATGAAGATGATGATATTCAAGATGCTCTAGCCACACATGAAAAAGGAATGGGTAACCTCTAAGCTTAATGCTTTTAATTTTGGTTATTTGGTTGCTAATTTAATTTTAAGCATGCATGAGTTTTGATTTTAAGTAATTATGTATTATTTTTAATCTCATGTATGTTAAAAAGAAATTATGATGAACATTTTAATGTCTTAATAATTTTTCAAAATTTTTAGTTCATCATAATAAAATTTTGGTCAAAATTGGTTGTAATGCAATTGATATCTCTCTAACAATTGATATCAATTTTTCAAATACTTTGATTTTACAAATTTTAAAAAATTTTGACCTAAATTTGAATGTTTATGCATGTGGTTTAAATGAAAATGATATCTCTCTAACAATTGATATCAAAATTTTCAAATGCATAACATTTTTGGAAAACTTTATGCATATGCACTTAATTTTAACAATTGGTATTAATATCAAATTTCAACAATTGGTATTGCATAAAGTATTTTAGACTTGGATATATTGAATTTCATGTGCCTCTAACATGTTTGTTATTATTTGTAGAAATTCAATATTTTGTTTAAGTGTCATGAACTTAAAAGCTTAATTTTATTTGGAATGCATTTATTCAGGGGGAGTTTTGATTTTTCAAATGATTTTTAAAATGTCAAATTTACTACTTACTCTCCAAAGTTATTTTGAATTATTTTTGTTTATTAAATTATTTTTGATATAACAAAAAGGGGGAGAGGTTATGGTTTGAAAAATTTAATTTCTTAATGAAAAAGGAGAAAATGGGGAGCTTAACATTTTCATATGTTTTCCAACAACTAGTATCTTTTTCATTAAACGTTTTACTAAGGGGGAGTTTTGTCAAAAACAAATTTTCAAATGTTTTGTTATATCAAAAAGGGGGAGATTGTTGAACTATGTTTCGATATAACAATTTAAGGCAAAATGGTTTTTGGACTTGAATTGAATTTAAAAAATGTTTTTGGACTTAATTGAATTTATTCAAAGTTTTTAAAAGGTTTCAAAAATAATTCAAAATCAATTAAAATTCGGATTTGAGCCAAAAATATTTTAAGGGGTTTCAAGATTGCCCAGGGGTATAGATTCCCCCCCAGGGGGGTACAGATACCCCGGGTACAGATACCCCCCCCAGGGGGTACAGATACCCCCCTGCAGGTTTTTGCCTCCGAGAAAAACAGAATGTCCAGGGGGGTACCGATTCCCCCCCAGGGGGTACCGATCCCCCCCTGTTCAACAGCCCAACGGTCATAATATTTGAATATTATGAAGGGGTATCGATTCCCTATGAAGGGGTACCGATTCCCTCTATTCTGGGCAACCATTTTGAGTAAAAAAATCATCCCCAAACTGCTCCAAAACATCCCCAACGGCTATATACAACTTCAAACTCATTCCAAGCTATAAATACAAGCTGAGGACACTTGAAGAAGTAAGAGAACAACTATCCAAGCAATCAAACACAATAGAAGAATTTTTCATTCTTATTTCATCTTTCTCTTGTATATATTTTGTTCTTGTGAGCTCAATCTTGTAAACACCTACCTTAGAGAGGTTTTCTTGTTTACTTATTTTATCCTTTTGTAAAGGGGAAAGGTTCTAGCTTATCCCGTGTAAAAGCTAGGGAAAGGTTCTAGTTTAGCCCGGAAAAACTAGGGAGTTTGTAAGGTTACTCTTTATCCTCAAAAGAAAGAACAAATTAGTGAATTTGTTGGAAAATCCTTGGTGAGGAGCTAAGGTAGTGGACGTAGACTTTGTTTGAGAAAGTCGAACCACTATAAATCGATGTGCAATTCTCTATCTTTCAATCTCCTTACTCCCTAAACACAAAACCGTTTCGACCCCTCTTTGCAAATCGTTCCGGTTGTCGTTTCGAGCTTCCAAAAATCCCAACAAATTAGTATCTTTTTCATTAAACATTTTATTAAGGGGGACTTTTGCCAAAAATAATTTTTCAAATGTTTTGTTATATCAAAAAGGGGAGATTGTTGAATTATGTTTCGATATAACAAATTTAAGGAAAAATGTTTTTGGACTTGAATTGAATTTATTCAAAGTTTTAAAAATGTTTCAAAAATAATTCAAAGTCCATTAAATTCAGATTTGAGAAAAAAATGCTAAAGTGTACCGAAACACTCTGCAGTGTATCCATACACTGGTGTACCGATACACCCTGCAGTGTATCCATACCCCTATGACTGCTCAAACACCGAATGTAATTAGTGTACCGATACACCCTGTAGTGTATCCATACACTGGTGTACCGATACACTCTGCAGTGTATCCATACACTCTAGCTGCAACGGCTAGTTTAATTTGAATTTAATGAAGGTGTATCGATACCCTATGAAGGGGAACTGATACCCCATGTTATAAGCAACCTATTTTGCAGAAAAATCATCCCTAAACGGCTCCAAAACATTCCCAACGGCTAGATACGAGTTCAAACACATTCCAAGCTATTAATACAAGCTGAGGACACTTGAAGAAGCAAGAGAACAACTATCAAAGCAATCAAACACAAGAGAAGAGTTTTTCATTTCTATTTCATATTTCTCTTGTAAATATTTATGTTCTTGTGAGCTTAATACTTGTAAACACCTACCTTAGAGAGACTTTTTTACATCTCCTTTCATTGTAAAGGGGTTTTGGTTCTAGCTTAGCCTACTAAAAGCTAGGGAAATGTTCTAGTTTAGCTTGTGAAAAACTAGGGAGTTTGTAAAGGTTACTCTTTGTCCTCGAAAAAGAAAGAACAAATTAGTGAATTTGTTGGAAAAACCTTGGCGAGGAGCTGAGGTAGTGGATGTAAACTTGGTTGAGAAGTCGAACCGCTATAAATCACTATGCAATTTTCTATCTTTCAATCTCCTTACTCCCTAAACACAAAAATCATTTCGACCCCTCTTTACAAACCGTTTCGATTGTCGATTCAAGCTTCAAAAAATCCCAACAAGAACCCTCAGCCGCACCATGATGTCTACCATAGCGTAGAGAGTGGGTATTCGAGAATACTCACTAAAGCAGTTTTAAAGTAGACTAGCTTGGGCGCAAGGTCCAACACTCAAGTAGTGAGCTAGTAGAACATAACAGATAGCAATAAACTTGATAGCTCGAGCATGCCATGAACACTTTTAGTATGACTTAGTTTTTAATGTGACACTGGGCTAGTTAGCTCAGCGTTTGGATTTTGTTTCCTTACGCAAGTTAGTCGAGGAGCAGTTTGAGGACATTTTGACAACAGTGATCTAGACCCAGCTAGTGCAGAGTATGTCTCGAGTTCATCTTTAGAGGACATGTATATTTGTAAACCCCAATTTGTATATTTATGTATGAGTCGTAACTCATTTTATATTATGGTCTGTATGATTTATATGAATCGTAACTCATTTTATATTATGGTATGTATGATTTAAACATTATTTTGGGAGCTCCTAATGTAAACTATTTTATTTAAATTGTAGTTGATTTATTTTTGCATGAGTGGTTGCAAATGGTCATTTTAAAAGAAAAAAAATTGGTTAGTCACTCCAGTGGTTTCGTGTGGCATTATGATCAGTCGACTGTGTGTCGTATTGATTTAGGGTTTTACAGGTCGGGTCGGGTTGACCGGAAACCTGACCCATACCCATCCCTACTTAAATATTAGATGCAATACTGACATGATTTGATATAATAACAATTTTATTCTTTAAAACTTGTACAATTTATCAATTTGGTCCTAATCCAAAACAACTCAATAAATCTAACCCTTCAAATTTAAAAATTTCATCATTTTACTTTTTGTTCTCCTAAAAATATTATATTATTTTCTCTTTACTTTTTCGGTATAATAATAATCTAACAATAACTTGTTGCTTTATGGCATTATGCAATTACCTATCCATTGTTTTGATTTGATGTATTCGTTTGAAGACTAAATTGATAAAAAAAATTAATATAAAGGATTAAATTTATTAAATTATTTTGAATTCGGGAAAAAATAATATATATATATATATATATATATATATATATATATTTAGAGACTAAAATTATTATTATATTAAGATATATTAGGTGACTAATTAAATGACATGTTTGTAACTTTTAGAAAAAAATTGCCATATATATTATTAAACTTATAATTAAATATTCTTGGGTGTAGTTTACTCCTTGATAAATTAATTTGACAAATACTAAGATTTAGGGTCTCGCCATCTTATTTGTGGGTCATTCTCACATGAAAACCTACAATTATTGTCACACCAAAATCATGACCGGGTCGTTTAAAGGAGCATCAGCCACATCCCAATTATAAGTACAAAATCTTTGTACTTAAAAAGCTAAAGGAACCCACCCCTAGTTTCACATGACTTTTGCCCACCACTTTTGCTCTTTGAGACATATAATTGGCTTAAGCTTCCGCTCTCAGAAGACTTCAAAATTTGAACAGCATTACTGAAAGTTTATCTCTTGATATTTAGATGCCTAATCTTAATTCTTATAATAGAAGTTCATCGTCTTTGGCCTGCACTTTTCCATAACTTGTCGTAGTTACAGAAGTTCATTGTTCATGGCCTGCACTTTATCATAATTGAAACTTGTCGTAATTTAATATGAAAATCTTTCGAAAAAGATCTTGAATGTTATGATTATCTTGTATTGGTTGAATTTTGTGGTTACATGGACGGATTATGAAATTGTATTGTCGTTTATTTTTGGATTGTTTCTTTCTTATTCAAAGGTTTTTTTTTAGTTTTTTTTTAGGATACAATGCGTAAATAATCCTCCGATTGTAGATTTCTTTAATTGAGTTTTTCTAATATAAAAAGTTACAAAATGATAAATATGTGCAGCAACAAGCCACTTTACAAGTCCTACACAGCTCTTTGGAGCTCATTGTCGTAAATTAAAATGGAAACTTGTCCCATTGATGGCGTTGGATTTCATGATCTTAGATACACCAACAAGCCACTTTACAAGTTCTAGACAGCTCTTCTAAAATTTGCGTTTCCATTCAGTCTTCTGTCTAACAGTTTGAGGAGATCACTGCCTTCACTCACTTGCCCAGCAACCCAAACTGGAAAGAATGTACCTTCTTCATCAGTTGTGTGTTCAAAGTTTCTCCTTCCTGATACAAGTTCCAAAAGCATCATTCCAAAGCTGTAAACATAAGCTTTGGGTGTTATAGCCACTCCCGAAATCCACTCTGGTGCAAGATAACCCACTGCCCCTCTCATGGTGGTTAGGACCTGGCTAAACTCTTGTCCTACAAGCTTTGCTAGCCCAAAATCTGCCATTTTGGGCAATTGTTGACCTTTAAAAGAATGTTTCTGGCTTGATGTCACACTGAATGATATTGTCTACACAATTCTCATGGAGATAAGCCAAGCCTCTTGCTGCACCAAGAGCAATTTGATATATTGTGTTCCAATCTAGAGGTTCTGAATCTTTTGCATGGAAAAGATGTCTGTCCAAAGATCCTTTCGGCATGAAATCGTATACCACCAACTTTCTTGAACCCTCAGAGCATAAGCCTCGAAGATGAACTAGATTAATATGGTTGATCTTCTCGATTGTACCGATTTCTGCACGGAATTGTTTCTCTCCCTGATCGATGCTCTCAAGCTTCTTCACAGCTATAATACTTCCATCTGGAAAAGTCCCCTTGAAAAAAGAACCGAAGCCTCCTTGTCCCAGTTTTTCAGAGAAGTTTTTGGTTGCCTTCTCTATATCTCTGTATCCAAAAATGATGAGTGAACCTGATGCTGGTTCTGTACTGATACTTGTTCTCCTCCTCGCTTTCGTGATTATGAACATGATAAGGTCTAAAAGAGTAGTCCCGCTGAAACCGCAATCGCAACAACAACAATCACGGACTTCTTATTTGTGGGACTAAATTCACTAAGAAAATCAGAAGCCGCCAGCTTGATAAACAGAGTTTTCCCGGTGGTATGATCATTGTCGTAACCGACTTTCGTCCGGGCACGAATTTTTACTTGGCGGGAAAAATGATGTGAATAAATTAATGATTTTGATTTTTTTTTTTAAATATTTTGGGAGTCGCCATCGACCTTTTGGGTCAGGTAGGTCGAATACCTAAAAAATCATCTTTTAAAAGAATTTTTAAGAAAAACATTATTTAAAAGATAAACTAGTCTACGTTTTAACCAAAAATTCGTTCTTTTTAATAATAAAAAGGGATTCATGGTCGGTTACGTTTAGGGAAGGATTAGCACCCCTACAACGCCCAAAATTGGTAATTTTTAATTATAAAATGTCTCTATTATTAGAAATTAAAAATTTAAAATATATTTAATTTATAATCCTATTATTTTAAGATTATAATTATGAAAAATATATATTAATTTATATATATTTATAAATAAAATATTTATTTATTTAGAAATATCAGAAAATGACTTCTAGGTGCCTTAAGACAGCTCTTTTCTTTGATATTAAAAAATAAATAATTAATTAAAACAATTAATATATAATTTATAAAATAATATATTTATTTATTTAAAAATATCAGAAAATGGACATCCAGTTATTTTAAGACTGCCCTTTCTTAATATTGGAAATAAATATTAAAATAGGATTAAAATAAGTTAAAAATAATTAACTAAGATTTTAATAAATAAAATACATATTATTTATTATAAATATATATATATTTATGGTTAAATAATGATAATAATAGTAATAATAATTAAAAGTAAACATATTAACTTATAAA
Source organism: Hibiscus syriacus (assembly GCF_006381635.1). Classification (NCBI taxonomy): domain Eukaryota; kingdom Viridiplantae; phylum Streptophyta; class Magnoliopsida; order Malvales; family Malvaceae; genus Hibiscus; species Hibiscus syriacus. The sequence goes on along the minus strand of NW_024063191.1, from coordinate 169,857 downwards.
ATTAAAACTATATATAAAACTTGTAAAGAATAAATAAAAATTGAAATTAGTGACTAAATTAGAACCTAATAGAATTAAAATAATATAATAAAATATTAAAATTTATAGTCTTTATTTGTAGTATTATAAAAATATAATTACTAATGATGTAATTAACCCTAATTATTAATAAGTGATTAAAATTATAATTATTAAAATTAAAGATTCTAACTCGAATAATAAAAAGATCTAAGTGCTAATAATGTAATTTATCCTTATTTAATTAATTCGGGTTAAAATGATAATTACTAAACTATAAGGGACTAAATTAGGTATTTATCCTAAATATATATATCATATTATGTAAAGGACTAAAATGAAATGAAATAAAATTACTAGATCGAATTATAATATAAAAACATGTTATAAGGATCAAATTAAAACTTTTTAAAATTACAGTGGCTGCGGTAATAGTTTATCCGAAAGCAAAATTACAGATATACCCCTTCTCAAAACGACGTCGTTTAGGAAGGGGTATATACTCCCCTTCCAGCTGGCCCGAAGGGTCAGCGTTTCATTTCTCTTCTTTCTCTTCTCTCTCTAACTGAGAGAGAAGAGAATTCTCTCTCGCTTCTCTCTAGCTGAGGGAAGCTGGTCATCGGCCGGCAGTCGTCTGTCGCCGTAATCCCCACCGCCGGCGTCTTTCTTCCTTAAATGGCTCCTGATTGGAGCAAATTTAAGAAAATACCTTCGGTTTTCGGTGACGCGTGGAGGTTCGTATGAATTCCGGTGATGGCGTGGCTTCCTCGGTAAATATCTCTCAGTCTTTTCCTGATTATTTTAGTGCTTTGTGGTTGTTGGGTTGCTTTGGGTTCTCCTGTTGTTCTCCCTGTCTTTCGGTTCTCCTCCTCCCTTTTATTTTTGCAGGTACGATGGCTTTATAGCCATCTCGGTCACTTGCTCGGACCGGTCTGAAGGATGAAAAGTTCGGTGAGTCACCAAAGCTAGGCTGGTGACTCACTATAGGGAAGGCTGTTGGTTGCCATCTGGCGTTCTGGAGTGTTCCTTAGGCAGCGGTGTGGCAGCAAGGCGTCGGCAGCACCTGGTTAGACCATCTGGCTTTGGAAGTGTCGGCAGAGGCGGCTGTTGGGAGTTCTTGGAGGCGGCGGCGGCAGAAACAGTGCTAGGGTTTAGAAACCCTAGCTAAAACCCTAAATATTTAGGGTTTCATTTTGGTCTGGACCGGTTCTGGTTGTTTGTAACTGGGCCGATCCAGTTTTCATTGGGCCTGTAATTATTTAATAATAATAATAATATATATAATATATATAATAATAATTATAATAATAATAATAAATAAAAAAAATGGGTAAAAAAAATTAGTATCTTCAGCTGCCCCTCTTTGCTCATTCTTGTGTTAACAAGAATAAGGCAAAGACGAAAAGATAATAAAATTTTTTTATCCATTTGACTTCACTTGATTATAATGGTAATGTTGAATAATTTCTTCTTTGGGATTAGTTCTTCTAATTATGAACTTTTCCACTGGGGATGACAATTTATCTCCTTCTGTGATGTAATCTAGCAAATGTTGAACAAGCTCTTCTCATTGTGAACTTCTTCTTCCTTCTTCAGATGAGTTCTTCTCATTATGAACACTTCTGGAAATGTTGATGCTGATCTATCTCCTTCCGTGATAGAGTCATACAAAAGGCTGAACAAATTCTTGTCATTATGAACTTCTTCTCCTCTTCAGATGAGTTCTTCTTATTATGAACTATTTCTGGCAATACATATCCATCGAATGATGAAATCGAGCAAAAAGTTGAACAAACTCATTATAAATTCCTTCTTTCTTCTTCAGATGAGTTCTTCTCATTATGAACTCTTCTTTCTTCTTCAGATGAGTTCTTCTCATTATGAACTTTTTCTGGAAAAGCTGATCTATCAAGTGATGGATTTGAGCAAAAAGTTGAACAAGCTCTTCTCATTATGAACTTCTTCTTCTTTCTTCAGATGAGTTCTTCTCATTATGAACTTTCTCTGGAAATGCTGATCCATCAAGTGATGGATTTGAGCAAAAGGTTGAACAAGCTCTTCTCATTATGAACTTCTTCTTCCTTCTTCAGATGAGTTCTTCTCATTATGAACTCTACCTGGTAATGCTGATGACCCGAAGGTTTTGAAAACATCAAAAAGCTCCCGAAGGCTTTTTGGAAATATCATGCACTGTGGGACTTACAGATGACCCTAAGGCTTTGAAAACATCAAAAAGCTCCCGAAGGCTTTTTGGAAACATCATGCACTGTAGAACTTACAGATGACCCTAAGGCTTTGAAAACATCAAAAAGCTTCCGAAGGCTTTTTGGAAACATCATGCACTGCAGGACTTACAGATATGGGAAATAGTTTACTAAGTAAGAAACTATGGAAATCGTTTTCTTACTATTCAACAATTTCATTTTCAGAAAATATTGAATGAGAAACTATGGATAATCGTTTTCTCATTCTTTTTCTAAATAACTTGTTGATTGGGTAACATGCCCCATTTCAAAATAACTCGAAATAACTATCTTAAGCGAGACAAATCTTTGTTTTAAGAAAAACAATCTCAAGTGAGATAAATTTTTGTTTCAAGTGAAACTGTCTCAAGCGAGACAAATTTTGTTTTTAAAAAAACAATCTCAAGTGAGATAAAGTTCTGTTTCGAGTGAAACTGTCTCAAGCGAGACAAATTTTTTTTTAAAAAATAATCTCAAGTGAGATAAAGTTTTGTTTCGAGTGAAACTGTCTCAAGCGAGACAAATTTTGTTTTAAAAAAAACAATCTCAAGTGAGATAAAGTTCTATGAAAACATCCTGCACTGTAGGTCTTATGGATGTGGGAAATGGTTTACTAAGTAAGATACTATGGAAATCGTTTTCTTACTTTTCAACAATTTCATTTTCAAAAAAGATTGAATCAGAAACTATGAAAATCGTTTTCTCATTATTTTTCAAAATAACATGTTAATTGGGTAACATGCCCCAATCTCAAGATAATGCTAATTTTTGTGGATTGCTTCCATCTGTTCTTCAGATATTTGCATGATTCCTGTATTTGCGGTTTTGAATACCTTCTTCTTGTAAGGTATTTTTTTTACCATGAATCTTCTTGTTCTTCCGAAGATCTGTAAAACTTCATGTTTGAATGCACTCAAATGTATCAATGTAATGCATTGTCTATTGTGTAAATGATATTCTTATGAATGCATGAATGTTGATGCAATCTTCATTCGACTTCAAAGTGGTGAACTTGGTCTTCCTTCACTTCATCATTTATTGCCAGTGTTACCTCTGGATATCAGTGTAGAAACTTATGCTATCAAGCTTGCATTTCTACAGAATCATCTGATCAACTTGTATCTTTGCATCTTCTTTGCTTCATTTAAGTCTTAAAAGAAATGTTTCACTTGTGGAACTCTTGTCGTAGTTAAAATTATGACCCTGATGCCCCATTTTGTCTTGGATAAAACCAACTTTATTTGCTTGGATTTGTGTAGAAATCCCATAAAGCTTTCATCTTTGAAAAGAGAATCTATCATCTTTGAAGAGTGTAGATGTAGATATGTGACTCAGCGGGGATTAATTAGGGGTGTAGAGTCTGTTCTGATTTGACTCTTGAAACACATCATAAGGAGAATTTATCTCAATTCCTTTCATGTCTCCACATTTAATTGGTTCTCGAACAAGGCAACTTGAACCGTATCATGTTGAGATGCTTAACCACAACCTGTCGTTCAACTAGTTTCTTATTGTTAAAATTTTAGCTCTCCTTCTACGGAAAGAAATCTTCATCATATCTCAACTTATAATCTTGAAGTTGAAGAAGACAAACTTCATCTTGGATCAAAAATGGAAACCATATGATCACAACATTGGTTCAACATCAGAATAACTAGTTCGTAAAACATTTTGACAACATATTCTTCATCTCATGTGGTTTCAGCTCAAATCGTAAAGCATTTGACAACACATTCATCCTTTTTTGTGGCTTATGCCAAGATTTCTCAATCATTGAATCTCTTTGCATGGTGTTCAAAGTTTTTGTATGATGTCACAAGACCATTTGAGAACAAAACTCAATGGGGATTCAAGTGTGATGTTGGTATGACCAAAAAGTTGGTCAAATTCACAAGATATGCTGGTGTCGAATTGAATAGAATACACTAATTACTCTTGATATCATCTCGGGCAAGGGCAAATGTAATACTGATCACGTTTTCTTATGTAATGAGCATTGTAGAAAGTAGAAACACTTCAGCTATAGGATCCATGTACATAAAGATATCCGTGGAATTATTGCTGCTGGGGATGGAACGCACATAATAAAACCCAAAATAGATAAAAATTCAGTTCAGCCTGGCTGGCAATGATGACCCCAGTAACAACGGGAAAGGGTAATATATGTAAGCTGAGCCTCTTTCTTCAATGTCGTAAAGTAAGCAAAACTGATGTGAAAAACAGCTTCGTAATCCTAACAGTATGGTTGAAACTAACTGCTAGGAATCTCAAAGAAATATTTCCAATCATCACCGACACACAAAATGCAAAATTCAAAGCCGAGATTTTAAGGAACTGAACTCTGGATCGAGTAGTATGCCTGGGGACCATATTTATCCATGCAATCATGATGTAGTTTATCAAAGAACACACTGTCATGTGACACATGGTTTAAGAAGATTGGGTATTTGAAACCATACTTGCTGAGTAGATATTTGTTCAACAACATGATCATAATATAACTGCTTAATGAACGAAGCAATTATGTATAGTCAGCTCGACTATCACTGTTTCACCATTTTCATTCTTCACACCTTTCTGTCTCATTGGAAATATTTGTTCAAGTCAATGATCTTGACACAGGATGTTGTGGGCCTTCAGCATGCCCCAACATTGGCTAATACAAGTGTTCAAGGTGCATCAACAGTTCTGATTCTGATTGAAATGGGCTTTCAGCATGCCCCAGCATTTTGCTGATAAATATTCAGAATATTTCAACATTTCTGATTCTGATTGAAAAGGGTTTTCAGCATGCCCCAACATTTGCTTCTTGTTAATCTGAGCCTTCAAAATACCCCACATGGATCTGTCTGAAGTGAGCTTTCGAGATGCCCCAATATTCTTCTTCTGATTCAACTCTCAATGTATGTTTGACTGGAATATCATGATCTTCATGAGGTCCAATTTTGACAATGCACTGTGGTGCTTGTAGCTTTCTTCATGCCCCAAATCTGTTTATCTTAAATACTCTCATTCTAGTGTCACTGAACAGTAGTGTTGTCAAGTAACTGGAGGAATTTCCTTCATGTTGTCACAAACTTGAGAAGTGCTCAATCATTCTGACAGAAACGTCTGAGATATGTGCCTCTTATAAATGAGGTGCCCATTTTTGAATCTGGAGAGATCTTAATCGTACATAGTGGTATAAATCGCTTGGTAATCCATTCCAGACTGACACAGTGGCTTATCATCTTTCAGTGAAGGCCATCTCTGAAATATACTTTTCTGTGGGAGAGAAACCAATTTATGCGAACAATAATCTGATTCAATAGCAAGACTACATATACAGTGGTACCAGCTTATCAAAAATCCTCACCCATGCAACATGTTAATTCTGATAACAACTCATCTGATTATGAAGCAATCTTTCAGGATGATTTCACAGATACTGATAGTTCTTCTGATATCGAGGAAATCCTGAATTCTGATTCTGATGAGGAGAATAAACTGTTATACTTGACAAAAATGGAGTACTCAGAAGTTGAAGCTTCAATAGCCATGGAGAGATGTAATCCAGATTCATCAATTACAAATTTGACAGATTTCATATGTACTTCTCAAATATTGAAGGTTACTGACACACTTCTTTCAGTAGAAGATAGGAAGAAATTATGCAATGACCACAATTACAGGGAAAAGGTGAAACTTGGGCAATGATTTGTGGAAAATGAAACAAAGGAAGCTTGAAAAGAAGCTTCTTAATGAAGATGATCATGCAGTTCATCTTTCAAACCCAATGATTGGTTTTGAGGTTCATATTGAAATAGATCAGATAACTCAAAGAATACTCCCAGAAGATGCTATTGAGCCTCATTATTTCTACTATGAGAAAGTGTCACTTGTTCCAGTTGGTGCTTGGACTGAAATGTCATAGTACTGATGATGTAAAACCAGAACTTGTAGATTCAAAGTATTTTCATGCTGCTACACTGAAAAGGGGCTATGTTCATAAATTGCCAATTGAGAACATATTTCCTCTTATTCTACTTCCTTCATGTGCCATACATGATGCTTTTCTATTGACAAAAAATGGTGGCCTTCCTGGGATCCAAGAACAAAGTTGAACTGTTTACAAACATGTACAGGAAGTGCCAAATTGACAGAAAGGATCCGTAAGGCTCTTGAAACTTCTGATGATGAGCCACCTTCGAGTGTCTAGAAGTATGTTCTTGATGAGTGCCGAAAATGGAATCCGGTATGAGTTGGAAGGCATAAAGCTTTTCCATTTGAACCTGATGAAGTGGAAATGCTTCTAGGTTTCCCTATGAAAACATAAATGAGGAGGAGGATCTGTTAGAGACATGTTCCCCTGTGGTATCAATGTTCTGTCTCTTTTCTCTGAGATCAGTGATGCAGAGGTTGCCTTCTACTGTCTTGGCATACCTTTGAAAACAGATGTGCAAGAACTGAATAGTGATCAGTTGGAGCAATTGATGAGTAGATTTGGAGGATTCAACCTTGTTGTCGATGGCATCCAATGTAACAACCTTACTGGAAGAAATAAACGTCATCAGGATGAACTAGAAGATTTTTGTTGGTGCCTTTTCTTACAATGACTGCTATAACGACTGTCTTTCTATTGCTCCAAATATGTACTACAATATCCCACTCTTCCCGAACCATGGAAAGGTTTGGCTGATAGTAAAACTAGTTATCTCATCTTTTGGAATCATGTAACCAATGTTACCCAATATGAAAGGCATACAAATGTAGAATCTGTTTCAATGTCTTATTCTGTGCCATAAGTTCTCAATCTCAAATTCAGCAATCTTCTGAAGGGCATAATGGATATCATCTTGACAAAGAAAATGATCTACATGAAAGAAGTAGCAATGATGTATCAAGACTTGAGTCAGCATCACAGTATAACCAGAGTACAGGTAGTGACTTGTTCATGGCTCTATGATGTAATCTTCTAGAGAACATGGATTGATGGCTGGGGAAAATAATTTGTCTGGTGATGCTTATCGACCTCAGCATGAGATAAACGATAATATTTCCTGATGGATTGCTAATGATGTCATAGGAGAGTGTCACAAGTTCACTTATCAAGACTTTCTGGCTTCTTGGACCACTTGCTTTCAAGAAAGTGAAATGATTCATCATTCTAGCCTCGTTCATTCTTTTTCTACAACAGAGGTAGAATATGCATCGTCTTGCTTCAAGGACCTTCCTCATTTGAGACTTTCCTGTTTGAAAATGTTTTTTCTCCTTTCTTTATTGAAGAATGAAATAATTTTGTAAAATGTTGCCTATCACAGGTTCACAATAGAATCAAATCATAAGCATGAATTCAAAGAATATCAAAAGAATCAACAATTCTTTAATGTTTGAGAATTATAGCTCTTTGACAAGTATCAAAATTTAGTTTGGTTTCAGGATGACTTTCCTATTTTCTATGGTTACATCTATTTAAGATGTCACTCTTCTCTCTCTTTGTGAACTTTGTCACATGCCTCACTTTAAGGACTTGGTATTTTAACTGGATGCGTACAAAATGACGCAACTAGGATTACTAATTACTAGACCTTCTAGAATACTTCCATTTCAATTCTCTGAAATCCTTCATTTAGACTCATCTAACCAAAGTAGTGCGAAAATATCAGTCTAATAATGAAATTTCTGAGTGCTTGTGTGAAGTTGACTATAACAGGTGTTTCGCAACTCCCTTAGTCCATCTCTTAACACATTTGCCATTTTGGCTAGCTGAATTCAACTTTATTGTATATAATAATATAATCACCTTTATCAGGCTAATTGAAACTTATCCATAAAGCCAGGGCTATTAACCAATTGCTCTAGAGGGACAACTTTATTGCATATAATAATATAATAGGTTAGCTGAATATTATCCATAAAGCCGGGGCTATTAACCAATTGCTTTAGGGGGATAACTCAAGCATAGCAGACTAGTTGAATATTATCCATAAAGCCAGGGCTATTAACCAATTGCTTTAGGGGGATAACTCAAGCTTTATTGTATCACAAGCGTATCTAAATCCAATTTCTTAAGCTTGTTAAGAACCTGTTATAGCCTAGGTGTTTTTGTGGAAGTCAGAAAATCTCTTCGTTAGGGTTCAATTCCCAAGCAACTAACTTAAACTAGATTTACCTATTTGTAAAAATTACGCTCATCGTCGAATGTCATCAATAGAAAAATACTCTAGTCGGTTTTGTAATGTAATACACCAATGATGCCCCATGTTGTACGCTCCTATATATAAATACCAAGCCTTTTGTAATGTCTTTCAATTGGAGAAGGCTATCTCATATTTGTAATAGGATATTGTTTGGGTGTATTTCTTCTGTGGTAAGGTCAAGAGTCCTTGTTTTTCTTATTTTCAATCTTTATATTTTGTCAAAGATTACAACTCTAATCATGCAGAATTTTTAATCCAGTTGATATTCAAAGAACTGCAAGATTACAAAATTGATTCAATGCTCATAACCTTAAAATCAACACAAATTTATTTATTGCACAAAAAGCGGAGAAAGGAACGGAAAAAAACAAGTTCAAACAAGATGTTGAAAATAGAAAGGTACTACAGTGGTAGATAACACTTCCACTTGTTTATGCATCATTACTTCTCTAATGTTGGGTGTGCAATTGGAATATAGTTATTGTCCTCATTTGCCCCCCATTTCTTGATCATTTCTTGTGTCAAAACCCCTTTGTCAACAAGCATCTCAATTTCTTTCAACAGTGGCCTACAATTGCCAGTAGAGTGTCCAGATACCCCCAAGTGGAAATTACAAACACTATCGTGATCATAGCTATGAGCAGAAGGGTTTGGTGTCACTTTCGTTGGTCTTGGTGTGATGTATTGACCTTTAATCAAATGAGGGTACAAGCCTGAAATAGAGGTTTGGAACACCTCCAAAGTATTTCTTGATCGCATGACTTTCTTTGGTCGATCTGAACAACTATTTGCTCCTTTTCTTTTGTAATTGCGAGGACTTTGGATGTGATACTCATTCACATTACCAACTTTAGCTCTCTGATCAATCGGGCTATTGGATGTGACTTTTGAGTTTCCTTCACTGATTACATTCTCAATTAAATCTCCACTTGTCATAAGATTCTTGAATTCCTTCGTCGGATTTGCCTGCATTAACTCGCAGAAATGAGCGGGAATGGAATCCCGAAACATATGTGATATCTCTTCTTCTAACATGGGAGGTTAAACTTGTGCTGCCACTCCTCTCCATATTAAGGCATATTCTTGAAATCTTTCATTGGTTTTCTTCTTTACTCTTCGAAGATCCATACGTGTTGGAGCTAAGCCTTTAACATACCGATATTGTCCCAAAAATGCATCAGCTAGATCTACCAATCTCTTGATCTGTTCTTGGGTCAACTGATTATACCAGACTACTGTTGGGCCAACAAGACTATCATGGAAAGAGTGAATTAATAGATCATCAGAACTCAAATATCCTTCCATTTTTCTGCAAAACATTCTCAAATGGATTAAGGGACAAATGGTGCCATCATATTTCTCAAAATCAGGCATTTTGAATTCATGGGGAATAATCAAATCTGGAACCAAGCTGAGCTCTTTTGCTTCTAATTCTTTTTGGTGGGCACTAACATCTTTCATGTTTCTGATTGATTTCTCTGTCCTCTTGACTCTCTCCTCATATTGTGAATAATTAATGAGGCTATTCTTTGGGTTTGAGTGGGATGCCCCAGGGTATGTTATCTTTCTCGACTCTTCAATCTGATAGCACGATTTCTCTTTCGCAGGGATTATTATGCAGGGATTAATTCCCGTTACAGACGCACATATGATTTTAATGACTGCATATGAATATTGTTTAGTTATGTATTTATTTATATATGCACTGCATTTTATCTATATTTTTACTTTTCTGACTGCCGGAGGTCTTCCACGGAAGCTACTCACAACCTGGCGTTGGGAGCAGCCTACTACCCTACCTCCCCCTTACCCCATACATATGGGAATTGGGTTTTGTTGTTGTTGTTGTCTTCTTTATCAGATTTCATTCCCTGAATAATTTGATCTAATCCATCTGGTACTGAATCTGACGCTTCTTTCCTTGTATCCTGAGGTAACCCTGTCAATTATTCTAGCCACTGGTCTTGTAGTCCCTTATAAGATTGCTCCATTGTTTTCATGATGATAGTAAAGTAATATGAATGAATAGTCTTGGTTTTTACTGTTACAGAACCTTTCATGAATTATTTACATGTTTTTATAATTAAAGTACATAACAGTACTTAAATAAAAATGTGAAAAATGCATAAATGGAAAAATAAGAATGCAAAATGTGCAATTCAAAGGCAAACATAAAAGTATGAATGCAAAATGAAAAATGCAAAGATGCAAAATGAAAATGCATATATGAAAAGGTGTTTACTCAAGAGTGATCATCTTAGAACAGATTTCATTGAACACAAAAGTTTCAGTACATCAAACAAAACTTTTACATGTAGGGAATAACTTTCACTCCTAATTTCTCTATTTCACTTAAAAGCCAAACTAACTTCCACTCATACTCAGGTGTGGAGTTATCCATCTGCTTTAATTCTCTCGTGAAGCCAGCTAAGTCCACCAGCTTATGAGCCACATTGTTTGCTTGAGCAGCAGCTTCATTCATGACATTGTCTTTTTCCTTCATCCTTTGTGTCAATTCTCGAAATTGTAAACAATGTTGTTCATTTTTTCTTGTGAGAGAATCTTTATGTTCAAAAAGTTCTCGTACAAGATCTCCATAATCATCTAAACATTTCTTCAATGTCTTGTTCTTGTCTATAGTGGCTTCTAATTCAGTATCAATCTCATGCTAATGGATCTGATATGATGCTTCCATGTTGGTCATAGCACTATTCAACACTTGATTTTTGACTTGACATCTTTTCAATTCACTGATAGATGCATTGTGTCTTTCTTCTGCAACTCGTGAATTATGATAAAACTTCTTGGCTCGTCCTTCATGTATGTTACAGTTCTTCTTCAGTTTGGTGACCCCTGTTATCCACTCTTCTGAGGTGTTCCCTATACCAGCATTTTGAAAGGCTTGACTGACCTTCTGGAAATCTTCTTGTATGCTTTCCATTTCGGTGCTCAATTTATCATTTTCAATCTTCAAATGACGTATTTGAGCTTCAAACCTCAGCAAATCTTCTTCTCTCTGGGCGCCCCTACTGATACTCCTACCTTTGAAGACTTTTGGTATTAATCTAGCAGGACCTTCGGTTACCAAACTAGGTCGATCATTTACCATAAATTGTAAGGTTCCATGATCCAAAAGACTTTGGACTCGACGTTTAAAGGCAAGACAATTCTCAATGGTATGTCCTTGAGCTCCGGCATGACATTCACAATGAACGTTGATGTCATACCAATTTGGATACGGAGGTTGGAATGGTTTTATGTAATATGGAGCCACTTCTCGTGCTTCAAGTAACTTTTCATACAACTCTTTATATGATATAGGTATAGCATCAACATGAGAACCGCCTTTTGTCTTCGATTGAACCTGAGTTTTAGACGTCGGGAGCAGACTAAACTTTGACGATTTCAAATTGCATGATTTCTTCTCATCTCTAGGAGCTTTTACAGTTGTCATCATTTCTTTGGTATCTCCAGATGACTTGTGAATACGAATGATGGCTGTCTGTAATTTCTCACGTTGGTTAAGATCCGAAGTCCCTTGCGTATCTGACATTGCAGGGTTAAGTTCATTGAGCTCTCTCTCTTTCTGTGCAAGAATCTCTTCTCTTTTGGCCAAAACAGATATTCTATCCATCATCTTGGACATCTGCTCTCTTATTTCTCGTATCTCCTCTTGCTCCTTAATGGACACATGATCTCTAGGTGCATAGCTCTCTTCTATCCTCGGAGTTCCCTTAGGATGTCTTTCTTTGGCCGCATCATATTTTGTTTGATCATAAAACTTTTTGTCCATTTACGATTTCTTTCCAATTTGATGAACAGTCTTTCAAGTCAACACCTTTTGATTATGCCATGATCGTGCAATGCAAACAAAAGAAATCAATATAAACAAGTTTAGAGCAATTTAACAATGCATGAAAAAATAAGAAAAAATAGAATAGTTGTACCAACTAATGGAGAAAAAAATCTATCTATCAAGGTATAAATCTTAACCTCATGCTTTCTAGTTCCATGCTTTGTTTGGAAAATTTAACCTAACCGCATGATTTCTAGTTCGCATGCATTTATTCAGGAAAAAGAAAAGGAAATAAAATAAATTAAAAGCTAGAGCTTATTTCTCCTTTGTGTATACCTACTGACAAAATTTCGGCATGGTTTCAGACCGGGAGAGTTTCTAGGGTTTATTATATGCAGGTTTTTAGTTCTAGGAGTAAATGTACTCGAACTGTCCTTGTTGATGCCCCCTTGGGCTGTCAACCCTCAATCCTAGTTCATTACATACTTAAGCGGATCTAGTTCAATTCGAGGGGACACATTTCTCTATGCCTGACACGGAGAATAAATTCTCACGAAGACATAGAGCATATGAACCCCGAAAGTTACTTGCTAAGTCTGACACAGAGAATAAATTCTCACGAAGACGTCACTTTCACTCCCACTTAAAAGGGATAAATCTCAGTTATAGAGATTATGTTATGCAATGCAAGTGTTGGTGTGTGAGGAGAAATGTTTAAACATCTGACAGAAAAATAAATAATGAAAATACTTGCAAATAAAATGAAATAATATATATAAATGCAATAAAAATAATAAGTATATAAAAAATTTGAAATGTAACACCCCAATTTAGGGGCTAAATTTAAGAAAATATAAATTGGTGGATTTAATTTGGTATTTTGAAAGAAATAAGGGATTAAATTGTAAGATTTCAATGTTGACAGACCGTTTTAAGAAGTGCAGGAAGTTCAGTGGCTAAACTCTTGGTTTAGCCATTTTTAATTATGAGATGTTATAAACCCCCCAGACTCCCGTATGTTTCTGGAAAATTTTCCAGTTTTCCTCTCCCGTTCTCCCTACTTCCAACTCCGATCTACTCGCCGTCCGACCTCCAAACGACAAGCCGAAACAACCATCGTGTTCGTTGTCAACCGAGGAACAAAACCCCTCAAACCTTTCGTCGTGAATCATCGCCGTTCGTCATGAATTTCAGTCGGAAGTATCGTCGGTAATAACTCAGTTTTAGTTTGTTTTTCATCGATTCACGACGATCGGGTCATCCGTTTACGACACCTCCCGCACCATCGTGTTCCTTGTACCGTTCCGAGTCCACCGGTGTTCTCCTTTTTCTCCGGCGGCGGCGGCGCGTTGGGAGGTGAACCGGTCAAACTTCCCGATTTGTTGAAATCGAGCTCTCCGCCGTTCAAAATTGTGAACCGAGCTTTGTAAGTATCTCGAAATCGCTTAAAATAATTTTTAGAAATTTTTCCGGGATTTTATCACTGTTCACGCGCCCCCACGCGCCGCCACTGCGCGTGGGGAAGGGAAAAGTGACCGGTTTGACCGATTTTGGAACTGTTTTGACCGGTTTGACCGGTCACAACCCGACCCGACCCGTTGACCCGACCCGTTGACCCGACCCGACCCGTTGACCTGACCCGTTGACCGTTGACCCGTTGACCGTTGACCGGAGTTGACCACTGTTGACCAAAACTTTGACTGGCTTTGATCGGGCATTAAACGACCTTTGACTTCGACCGAGTATACCTATCCTGACATTTTTCGACGTTCCAAATCCGATTCCGCTATCCATTTTTCGAAATTCGAACCCGAAGGCCTCGAAATTGTCAGTCAAACCTGTTGACTTTGATTTTGACCGAAAATTCCAAATTTCCGAAAAGTCATATTTTATGCTTTCGACGTCCTGAATCCGAATCCGAAGTCCGTTTCTCCAAATTCGAACCCGGTAAGCCGTCTTCCACTAATTTATCACCTGATTCGATCCGTTTATCGTAATTAAGCTCCGTTTCTGATATAATTTATGTTGATATGTATCTGAGGAATTATTGGGAGTTGAATTGAAGATCAAAGGCGTTCGAATGGAATTTTTATGGTCGATCAGTATTGCACGGAAATCAAGGTAATACTTTACTACCTCTTTATGCTTTATGGAACATGTTGATATTGGTAAATGCATGAATAAGATAATGTTGGTCACTTTTGTGGAGTTGAATAATTTATTCACTCGATATGAATGTGGTAGAAATTCTTTAACTGAATACGGATCGAATGACTAATATATGAGATTGAAAGATTGTTAGAATTAAATTACAATTTTGTGAATAGTGATAAAGAAATCAGACATTGATTTGTAAATTATATTTTATATCATCAAAGGATTAAATGTTAAAGGTACTTGGATGGGAAATTATGAGAATACTTCGGTATGGTAAAAATACGAAATTACCCTTATATTGGAAAATGATAAGAATTGTCCCTGGAAGTGGACTAATAAATCTGAAAAGACATATTGATACGATAAATATATTGATGTGCATAAGAAATGATAGTTATACTTAGAAATTATGGATAACCGGTTTTTAACCCCAAGAGGGTTTATACAAGATACTAGAAGTGTGTTAAGGGAATTATTTCAAGATCAGAGAGTGTTCAAGAAAGCAATTAATCATAGGATCTATAAATTATATTATTTTCGTTAAGAGCTAATATCGAACTTATCTGGTTAAGAAATTACGGAAATGCCCTTAAGAGGTAGAATAGTCTGAGATGACTCTGAATGAGAAAATACTTAGAGGATTCGTACTTAACTCGATTAAGTACGGATTTAATTGTTAAGATTCCGACTTAGTGCTGGAAAATTTATGATATTCCGTTTGTAAAGTATGAGAAGACACTTGACCTGAAAATATGCAAATAATGAGTAAATACTTGAAGAGTAATTTATCGGGGGTATTCTGCTATCATAATTGTTCGAACGGACTGGAATATATAATAAATTGGAATTAAATAATAAGACCGGATTGAGGAAAAAAGGTTGAAATACCGTGAATCTGTAAAATGACCAAAATACCCCTGTAATAGAAATGACCCAAGAATATCACCAAGCTCAGGAATGATTGAATATCCTCTAGCTCTGAAATGAATGGAATAAAACTGAACATCAAAATTACCAAAATACCCTTATGGCCTAAATTAAGTAAATGTCTTGGATTAATTAAGGAATCCAAGTAAGATAAGTATTGGACTACCTTTAAAGATAATGGAAAACAATTCAAGTGAATAGATCAACCCTAAAGCTATGTCAATACCTGAATGACATAGATATTACTGGAACATGTGTTCATCTTCTCAAGTTTGGCTCGATGATAAATTTTGGAAGTATTCAACTCAGCTCTAGATTGTATTCAGTGCTAAGAATTAGACGTTTGTTCGACAATCAACCACGAAGACCAAATTGAATGGAATGGAAGTACAACATTTATCTGAAATTTAGGAACGTTTGAATTACTCTGGAAAAATCCTGAAGTAACTGGAATGGAGATGACTGCTAAATGAAATATGTAACCTCAATGACTGAGGATTTAGTAAGTGATTTGGATAAGTCTGGAAACTCTGATGAGTTTACGTAGTGTACAATTACAATGGGTTATGAACAAATTAATCAAGTACGTCATCATTTTATGATATTGTGGAAGCGTGGAAATGAAATAAAGACATTGGAAGATTTATCCAGCGATGATTCTGAAAATGGTCTACGGACAGGAATTTGTGGTATTAAAGAGTAAATACCCTATAAGGAAAATGAATTGATCAGTCGACATAGATTGTTAAGGTTCTGAATCTTCGTTCTCAAGTTGTTCAATTATCCGATCAATTGACATGGATATAAAGGATTCTGAATACCCTTCTGATTACATACAACTTCTGAAAACTGTCCAATTAAGATATGAACCTGATAATTCACATTCTGAATAACTGATGATTCTGTCAGTTATTGAACTTTTCCAATAGTATTTCTAACGTCCGGTATTTTATCGGTATACTGAAAATCCGTGTTTCTCTCCCTGCTAAGATTATTTAGCATCTCTGAATAATATCTGTAAACTCTGGTGTGTTCCCTAATCATATAAATATTTTATCTGATTTCCGACTTGAATTCTGTTCTGATAAATGACCTGAATTCTGTTCTGATTTCTGATATGGATTCTGTTCTGAATTCTGTTTTGATTTCTGATATCTTCGTTTAATGACGGAAAAATGTTTTAATTGGGGGGTATTGTTGAAGGAAGAATTTCCGCAGGTACCTCGGCTTTGTGCTCAGGGCCTTATATGTTGTGTTGGGTTGGGTGTATGGTTCTGGGGAACCTACACATTATGTTGTGATGGGATGGGGGTATATATATATATATGTTTTAAAAAGATCTGAAAAGTTACATGGTTTTTGGGAACACACTAGAAAACCTATTCTGATCTCCTGAACCTAGACATCCGAAATATTTCCATCTGGAATGAATATTATTTGTTACTACCTGAAATATCCGTAGAATTTCTGCTCAGTATAAAGATTACAGTGGTTGCGGTAATAGTTTATCCGAAAGCAAAATTACAGATATACCCCTTCCCAAAACGGCGTCGTTTGGGAAAGGGGTATATACTCCCCTTCCAGCTGGCCCGAAGGGTCAGCGTTTCATTTCTCTTCTTTCTCTTCTCTCTCTAACTGAGAGAGAAGAGAATTCTCTCTCGCTTCTCTGTAGCTGAGGGAAGCCGATCATCGGCCGGCAGCCGTCTGCCGCCGTAATCCCCACCGCCGGCCACCGCATCCGATGACCGGAAAATATCATTTTTACACCAAAATATAGATCGGACTGTCCTAATGACGGTTCCGGTGTCTTTCTTCCTTAAATGGCTCCTGATCGGAGCAAATCTAAGAAAATACCTTCGGTTTTCGAAGGTTTTCGGTGACGCGTGGAGGTTCGTATGAATTCCGGTGATGGCGTGGCTTCCTCGGTAAATATCTCTCCATCTTTTCCTGATTATTTTAGTGCTTTGTGGTTGCTGTGTTGCTTTGGGTTCTCCTGTTGTTCTCCCTGTCTTTCGGTTCTCCTCCTCCCTTTCATTTTTGCAGGTACGATGGCTTTATAGCCATCTCGGTCGCTTGCTCGAATCGGTCTGAAGGATGAAAAGTTCGGTGATTCACCAAAGCTAGGCTGGTGACTCACTGTAGGGAAGGCTGTTGGTTGCCATCTGGCGTTCTGGAGTGTTCCTTGAGGCGGCGGCGTGGCAGCAAGGCGTCGGCAGCAGCTGGTTGGACCATCTGGCTTGGGAAGTGTCGGCAGAGGCGGCTGTTGGGAGTTCTTGGAGGCGGCGGCAACAGTGCTAGGGTTTAGAAACCCTAGCTGAAATCCTAAATATTTAGGGTTTCATTTTGGTCTGGGCCGGTTCTGGTTGTTTGTAACTGAGCCGGTCCAGCTTTCATTGGGCCTGTAATTATTTTTTAATAATAATAATAATATATATAATAATATATATAATAATAATTATTATAATAATTATAATAATAATAATAAATAAATAAAATGGGTAAAAAAAATTAGTATCTTCAATCATCTTGCCCAAGTAGTTGCAGATTCAAGAGATCTCCAATCCAAATCGAACACTGATTGTTCTCAAAAGCATAAGCTGTACAAAAGCAAAATTCTAGGCAGGTCGATTCGCATCCCACACTGCTGAAAACCATTTTATTTTGTTCAGGGAAAGTTGAGTAGCGGCTTTCTAGAAATCTGTCCCCGTTTCCGATACCATCACTAGCGTTGTCACACTGCAGTCTGGTCTTCCTCACACACCCTTCAGAATAATCCTGCTTGTTCCAGTTCTGTTCGGAGGCTGGCTGAAAGCCCGTCAGACAATTACAAGCCACATAGTTATTGCGATTGCAGATGCTAAAAGCCCCACAGAGAGCATAAACTCGGCATCGACCAAAACAGATTCCACTGCTGTCTACTTTCCATCCATATCAATTGCTTAATCTGCCCCGAATGATCCATAACTCTCGTTTTCATCTGAATGAAACTGAAAACGAAGAGATAATTCAATCGTATTTCCGGAACTTCGCCCGAAATACTCGACTGTTCATCCCAAAGTCCACTCGACCGGTACTGCCTGATCCCTTCCCACCGAATAATAAATGAATTGGTTCCAGATGGATCTAGCTCGAGAGAGGAGACCCGGAGCAGGATCTTCTGAATTTTTCCCTGATGTAAGAAGCTGGCTTTGATTGGTTCGTTTATTTAAGTTAAGCTTGCCACCAGGAAGCCATGTGTGTGCGGGATGATCTAAACTTTGCCACAAAGGTGCCTATGAATTTGGACCATCTCTTAAAACAAGATTCCCACCATCTTCAAGGACTGCAACTACAGAACTTGAGTTACTTAAGCTAATATTTGTGGACCATATTTCTACTTGGGATCCGTTGACCAAAACTAAGTTACCATCAGATATTTTCAGTTCTGAAGAGTGTATATCACGCACTGGTGTCTCTCTGTTGGCTACCCAAACTGGGGTTTGCTCGGAGATCTTACCGTACCAGATGCCTATGTAGTAATTGGAAGAGTTACCTGGTGCGAAGAAGCCCAACACAAAGTTTCCACCAGATGAAACAATGGTTTGATTACCGGTGAGAGACTGCTTTGCAGAGATGGTGTCTGCACCAAAGGAGAGTTGGCAGTTGAAAACCCAAATAAAGAGTAATACAGGAAGTTTCAGCCATGGATTGTTTGTGTTGACCATTGCTGTAAGCCTGTAAGAGGATTCCTTTCCTGGCAAGGGGAAACAACACAGATATATTCCAAAGCACGATGAAAAGGCTGCTTAAAATTGGAGAATAAGAAGAACATGTCACAGATTGCTAAAACAGAACATGTCTGAGGAAGTAACGGCTGCCATTGGGGTTAGTTTCGTTGTTGTATCTTAACCGAAGGTCGTTGAGAGGACGAGTATGGCTTTTGTTTCTTCCTTACGTGTCGTGTATAGCGTTCAGTCAAACTGATTAATAAAAAGTAAAAGAGTCATCTAAAAGTACCATGTTCCATCACAGCTATAATGTTTCCATTTGGCAAAGTGCCTTTGAAAACAGAACCGAAGCCTCAATTTCCCAGTATTTAAGAGAAGTTCTTGGTTGCCTTGTCTAAATCTCTGTATCTAAAAGGCACAGTGAACCTTTTCCTAGCTCTGTGGTGATAATTGCTCTCCTCCTGAACTTTTTCATGATTATGAACATGATAAGGCATAAAGGAGTAGTCCTGCTGAAACCGGAATTGCAACTACAATCACTCTCTTCTTATCTGTGGGACGAGATTCACTAGAAATATCAGAAGCTGCCACCTTGATACACTCAGTTATTCCTATAGTTATCATATCATCTTGTTCAAATTGTTGCAGATTCAAGAGATCGCCAATCCAAATCGAAACCCCAGTTGTTCTCGAAAGCATAAGCTGTACAAGAGCAACTCCCTAGGCAGGTAAATTGTGGATGACTTGTGTCCGGCTCTCAAAACAAGATTCGCATCGTCTAAAAGCACTGCTACCACTTATCATGAGATTACTGAGCTTGCGTTCAGGGACGACGTTGGATTCTATGTTAATGGTGAACTTGTGAAATTTTAGAGCGCAAACTTATAAAATTTTAGGAGACGGAAACATCTTGCGGTCGTGCTTCGGCGTCAAAAAAGAAACTTAAGTGCATAATTCTTGTAGTGGATGAGATTGAGAAAATATGTTGAACTTTTTCCTAGATTTCTGAAGCAGTCTTGCAACTAACAAGTGCTGGCAAGATTGAAGGGCTGATCGAGACAAGAGGCCATGAATACAGGGCACTATCTTGCTGTTTGAATGACAAAAAATCTGTACTGAGAATCTTTACACCTTCATTATTAACAACATACTGAGACGGTATTGACATATTCCCGACTAAAGCAAGACTTTGAATGGCGAACAGGACTTGCTGTCTCCATAACAGGTACTTTGTATCATCACGTCTAGTTGTAATAATTTTATTAATGAAAAGTTTCGACATACTCACGCTGGAATCACTTGCAGGCATTATCTTGCTGATTAAAGTTGATAATCTCTTGCAGTAAAGATTATACTGAGAACAAAAAGACTAAAGTTTATACTGTGAACAAAGAGATTGTTGAAGAATCGGGAAAAGTAAACGAAAGAACACAAGAATTTTAACGAGGTTCGGTAATGTGCCTACGTCCTCGGTGCCTAGACGGCGCTAGAAATTTTATTCAATGTCTCATAGGTTTAGGTTACATCTCTATTTATAATAAAAAACCTGGTACATAATTACATAACTAACCTTGTACCTTACCGCGGGGGCACAGCCCCGTACCCCCAACCCACATAATCGTAACCCCCTCTGCGAGACTTTCTTTGTAAGGACAGTTGATGTTCGCTTACTCCGCTCCATCCCCTGTTCTCTTTACTAGTATATTTATGAGTCATACTTATCAAATCTCCACCTTGTTGAACACCCAACTCCTTCACTAAACCAGTAAGACATAAAGCTTCTTTTGTAACTTCAACCGCTGCTATGTATTCAGCTTCAGTTGTAGATAGTGCCACAACAGATTGAACAGTAGACTTCCAACAAATAGGCCCTCCACCAAGAGTAAATACATACCATATCGTAGATCTTCTATTATCCAAGTCACCTGCATAGTCTGAATCCACATATCCTACAACCAAAGGATTATCCCGCTGACTACAAAAAACAATTCCAAGTCACCTGTCGTAGAGTTTAAAGTGATTCGCCAATGGAGTGCTAATTGGTTTTGCGCTGCTCGTCGCAAACCTTTCTAGCATTTTCTCAACGTAACCCCGTTAAGATAGCCACAGTTTCCTTGAGTCTCCATCCCTGCAAATTTCCATTCCAATAATTTTCTTTGCAGCACCTAAATCTTTCATATCAAATTCCTGACTCAATAAAGTTTTCAAACCAATAACATCATTCATGTTCTTCGCAACAATCAACATATCATCAACATACAATAACAGAAAAATAAAAGAACCATCATCAAAGCTCTTAACATAGCACAACAATCATACTCACATCGGTTGTAGCCAATCTTGATCATATAGGAGTCAAACCGTTTATACCACTGTCTCGGAGACTGTTTCAACCCGTACAAAGATTTCTTCAATCTGCAAACTAAATGCTCGTTTCCAGGTTGAGTGAAACCTTCAAGCTGCCGCAAGTAGATCTGCTCCTCTAAATCACCATGCAAAAAAACAGTTTTAACATTCATTTGCTCTAAATGCAAATCACAATTAGCCACCAATCCAAGTACTGCTCGGATTGAAGTGTACCTGACCACAGGAGAAAAAAATTCATCATAATCAACTCCTTTCTACTGTGAAAAACCTTTGTTACCAAGCGAGCCTTGAACTTCTCCCCCTCTTTTCCTGTTACTGCTGGTTTCTTCTTATACACCCATTTGCAACCAATCGGCTTCTTACCCTCAGGAAGGGGAACTAACTCCCATGTACGATTGTGATTCAAAGACTCCATCTCCTCAACCATGGCAGTCATCCACTTGTTGTTTTCCTGACTAGTAACGGCATCATGAAAAGTAACTGGATCATCACTGCTAACAGTAAGTGCAAAAGAGACTAAGTCTTCAAAACCCAATCTGTTTGGAGGCTTTATATTTGTCCGTTTCACCCTGTCTCTGGCGAGACTATAATCCTGCAAAATAATCCGTAGGGGAACCACCAGAAGTCGGTTGAGAAATTTCTGTTTTCTCAACTGGAAACTGCTCGAAATCTACCACTGTCGTGTCTTTCTTCTGCTGCAACATGAACTGTTCATCAAAAACAACATCTCTACTGATCATAGTTTTCTTCGCAACTGGATCCCAGAACTTGAATCTTTTGACACCTTTCTTGTAACCTAGAAAAATGCACTCCTTCGATTTTGCATCAAATTTGGATCTCTCATCAGCAGGTACATGCACATAAGCAGGACAACCAAAAATCCGTAAGTTGTCAAAACTAACATCATGACCAGTCCATACCTCTTCTGCAACTTTCTCAGCCAATGATGCCCTTGGCGATCTATTGATAAGATAACATGCCATGTTAACAGCCTCAGCCCAGAAGTGTTTGGGAAGCTCTGTATTCAACCGCAAACATCTGGCTCTTTCATTCAACGACCTGTTCATCCGTTCCGCAACACCATTCTGTTGTGGTGTCTTGCGCACTGTAAAATGCCTCTTAATCCTGTGCTCTTTACAGAAGTTTAGAAACTGTGTATCTGTGTACTCCGTACCATTGTCAGACTGCAAACACTTGATTTTTCGTTCTGTTTGGTTTTCTACCTCAGCTTTCCACAGCTTGAACTTCTTAAAAACGTCGGACTTGTGTTTCAAAAATTACACCCAAACTTTCCGTGAAAAATCATCAATGAAAGTAACATAATACCTAGATCCACCCAAAGACGATGTCGTGGAAGGCCCCCATACATCAGAGTGCACATAATCAAGAATCCCTTCAGTTGTGTGCTTCGCAGTCTTGAAACGAACTTTAGTCTGTTTACCAAGAACACAATACTTGCAAAAATCGAGCTTACAGCTTTTAACACCATGCAACAGATTTCTTTTATGTAATTCAGTCATACCACGTTCACTAAGATGAGCAAGACGCATATGCCACAGTTTGGTTGTATCATCACAGGACTCAACTGAATGAACTCCACCTACAACAGTACTCCCTAACAATCTGTAATATTTCCTGCAGTCATCTTGCCTTTCATCACAGTCAAAGCATCTTTAACAATCCGAATGGTTTCCCTATCCTCATCAGCCTTAGGGATAAAACCATTCTTGTGCAAAGTGCCCAAAGAAATCAAATTCTTCTTCAAATCTGGGATATGTCGAACACCACTCAACGTCCGAACAGAGCCATCATACATCTTAATTCTGACCTCATCAATACCAACAATATTGCAACATTGATCATCACCCAAATAAACAGAACTAGAATTAACCGACCTATATGTCAAAAATCATTCCCTATTTGGCGTGATGTGATAAGAACATCCATAATCAAGAATCCAGGCATCCGTTAATTGAGTCATTGAAATAGAAAAGCATATCATCCTAACTGCAATCAGAATTATCATCCTCGACCACGTTCACAGACTTGGATGAAACATCACGCTTCTCATCAGTCCGCTTTTTCAACTTCGGACAGTCTCGCTTCATATGTCACGCCTCCTTGCACTTGTAACAGTGAATTGTCTTATTATCCCTAGATTTGGATCTGGAATTCCGCTTGCCAGACCCTGCCTTCTCTGTCTTCCGTCCACGGTCTCGATTACCCTTGACATATAAGCTATCGGCTTGAGAGCTTTCCCCTGTATTCTGCTTCCGCTGGTTGTGAGCCAACAAGGCTGCAGTAATCTCCTCAACGTTGATAGTCTCTTTCTCATATGTAAGAGTAGTTACCATGTGTTCGTAAGAGGGAGGCAACGAACACAACAAAATCATCGCTCTGTCTTCATCCTCAATTTTCACATCAAGCCGAGCCAAATCAGAAACGATTTGATTGAATACATTCACGTGTTGCGCCAAATCATGATCGTCCCTGCATCTTCAGCCCATACAGTCGCTACTTTAGATACAGTTTTGTTGTTAAGGATTTGGACATAAACTGACTTTCCAACTTCCTCCAAATTTCGTCTGGAGACGATAGATGCATGACATGATACATGACCTCGTCCGCCAAGCATAATCGTATGGTTCCTGCCGCTCGCTGTTGCAATTCTTCCCTATCTTCCTCCTCCATCGACACCGGCTTTGTAGATCGCAAAGCCTTCAGGATCCCCTGCTGCGCCAACAGATCTTTCACCCTCGTTTGCCATAATCCGAAGTTACCCTGACCATCGAATTTCGCAACTTCGAATTTTGCTCCTGACATCTGATACCAATTGTTGAAGAATCGGGAAAAGTAAACGAAAGAACACAAGAATTTTAACGAGGCTCGGCAATGTGCTTACGTCCTCGGTGCCTAGGCGGCGCTAGAAATTTTATTAAATGTCTTATAGGTTTAGGTTACATCTCTATTTATAATAAAAAACCTGGTACATAATTACATAATTCACCTTGTACCTTACCGCAGGGGCTACGCCCCCACACCCCCAACCCACATAATCGTAACCCCCTCTACGAGACTTTCTTTGTAAGGACAGTTGATGTTCGCTTCGCTCACTCTGCTCCATCCCCTGTCCTCTTTACTAATATATTTATGAGCCATACCTATCAGAGATGGAAGTAGAAACTGTATTTTATTAGAAAATTTTCAAGATCATTTACAGTCTTGATCCACTCTTTACTAACCAAACAACTTAACTGATTTTAACCTAACTGAAACATAAAGCTTAACGGCAGAATATATTCCTAACAATAGCTTTCAAGATACAAAAACACGCACACACAACTGATAGTCGATCAAAAAGGCACAGGCTTGATCTTTCTTCAGAAGTTTTAATGCAATAATCATTAATATTTTACGCCAATGACTCATGCTTAAAATTGTTGGACTGGAAAAATTAATGTCATGAAGCAATAGTGATCCGGTTGAGTGGGAAACTCTAATGGGAGAATTGGTATTAAAAAGAGCTTCAATTTTGATTACATTGCATATGAACAATAAGGTAGCATCGACTCTGCAGCTTGGACAAAATTTCAACCAATATTGTTGATTTTGAAGAATTATGAAGAGAAAAAAGGAAATAACTCTCATTTTCGTTTGAAACATAATCGAAGCTGTAGCCCGAGTCGGACTAAGCTGAAGCTCTTATTTCGTTTGAAACATAGACCAAATTCTTATCTTGGGTACTAAGCTGAAGCTCCTTGTCTGTTGATCCCAAGCTCCACTGGTCCAGTAAGGTCGGGACCTGTTCCATACCATACCAATTTGATTAGCTTCTACCGGATCAATCTCAAAAGAGTACAGACCTGGTGCAGGATCATCATGACTTCTCCATGAAACAATACGTTGGCTTTGATTGGTTCGTTTATTGAATCTAAGCTTACTTCCGGGGAGCCATGTGTCTGTTGGATGATCAAAACTCTGCCACAGTATAGTCGACAAAATCGAATTCGGTCCGTCTTGCAAAACAAGATTCCCGTCGACTAAAAGCATTGCTACTACTGAACTCGAGATGGTTGAGCCTGTGCTTACATTTGTAGGCCAAATTGGCACTTGGGACTCGTTGAACAGAACCAAGTTACCATCGGAGATTTTCAAAACCGAAGAATATATGTCATGGACTGGTTTTTCTCTGTTTGCAATCCAAACGGTAGTGGAATGGGAGACCTTGTTGAACCACATCCCTATATAGTAGTTGGAGGAATTTCCCGGCCTGAAGAAACCAAGCTCGAAGACTCCGGCAGAAGAGACGACGGTTCGGTTATCGGAAAGTGATTGGTTAATAGAGATGGTATCAACTGCAAAGCAGACATTGGTTTCATCTAACAAACACATGAACAAGAACAACACTGAAACCAAAGCAAAGCATTAAATTGAAAGAGATTACAAACTTACACGTCCATGACTTAATATCATAAACACAGAGATTAGAAAAAACATCTACCATTATATTACAAATCATTGAATAATCGTATATTCTTCGTAATTGTTTAAAAGAAAGTTCGACTTAAACTTACTCACAAGCCAAGAAAAGAAGACAAAAACACCGCAATAAAATGTAAAATCATAAAAACAATAATGTGTGAATACGATTAGTTGTTGCCGAGAAAAACAACGCAGCCATGACAGCAAAGCTCCTTTTCTCCTTCCTCTTCCGTGGGCTCCAAACTCCTCCATGCATCGTTTTTTGCCGATGTGTTGAACGCATGGACTATCGACGTCGACCTCGATGTCTCCCCTGCCTGCCTGTATCCGGCCATGAAAAACAAGTGGCTCCCGATTGCTGCCATTGTTATGTAAGCTCGATTAATCGGAGGCCACTCTGCATCCGACGTGGAAACAGGCGATGCTAATGTTTCCAGGTGTGATCCGTCGACCACATCCCATATTTGCCCATCGTACACCTCTATGTGACCTTTCCATGTAATTAGACAGTCCCCTGAGCTATAAAGCTTTTCATCAACGGCCACGATTTGATTAGGTGGCACGTCCAATTGCCACATTCCCCTTACTAGATCCCACTTGGCGTTCTCCGAGTCATACACCTCAGCCGAACATCTCCCAAATATATTCCACGGCAGCTTATCCATATCCGCCTTCTCAGCAAATCCCCCTATCACATGGATTTTCCCTTGCCATGTCACACCCACACATTTGTATCTCATCACGCTCATATCGGGCAACGGTTTCCACTCATCCAGAATCGGATCGTACATCTCAGCAGACGAGGTGCCACGTGCAACGCCTAACGTGCACTGTCCACCTGCCACGAAGATTTTTCCGTCGCACACGGTGCACGCAAAATCGAACCGTGGGATACCAAGTGGTGCACACTTGGACCAAACGCCATTGCGAACATCATAGCGTATGACAGATGAGAGGATCTCAAGACCAACCTCTACGATTTCATAGGGGCCATCGCCTAGAGCCTTGTGACAAAGCCTTCCACCAATAATATAGATGAAGTCACCAATGGAGACCATAGAAAAATCCTTTCGCACTTGGTTTTCGAGCAGGTCGGGAACTCTGTCCACATAATGCCAAGAGTTGGTTGTAGGGTTGTAACATTCGATCCAATTCGACATGTTCGAGGTGGCCAATAGATCATTGGAACAAAAAGAAGTGTAGATGCGATAATTGGCAAAAGGGTTTTCGGCAGCATCGGAAGGCAATAATAGAGGGGAAATCGAACCCATGAAGTAGCTATGGATAGCTTAGAAGGTTGTCGATTTGAAGTGAGGGGGTGAGTTGGGATTTGTGGCATGAAGGGGAAGTTTATGCAACCAGGCGGACGAAACCAAGACAAGGATAGGCTTCGATGTTAACCAGAATGTGGTTGGCAAAGAGGATTGGGTCTTGTTTTTGGATCTCATGGGGGAAAATATCTATGTTTTTTTTTGTCTTCCTAGTTTGTTGGGTATATATGATCCTAGGCCTAACTTTTATGAAAAAGAGGGAACCCAAAAGAATAATGCCCCTTTCCTGTCCTTGATGCATGAGATATTTTTGTCTGTTTTGTTCATATAATCCACGGAAAAACTTGGAATTATTATTGATCTTCTTGTTCTCGTTATGGGATAATTATCATCATGTAATTCATAACACCCCCATCAGAAATGGTCATTCAGGACGTTAACTTCATCAAATGTCATTATTCTTGTTATTTTTTTACCGTCTATTGGTGACGATTGCATAATAAAACAAGATGAAAAGGTAACAAAGTGAGCACCGCATTCATGAAACAATGGACTTTTAAGAGTTAACATACTATTGAAATAGCCCTAAGGATCTCAATAAGAGAATTTAGGAATCCATTCATTAATTTTTGATACAATCATGAAGATTCTAAAAGAAAGACGTGGGCAATTCAACTAAGCTGAGGAAACTTTGGGGGCCTTAGGGATAATAATATGAAAAGCTTCAGCTTCCTCTTCTGACACCAAGATAACCAACTACAAGCTGAATATGGTGGTAGTTATTGAAACAGAGACCTGTCATATAAATCTCCACTCTATAGATGTCGAGCCACAACTCGATGAACATGTGATCTTTAAGGCCTAGTCAAAAGTGCAGCAATTTAGAATACATTTGAGAAAGATACTGCCGTGATTATGGGCAAATTTCTACAGATTTTTTATATACTTGTTCTATGGGAGTGACCAAGTACATACCTTTGCCTGCATGGCCAAAGATTACATGATGGGTGTTCTTGGTAACTGATTGGAATAGGTTACTTGTTTGCTCCCTGAATGAGTGCGGATGAGCGAGTGGGCAACTAATAGTTCTTAGAGTTGCAGGTGGTTATTGAGAAGCTTTTAAATTGAGTTACGATAAGAAACTTGAGAAGCTTTTCTATAATTCAAGGTGGAACTTCATCCACTTTAATGCCAGTGAGTCAAGATAGTATTTTACGATAAGGAACAGAAGCACAGAACTTTCAACTTTCAAGAAGACTCCGGAATTTCACTCGCCTTTTAATCTTGCCCATTCTATCATAGCCTATACCAATCTTACTATGCATCAACTTCATGGCCAAATCTGCATTGCCAGCTTTCCTCAAGGCATTTATTAGAACAGTTCGGATTCTTCCAGGTATTTCTCTACCCCTAACGACAATACCATCAGCCAGCTTGCAGGCCTCCTTGACTCGGCCAGCTTTACAGAGCACAGTGATCATATCTTCAAAAGCTGTCTCAGGAATAACACCCATAGGTGCTTGATCATCCAAATCTTGCAGGCCCTGGTTACCTTGCCTGATAGACAAAGCCCAATTGAGAGAGCCCTAAAAGAAGCCGTATATGGCGTGATACCTTTATCGATCATCATATCCCAGAGCTTCATTGCCTCTTCATTCTTACGCTCCCGGAACAGTCCACTTATGAGTATTGTGTATGTATATACCGTCTGATCACATCCTTCATCCTCCATCCTTTTAAACAGAGCTAATGCTTCATTGATTCTCCCACACTTTGCAAGGGCATTGTAACAATATGAATCCCGTGGGCAGTCTTTTTCAACCATCTCTTCAAAAAGTTTCCGAGCTTCATCAAATCTACCAGCCTTGCCCAACCCATCAATGAGACTAGAATAAAACATGGCATTAACTGCCACTTCATTAGCACTACAAAACTTGAGATAATCCATGGCCTCGTCTAATCTTCCACTCTTACACAAACCATTAACAATGACCCCATAAGAAACCTCATCTGGTTCAAGCCCATCTGTTTTCATCCTCTCGAATAGCTCTAATGCCTCTTCCATCTTTCCACATTTTGCAAATGCATCTATCAAAGTTGTATAAATTGCCACATTTGCTTTAACCCCATTCCGAATCATATTCTCGAAAGCAACATATCCTTCGAGGCATTTCCCTTCTTTACAAAGTCCCCCAACGACTAAACTATGCTCATGAGGTGGAACTTCACATCCTTTCTCCGCCATTTCATGATACAAGACCAAACAAGAATCAAAGTTCCCCTCTGAATAACATGCCTGCATCAATGTCAAATAAGTAATCTTATCTGGCTCCAAATTTACCATCTCCATAGCTCGTAATAATTTCATCGCTTTCAGAGTTTGTCCCGCCTTACAATATCCTTTAATCATGGTATTGTAACTCACAACATCAGATCTAATTTTACTATTCTCCATTACCTCAAAAACCCGCTCCGCAGATTCAATAAACATAGAACTCACCAATCCATTAAGCAAAAAATTAAATGTATACAAACTAGGTTCAACCTCATTATCTTTCATTCGTCGCCACACCCACAACAACTCCTCAACCATCCCAAGTTCCCCAAAGATATTAATCAAAGAATTTGCCGACGACATTGTCATTACAAACTGCATTTCCTTGAGCTGACCAAATAAAAATCTCATCTTTACCAAATCATTTGCCAATGCTAAAACATTTATTAAAGAGACATAACATTCCAGCTTATGGGTATATTTCTTCTGCTTAGCAGCCCACGCAAAGAACCTCGAAGCAACATCTGGTTTGTTTTGAATCTCAGCGGATGCTAAAACAAAAGCTACAAAATTTGGTGCAACCTGATCAAGTACATGTGGCAGAAATAGTCTAAATTTGATTCCATGTTAGAAGAACCATCTAAAAGATTGATAATTCGGCTTACCCAAGGAGATGGCGTCAAGTCTTCCGGGTTCGTTGCGGACAAATCAGAGAGATTAATGAAGGGCTCTATCCACTCGGGAGGAGGAAGATCACTTTGAGTAAATGCGAACCTAGAGAAAAAAAATCGAGATTGAGTTGAATAAAAATTTCCGAGGAATCGGAAGCGACTCAACATTTCTAAAGGGAGTAGAGAGAGGTGGAGACAGGAGACGGGATAGAAAGAAAGGAACCGGGAGTTTCACTAGGGTTCTTCTCATCAGGGTTTTCTGATGCTAATTTGACGTGCAAGGGAAGGATGTTTGAATTTACGAAAACGAAAATCAAAGGGTTAATTGCACGAAAAGTACTCTACATTAATCCGGATTCTAATTTCATCTTCAATTCGAAATCTTTTAAATCAATTTATCAAAAATATAAGTTGAATACCAACAATCAAGTGATCTAGTGAGATGAGACACTAGGTCCCTTAAGTAAAGTAAGAGGTTTGAATTTTGACGTTTACGAATGGAGTAAATTGGGTTAGAAGAGTTATCATCGCCTCTGTAATATCCGATCTAAATTAGTCGGTCAATAGATCAGATACCAGTGATTAATTCAAAAAAATATAAATCGATGGAACAAGTTTAGTTAATTGCTTGTGAACGGTTAATTTCGAGAGGGTGTCTCCAAAGGTATAATAAAGTATTTGCGAGTTTGTTGTCTGATGTGCATTATTACTCCCTT
Source organism: Hibiscus syriacus (assembly GCF_006381635.1). NCBI lineage: Eukaryota > Viridiplantae > Streptophyta > Magnoliopsida > Malvales > Malvaceae > Hibiscus > Hibiscus syriacus. Next base: position 139,048 of record NW_024063191.1, on the reverse strand, counting down.
ACTTTATCAAATCTTTTAATATGTACCTCTACTTTATCGAAAATTAAAAGAAGTCCCAAAAGTTACTGAAGAAAGAAAATAAAGAGCGGTGACAAGTAGGCAAAATAATAGTCAAAGACCACGACTAGTTTCGACACCAGAATACATGATTATTAGGTGACAAGTAGTTTTCCAAGTGGAAAATGGAAAGAAGACATTAGACTCCATGGAAAGTAAGAAAACTAAAACACTTGCGTCTAGATTATTGCTTCCCTTTATTCACTAATTGATTTAGAAGCTTCACATATAGCAGAGCACGTTCAAGGATGTGCGCGTGTTGCTGCAGTTGCAGTGCCAGCACCGTTGCCGGGAATCGGCACCTCAAAACCAGGGTTCGGAACAAACGTGTCATCTGCGCCTGGAATATAGCCGGATCCGCCGTTCGAGCCACCAAAAGCTCCGCAAAACGTGTTTTGGGGTTCAAGAATAGGTGGCATCATCATTCGTCCTATGTCACGTGTTGCAGCTGCTTGCATGGCAATGGCAAGCACAATGCCGACGAGGAAAATTCGAGCAAGAAGCAATGGAGCAGTTTTTGAAGCCATTATCGAAGAACTAATAAGATATATGAGGGTTAAAGAGATGGGATTGAACGTTGTTGGTTGGTGGAAAGGAGGAAGAGAATGACTCTTCTTATAGGTGAGGTTCAAGCGAGACAGTCGATGGTTTGGCGGTGGGGTTCCGTTGTGAAAAAAGAAGCCATTGAAAGATGTCGCAGAAAGCAGAAGCAATAGGTGATAATAAGAAGGTTTAGGTGGCCTAGGGTTGCCGGCTCGGGTGAGATTTTGCGGTGAGTTATGAGATTAATGAATGAATTAAACGAACTTAGCAAATTATACATACCTACCTACGCTTTTTCTCCACGAGCATGCACGACAACTTCAAACTGGAGTGGCTTTTGTGTATGGTGATTTACAAATTTCTGTCTACTAATTAGGGTTACTAACTACATTATAATGTTAGAAAAAGATTGAAATTGCCGGCGACCAGTTACATGGCACCAACTACAAGGCAATAAAAGGAAAGTTTAATCCATTGAGTTATTGACTTATTCAATTTTTTTGCTTAACTTGATCGAATACTCACTATACAATGTATTCACTGGTGCAAAAATTTTGGTGAGATAAAGTCTCTTTTTAGTACATTGTTTAATCCATTCTGATCTTATGTTTCATATTTTTTCGACTTTTGTTTTGTTGTTAATTTATGATATTTGATAATCTTTTGTTATGTTAATTTTTTTAAAACTCCAGATAAAAATTTGGTAATATTGGATCTGAACCTTGTCTTCTCACATGAGAAGTTGATTGATTTATCAGAAAGGTACAGCACAACATGAACATATAAGCCACCAATTCACAAGGGTTTTCTTTTCCTTGGATATTACAGAAAAATCAGCCCAGTTTGGTTTCCAGAGGATGCAAATTCAAAGGTTTGGTCTTCCTCGGAGAATCTGGGAAGCTGGACAAGTGAGTTGACTCGGGTCACACCTTCCAAACCTAACCACTTTTGATCTTCTGTCAAAACCGCAACCACATTTCCTTCAAACTCCGCTGCCACCAGTCTCCCATAACCATCATCAACTGCATTACCGGAATGATTACTTTGAAGGGTTGCAGAAGAATACCCTTGTTCCTCGTTGTCATATTCCATTTTCCCATCCAGAAATAAGCAAACAGCCGTACAATCATCCATTTTTGAAGTAGGATACTTCAGTTTCCATTGGCCTGCAGCTGAGTCGACCAAAGCCCTGGCTGCCGACGACCGTGTCGGAGCCAAGGATACAATCTGGACCACCTCTTCGTTGCTCAATACATCCCAAACCTATAATAAATTACAATGTAAATATTAAAGAGAGGCGTTCAGCATGCATGCAGCTTCATAAAAAGGATAAATGGAAAATCAGTGGTGAAAACTGAAAAGATTACCCCATCAGAAGCAAGAACGATGAATTGATCGCTATCGGTGAGAAGCCGGTGAGAAAATTCGGGCATAGAGATAACGCCATATTCCTTCAAACAAAAATCCCCGAAAGCTCGAGCCATTGCTAGCCCTGGTGCATCATCAAATGGCAACCAGACTCTATGTACTTCAGGTTCATCTTGCATTGCAAAGACTCGACCTTTGCATTTTTTAATCCTTTCGGCTTCCTCTGGGGCATGTAAATTTGGTCTTTAGTATAAGCATGCCGATAAGAGAAAAACAAAATGGTTTGAGAGCAAATGTACTTGGTAAATCAGGCTTCAGATCGACTGTCAATTGGATTGCAACCATCGAACCATTGCTGTCCTTCGATCCCATGATTGCTCGAGAATCTCCTATATATCCCATGAACAGGCTGGGGCCCTGAAATAGTAAAATCGATCCACATGGATTCAGAGAAAGGAGGAAATTTTGAAGATGAAGAGCAACAATTATGTCTTCTTTCATACCTGCTTGATTATAGTGACGGCAGTGCTACCACTACAGAAGCAGTCCAAATCAGGATGGGACCTCAACTCTTTATCCATTGCCTTGTATGACTTCATGAATGCTTCCCTCCATGAAAATTTTGATCTGTCCTCGGCAAAGATATTCTTGTCGGGATCTCTACCGTCCGATTTCTTCGAGTTCCCCTTGAAACATGATCCTTCGGATTCATGTTGCCTCGACTGATATGAATGCATGGAGGACAGCAACTTAAGGGGCAGGGCATCCCGGACTTCGTGAGCAACGAGATGACCTTGTGGACCATGGCCATCAAATACACCACAAAAGGTCACATCTTCAGACATGAAATCCTACACATTTTGAGCAGTTCTTGGCTTAGAACCAAAAGAACTAAAATTCAAAGCAACATCTAAAACTTACTTCCCACACAATCATGGCATCTTGGTTTATTCCCTTCCGACCTTGCTGAGTGAATATGCAAGAATTTCGGCTCTTTCCATTCGCAAAAATCCTGTTCGGAACTGAGGGTAAATTCTGCAGCGGAATGACATGATCCGATATAGTTCTACTCGTCCCTTTCGTCACACGAAATCCGATCCGTGCCTCGCCATGGCTCCCGGAACTGCAAGTACTCCGACTACTAGTGGAAACACAACACCCCATTTCACCGGCTCCACAAAGAAAACATCCAATCAAGTTAAAAAGCACGATGATCCTCCTTGTGCCAGAAGTGATCTCACGCCAAACTATATGTAGTCGTCGGAACTGTCAACCAAGATAGAGACTATCACGCCAAAGATTCCCACCAATCACACGACAGGCCACTTTACACCTCAATGTATATCTTTAAAACTTGGTCAAACATATTGAGGATTCCACATAGAGAAAACAAAACTGACTGATTTATTCACCCCTTTGTTCCAAACTGGCTGCAAAAACAAAACAAAACAAAACAAAAGATTGAAGAAAATGCATATAATAGTCTTCCATGTGCATCCCCAATAGAGTGGACTTAAAGTTTGTCCTAATAGTTTGTCGTTCATAAGAAACACATTGATTACAACTCAAATAGCGAGACCTTATTAAATTAATCCAAAAAACTAAAAGGGAAAGGTGGTAAAGACAGAATATTAGTAAAACTAGGAATATTGAAACCATAAAACAGGAAAGCGATGTCTTTTTGAAATAAATTAAAGCAAACCATGGAATTTGAATTTTCAAAACAAAGGGTAAATCCAGCAAGAACTTAACAAGCAAACCTTCTTCCACCCACAGTCTACAGAGGCCTTTAAGAAACCAAATCTATGTTTTTTTCTTTCTTTCACCTCCATGGCATATGTCAAAAGAAGCATTAAATTTGAAGAACATGGTCGATGCCTTCAGCTTGTCTTCTCATAAAGAGAACGCAAAAGCTGAGAAAAAGGGTCGATCATGCTAAACCCAAAAAAATAAATTTGAAAACTTGAGCAAAAAAAGAAAGAGAAGAAGCTGAGTTTAGCTTTCTCAGGCCAGACTACAAAAATTTCAGATAGAGAAAAGAAAAGGGAATGAAAATGATTCAAATGTATCAAACAGAAATGATGGAGATAAAGCAAAACATGTAAAAGCAGAAAACGACGATACAAGAATGATTTTGTCAAGAGAACACAAAGAAGAGAATAGTAGGGATCAAAGTTAAACAAAAATAAGAAAAAAAATTCAAACTAACTGTTTTGTCAAAAAAAAAAGTTAAAAGAACAGAAAAAATTGAAGATAAAATATTACTGTAGAGATAAAAGTAAAATCGACTGTATTATATACCTCAAATATAGAAACAGATCTTACAAGCCTGTAACAAGGTAAAAGCTTTATGCATGGACAATGCTATAGTTTAGCTAAAATAAAACTGGGTTCAAAAAGAACACAGAAAGAAAAGTTGGATGAAATTCAGTGATGGGAGAATGGTGCTCAAGGTTATGAATTAGCAGAGACAAGACGCTGCAAGAAAATACCTTTGTTGTTTGAAAATTTTCACGTTCTTTGGAAGAAGCGGGGCAGTAGACTGGTGAGAGAGAGAGAGAGAGAGAGAGAGAGAGAGAGAGGTGATAATCATTACAAGTTGTAAGCGTGGTGCATTCATTAATTGCAAAACCAGAGAAAAATTGGAGAAAGTCCTTGTAAGCAGTTGTAGTCAGCTGAAGGAGGGATCTTTATGAATTTCCATTTTCCGTTTCATCTTGTATTTTTGTCTTGGCCTTCGACCCGGGTAATGGTGAAATTTCAAAACAAATACTAGTGTGTGAGAACAGGGCAGGGGAAAACAATGATAAAAATGGGAAAGGGAAAGAATATGAAAATGGAGATTTGGCAGTAGCCACATGACTGACTCGGCAACTTTACTTCCTTTACAATGTGGGTTCAGGGGCTTTGGGTTTCGGATTTTGATTTTGTATTTGGATATAAATTTTTATTTAAAGTGTTTACTTACAAGGTTATTCTGAAACTTCAAAAGAGAATCAAGATAATATGATCAAATCCTAAAGATCATTAATTATCTTGTTCGAATCAAACTCAATGATAAAAACTTCAATAGAACTAACTATGTTAATGTAAATTTATGTAATTATTAGGGTATAAACTGAATATTTATGTTGTAAGTAGCCTTTATACCTCAAATTAGAATGTTCTGATATAACTTTTCATTGGATAATAAAAATTTGTTTATCCAAAAAAAAAAAAAGTTATTCATTTGTTTAAAAGGTGAAAATGAAAAAAGTAACATCTTTTTACAGGTGGAGAGCGTGGGGTCAAACAATGATTTCACCCAAAGCCCAAAGAATCTTTCATTAAACTATAATTGAAGTCAATGACAACAGCGTACAAGGTTAGTGAACATTCACTGGGCTTATGTCTGGTTTTTGTGCCCACCCAATCGGCCACTTTCTAACAAGCCTGAGTCCAAATGGTAGGAACAAACATCCGCAATTAGGCCCATTTGTTGGGTTCCATAATTTTGTAACAAGTCCGAGTCCAAATGGTCGGAACAACCATCGGCAGTGCCCGGGATCAGCTCAAGCCAGCAACGAGCACGGAGCAAATCGGGTGAACATCACTAAAAGCACAACTTTGTTGACATTTTGGCGAACATCGGGGAAGAGATAACAAGAGCTGAGCAGCACTTTTTTATCATTACCTTGTTATTGACTTTACTCCCCTATTATTGTTATTATCATCATCATAACCGACATTCTGACAAAGTCGGGTGCCGAAACAGGACATGAACAAAACCATCGCAATCCCTTCAATCGGCAGGATTACCAAAAATGAAAGGACAAACAAGAGCTCGAGGTTGAGTGGTGTCTGTCGTGAGAAAACAAACCATAAGAAGCAAAACATGGTGTTCGACTTAAACCAAGTCATGAAACTGCAGCAACCAAATGATCACGACTCAATTTATTGGAGGACACGAGATATTCATTCATACAAATACAAAAGCATGGCCAGTTCATTATTATTTTTAGGTTAATTTATGGTTTAAAGGAACCGACATTCTAGTTTCCTATGGGAAGAAGGGATGGGATAAAGAGGAAAAACCAGGATTTTGACATGCCCTCCACGTCGTGTACCTGAAGCAAAGGAACTCCTCCTTTGATTCCGGAGAGAGACAAGACATCAAATTCATTTGTCCCTCTTCAGTAAATGCAGCCAATGAATTTGTCTACGAAATTCAACTTTCACAGAATTTGTCTACGAAATCAACTTACCAAAATGGGTTAAATTTTCTCTCATTACTTCTCTTTCAATTACTATTGTTAGTGGTTTCTAACATTGACAAGTTAACTTATTGTATATTTTAAAAAAGTCAAACAATTAGAACTTAAAATTATAAATTATGCATGATTGATGGTAATATAAAGGCATAGCTTTTTACATGTAAAGTTTTCTTATTCAATACATAATTTTATATAAAGTTATACAAGGGGACAAGTTTTATAATCACAATAAATAAAGGGTTAAGTACACAAATAGTCCCACGACTATAAAGTATTATTTTATGAAGCCCCTCAACAGTTAAAATTTATAAAATGGTCATTCGACTATAGAATGTTGTTTTGTTATGTACATCGACTATTAAAAGTTACAAAATGGTCATCCGACTATTTATTATGTTCCAAACTCGTTCTTTTCTATTAAAAATTGGTGATTGTCTAAGTTGGACGTTAACATGATGACTGAGATATGATAGTCGTTTGAGATTCTGGAATATATCACACTCAGCAGGTTAACGTTCAGCTCAGAATACCCTCAATTTTGTTAACGAAAAAGGACAAGTTTAGTACATAATGAATGGTTGGATGACCATTTTGTAACTTTTAAAAGTCGAGGGACTCAAGAAAGCTATATTTTATAGTTTGGAGAATCATTTTGTAACTTTTAATAGTCAATGAACTTAATAAAATAGTACCCTATAATTAGGGGATCATATGTGTACTTTACCCATAAATATAATGTTTGAAATCTATTAGAATTACCATCAATCCATGGTTGTCCGTCTAGGAATTTAGTGGTAAAGGTGTAACTTTTCCCCTTCTCCCTCAACAAAAGGAGTTTTATTTTCTTTTCGTGGAGAAACCTAAGAATTAATTTTCTCCTCTCCTTCTTGGGATTAGGTCTCACTCTTCATCACCGGCGTCTCTCCACCCACAAAAGGTGAACTATCTATCACCACGAAACACGTTTAATGTGCATAATTAATAAAGTATACTTTATGCTGATCATCTTTGTATTAAAAAACAGTTTTAACCCTTCCATGCTTACCTGATTAATTGGTCTTGGTATATAGGCGTTTGACGTTTATCCAATAGGTCAGAATATTAATGTGTAATTAATGGGAGATGAAAAAAGGACACCCAATCAATAAGTTTTAACCTTTTTTTATCGCGGTTATGATTCGTTTTTAATATTATTTTGATGTAATGAAAATTATGAAATAATATCATAATATCACCTCATTTAAGTAATAGAAATATTAAAAATTAATTATACCAAAAAAATCAAGTGTTGTTTATAAATAAACATATGTTTGATTCGTTTATATTGACGAACAAACTCGTTTGAATGCTCATTTATTAGTCTCTTTATATACTCGTTTACCTGATTCTCTTTTTCCTTCTATTTTTTACATTCTCGATATTGGTAAAGGTATGAACTAAATTAAACACATGGTGAACTTTGGAGTTTAAATTGTAAAATTTAAGGAGTAGCGATATAATTTCACCATTTTTAATTTTCTCCAGTTCCTTAACATATAAACGAATAATTTCACGAACATTAAACGAACGGGATCTAAACACTTTAAAAAATAATTAAACAAAGAGTTAATTACACTATATGTCCTCAAACTTTGGCCCTTATTTCAAATTATTCCTTAAACTTTTAAATATTTCAATTTCATCCTCAAACTATGGCTCATTTTAAATTAATCCTTGAACTTTTTAACATTCTAATTTCATCCCTAAACTATGAATCTCATTCTAAAATGGTTCCTAAACTTTTATATCTTCCAATTTCATCCAAATATGTAACCATTTCAACCATAGTTTAACCTAAATATTTCTTTTCTAAACAAGTAATATTAGTTAGGGATGGCAACAGGCAGGGTATTGGTCCCCCCGTCCCCGTTTAAAAAACCCATCCCCACTTAAAAAACCGCAGGGTTTTAAACGGAGATCCTCATCGGGTAATCGGGAAAAACCGCGGGGAAACGGGTATCTCCGTTAGCATAAACAGTTATTTAAACGGGTATCGGGCCGAGTATATATATATATAAATTAAATATATAAATATTATATATATATATTTTTTAATTTAAATTAAATTTATTATTATTATATATATAATAATTATTTTTAATATTTATTGGGCTGAGTATCGGGCCGAGTAATCGGGGTGGAGATTACCAAACCCGTCCCCGTTTAGCATAAACAATTTTTTCCAGTCCCCGTTTAGCATAAACGGTTTTTCTCTGTCCCCGTTTAATTCGGTTTTCAATTTTCCCCGTCGGGTTCGGGTTTTTTTGCCATCCCTAATATTAGTACAACTTGGCCTAATGATTTATTAACAAGAGATGTGATTAGTATATACATATAATTTAGGATAAAATTGAAATATTTAAAAAGTTTGGGGAACAATTTAGAATGAAGAACACAGCTTGGGGATGAAATGAAATGTTTAGAAGTTTGGGGACTAATTTAAAAATATAATTTTATTTATTTAAATTCAATTCATTTATATAGGGGATAACATAACATATGATTCTATAATTTGATTTGTCATCTGTAGAAGACTATAAGCTAGACCGGATGCATCAACCGATAAAGGAAAGTCAAAAATCAAAGCTGGCAACTACTAAAGTGTGGACCAGAGTTCCTACTTAGCATTCCCTTTCAGTATTTATCCTTTGATTCACAGGTCTAAAATATAGCATCCTCAAGTGTTTTTTTTTTCAACCCTAAGTCGTTAAACCTAAAAGATATCAACAATTGGTAACAATAACTGGATAGAGGGATGGACAGATGATTTTTAATTGAATGGTAAATTTAAATTTATAAAATTTAAGAGAGATAATTAAATTTTTAATAAAAAAAATATTTTTTAAATATATAATAATTTTAAATTTTGAAGTACAACTGCCCCATTTGTCACTGTCTAAGCCCCTCGCAGGCTAGATCTAATCTTATCTGTCCCACAAGCACAAATGCAGAGGACAACTACCCTCACCTCTATTGGTTCAGCACAAAGTTTTGAGTAATTTCATTCCCCTAGCCTCTCCATTACTATTCACCGAGCCTGCTTCATACAATCATTGTAGTCTTGGCTACAACAGTAGGTCGGTCCGTCCTTGCAGCGTGTTCCAAATAACCACTTATTGGCAAATATTGTGCCATCCAGCCAGACTGTTGAAATTTGCTGTGCCTTACACTTGCCAAAGCCTTGTGCTTTGATCCCTCCTCGTTCTACAAACATGATTGGCCTCGCCAACCAAAAAAAAATGCTTTGTGTTGACTACTAAAGATCTACAATCTTAATGGCCAAAAAGTCATAATGACTACCGAGTAGATTAAGTAAATATAGATTGACTACGATCGATCTAATTATGATAAATTATGTGAATTTATAAAAAAATAATGTCAGTTAGTCATAATTTTTCAAATAATGTTATATATTCGATATTTTTTTTAGAGGTATTCTAAATACATCTTTTCAGAATTCTCTTGATATCAAAAATCAAAGATGTTTAAAGATTCTCTAGTAACTATGAAACATGAGAATAATATATGCTGTTGACTTTTAACGAGACACGAAGCTAATCCTTGTAAGCCTTCGCCATTCGTAAAGTAGATGTGCCACCAAACCTAAACTATGTTCTCTCTTGTTGCGTCCTTGTCCTCTTCGTTCCGAAGCACAGATTCAATCATTAAAAATTGGTAAAAATTAATTAACCGATTACAGATACAGTTTTCAATCGCCAATTTTGTATTGCCACTAGAGCAGATAGTGGTACTGCCACTATAAAATGAAGTAATTTGACTGCCTCTAAGTTATTGCCATTAATAAGAATATATAAACAGTGTGTTTTAAAATGGGTAACTATGGATTTAACTGCCATTAATATATCCCAGATTTCTTCCTCAGCTTGTCGAGGAGTTGGGGCCAATCCTCTCCTAAAAGAAACAAAGACGGTAGTAGGAACTAAATTGACCAAATCAAAGGTTGTCAATTTTCGGCCACTCACACGTTGAAGAAACTCGTATGTTGTTATTGTCTGGATGGTGATTCTTAAATCACTTCGTCGTGTAATACTTTTTACCCGATTTGATAATGGCAGGTAAATTAGAAATGCCATGATCAAAACCCGAAGCTAATTTAAATTTTATTATCAATTTAGGAAAAAAACATATACAAATAATACAATATATTTCATAGCAAACAAATAATTTAGACATTTGAATAAATAAATCCGCTTTTAATTTTTTAATAAAACGGACCTCATTACAAAACTCTAACTTAAGTAGGGGAAAAGATTGCCCCCCCTCATTAACTATTAATAGCATCCTTTACAATAAACTGTTTAAGCACATGGGATAACCATAACCAAAAGAAATATCTGAAGAAGACGTTGAAGCAAAATGAGACAGAGTGTGAGCAATCTCGTTTGCAGAACGACTTATAGAATGAATCTCAAAGTAAGCATTGGATTGAAGGATATGATGCACTTCACCAAGAATAAACCGTAGCACCAAAGAATCAGAAGTAAAATGGTGAACGTGATGAAAAAGTGATTGAACATCACTCTCAACCAAAACTCTGCTATACCCCGACACCACCACTAAAGGAGACCAGCGCAAAAGTGTGGGCTTCAACAAGCATGGAATCCTGGGAACAATCTAAACGGCTCCCCCTCCCAGCGAGCACCATACCCTTCGAGTCTCGGACAACCACTCCCACTGTCGGAAAACCTGATTACAACGGGCAAGCACCCTCAACATTGACTTTCACATATCCAACAGGTGGCTTACGCCAACTTGAAGAATAATCCCGATATCCTACAACATTGGAGTTCTCTGGATTCGATGCAATAGCACGTTCAAAAGGAGTTTGCATAGATCAGGAAGATGAAACAACATACCAACCAGACAAAAGACGTCCTTCATGCACGAGCACATTCATTCTATGCCAAATTTGAGAAAGAATGATAATGAAATATGTGAAAGTGTTGGCATCAGTTAAGATGAGAATGGACTCCAACCATGATCCACATGAATCAAACTCCCCAGCAGTAAGCAATGAAGGTAAACCAGCAACCTGAAACAATGGTCGAACCTCCGAGCACTCACGGAGAGCATGCAGTACTGTCTCTTCATGTTGACCATAAAGACTACATAAACCATCAGCAATACCAGTAAGAAATATTCTACGTTCGACTGGCAACCAAAAACACGCACTCTAGGCATCGTTTTTAAACGAGAAAGCACAAGCCACAAATGAAATGAAGCAAGATAAATTCTGTTGCGTTTGGACAACCACAAATAACCAAATATGACAGAGTACGTACCTGAAGAGTGACTAGCCCATACGATTAAATCCAATTGGATTGGGGCGATCATAGTTCGCATTATCGTAGATGGATCATCCACAGTAAAGACTTCTCGGATTAATATTTCATTCCAGCGAGGCTCATTTGTCACCATGAAGTCCCCTACACGGATCGGATTCTCCGGGTTGTCCAAATAAACATCTGAAAGTTGAATAGGCACAGTACCTCCCCATAAGTCTTAATATAATCAGACATTACTGTTAATTCCCACTTTTGAATAAAATCCCGGCCTAAAGTGTTGCAGCGCTGTCCAAATGCTTCTCCAAGCGTAAGAAGGTCTATTCCCCAATTGAGCATTAACAATGTCCCCCAAAGAAAAATATTTGGCCGACAAAAAAAAACCAAGCCAAAAGACTTTGCGGTTGTTGAAGGAATCTGCAGATGTGTTTAGCAAGCATTGTTAAATTAAAAACATGAAGGTCAATGAACCCTAAACCTCCCATCCTTGTCGGCCGGCATATAGTGTTCTAAGCAATTAATGGCCAACCTTGATTTCCAAGATCTCCCAACCACCAATAAGATCGAAGAATGGTTGAGATCTCATGCGCAATACCATCGGGAATGAGAAAGCATCCCATCGTATACGTAGGAAGAGCCTGACCTACAGATGTTACAAACACTGCACGTCCTCCATATGATAACATATTTTTAGTCCAGCCTTGCACCCGAGTGGCGACTTTATCCCGGAGGTAGCCAAAAGCAGCAGTCCTGTTACGCCTAATAATCAGAGGCATCCCAAGATATGATCCCGGATCATCCGTTAGCTCAACACCAAGGGTATTACTCAATGCATCTCTCATTGCAGCAGGCGTTAAAGGGCAACAGAAATGGCATTACTTTGAATAATTCACCTTTTGCCCAGAACACATTTCATATAAATTCAAAACAGCTTACAAACATGTAAATTCATCAACTGAAATACGGAGAAACAAAAGATAAACATCGGTATAAAATAAATGATTCACACTGGGTTCATTCCTACAAATCTGAATACCTCTAATACGGCCTGCTTGTTGTTCATCAATAAGCAAAGAAGATAAACCTTGAGCACATAGAACAAATAGGAACAGGGAGAGGGGATCACCTTGTCTAAGGTCACTATTCGGATGAAACACTTCAGTTAAGCTGTCGTTAACACGAACCTGATATGAAATATAAGAAAAACCCAATGATTGATAATCCCATGAAAAGCCATTGGAACATAAATCAGTCGATGTGTGTACCCCAATGAATACCAACGCTACAAATTGCGACCTTATGCGATCTTGACAACCAACCGATGATAAAGATGACGACGTCTAACTAAGAAGATGGCAAGGGCAATGTTGGCGTGTGGTGGCCGTGGCTGGTAAAGACGACGTCGGGGGTTTAGAGATTTAGGATTTTTAGGGATTTATGGCTTTTTTATAATTTTAATAGAATCAGGTTTATTTTTTTAAATATAATAATATTTTTATTTTTTAGTAAATAAAATTCTTAAAATTACTAGAACTTGACATGTGTCATTTAACAAAGTTTTTTAACGGAGTTACGGTCGGAACACCTAAAGTAATTCTAATTCCCATGAAAATGTCTATTTCGTAATAAATTATTTATTTACGGGCCAAAATATTTAACTTTTAGAAATTACATTTTTGGCTTAAACCTTTAAAACTTATATCTTGGTCACTAGTTAAAATTTAGGTATTACAGTAACGTTTGTATCGCATTCGGATGAATCGAAGAAAGTTTAAATACCTATTTGAGAAAAACTATATAATTTAGGCATTTACTTTATAATTAAGCGAAATAAAAAAAATATCAGGAAAGAGGGGACCATTTGGGACGTGGCCAGTCGAACTCGAAGCTTGTAATTGGAAGATAATAGTACAAACCCAGAAGACGAGAGGAACGGTAAGCTTATAATTAAGCCAAATTCATAGATTTGTTTGTTTACTTTAAAATCTCAACCTGTCTGTTCTACTATTATTCTGACAACTATTTAATTAAAAAAAAATTATTAACCATTTTCATCCTCATCTTCTCTAATCGGAAGGTAGGTGCGAGGAGGGAGACGGTGAGAAAATATAAGCGTAAACTATATGTTTAGTACTTAAAGTATCACTTTTGTTATATTTTAGTACCTAACCTTTCAATTTTTTAAAACCAAACCTAAAGTTTATTTTTTGTTTCATTTTAGTACCCATATTTTACTTTTTGTTTCATTTTACTACCCTATTGTTAAATTTTTATTTCATTTTAGTATATAAATTTTTAATGGTTGGGTACTAAAATTAAACAAAAAGTAAACATTAGGTATGATTTTAAAAAACTTGAAAGTTTATGTACTAAAAAAGAATAAAAATGATAGTTTAAGTACTAAATATGTCATTTACCCAAAACAAAATCAAATAATTAGATTATGAGGGTGGTCCCCGCGAGCGGGGACAGCCACTTTTGTGGCATCGTTTACAGGCAACCGAGTCAGCTCAGACTCAGTGTTTTTATTATCACATCTAACTACTTTCTTTTTAAAATACTTAATGAATTTTTGCATTTTGAGATGTTTTTTTTTTTACCGTGTTCTTTGTGTGTTGGATTATATGATTATTTACATTGGACAGAACAAAATACCATTCACCCCATCTCCTTTACAAACAAAACAAAACAAGTTTCAGCTTCATAACATCACGCGACACTTCCCGACACATCTTCGTTTTCTATTCTTACTCATTCAAATATTAAAATAAATAATCCCACCCCTCAATATAAATTATTTAACATCAAATCAATTTCAAATTAAAATATTGAATTCTAAAAAAATATTATTAGTACTTGCTTTAGGCAGCTGAAACACATCATGTTCTGTCTGGTTATCTCGTGGGCATGAACCCACGTGTCCATTTAAAGTTCCTTAATTTCTTAGACAAAACTATTATATTTAAATACGCATAATATAATAATCTACATTACAGTATTATATTGGTACTAATTATAAATAATTTAACGGGTTAGTTAAAGACAATATGGATGTGATAGTCTGTGACAGTGATGAAGTTTGTTCTGGTGACGGGCGATTCATGTATTTACTTATTTTCAACGGATCCGATTCATTAGATCGAGAGAGACGACACGAGGTGCGTTTTTTATTCAGTGACAGTGATTTTATGTAAGGATACAATTAACATGACGTTTGATGAACTATTCGTAAATCGTTTATATAACGTTTGTTTATGCTCGTTTGTTAAGTTAAATCAACGAATATGAACAAAAATTTTATATTCATTTAATAAATGAATAAACACGATCAGAGACGTGTTTCATTCGTTTATGTTCACGAACAAGCTCGTTCATTTATGTTCATGAATAAGTTTGTTTATGAGCTCTCTTATCAACTCGTTCACTTATGTTCATAAATAAACCCCCATTTGTAAACTCATTTAATGACTCTTTTAGAAGTTTGTTTACCTAATTCTCCTTTTGTTTTTATTTTTTTATGTTTTAAATATTATGAGTGGTGAAGGTGGAGACTAAATTAAACATATGATAAAATTTTAAGATTAAACTATGAATCTTAAGGAATTTATACACTAGTGGCGTAATTTAACCAATTTTCTTTACCTCGAGTCATTTGCACCCTAATTTTATCAGGTTTGGATTTTATTGCTGTGTTGCACACATAGAAATCAT
This sequence comes from Hibiscus syriacus, assembly GCF_006381635.1. NCBI lineage: Eukaryota > Viridiplantae > Streptophyta > Magnoliopsida > Malvales > Malvaceae > Hibiscus > Hibiscus syriacus. The sequence goes on along the minus strand of NW_024063191.1, from coordinate 123,774 downwards.
ATATTTTCTGCCATTTTGAGTGCATTTAATCTGATGATTTTACTTTAGAGAGAGACGAGTTGCACATTATTGAGATTTTGTTTATTGATAGTTAATTGATAGACTTTGGGTTTTATAGTTTTGTTCACGTAGATTCAAAATTTTATAAATAGGGGTCTAAAATTTTAATTTTTTTTATATAATGGGGGTTGCAATTTTTTTATTTTTTATTTTTTCTTTAACATATTATACTAAATTTCATTTTTTCCCTAAATAATAAGATGCACTTAACCCCTATAGAACTTAGTGCATCCGCCCCTGTTCACTGGTGAGAGGCAAGAGAGTATAGCTTCATTTTAATCTTAATATCACATTTTCTTAATTATCTTTTATAATATCATGTTATTTTTTAATTAATAATTTAATGATAATTAAGTTAAAATTAAGTTTAAAGTTAAAATTAAAAAATATAATAATAAAATTGACGATAATATTTTGATGTAACTTTTTTTTGGATAAGTAATTTTTTATTTATCCAATGAAAAGGTACAGCAAAACATCCCAATTGGGATTTAAACAAAGTTACTTACAACAAAAATCAGTTTAAACCCCAATAATTACATAAGTTCATATTCACATAGTCAGTCCTATTGAAGTTTCTGTCACTGAGATTGAATCGAACGAGGTCTTTTATATCTTTTAAGACTTGATCCACTGTTCTTGATTCTTTCCTGAAGATCCTTCGATTTCTTTCATCCCAGATCGAGTAAATGTATGATGTCCATGAAAGTTTCAGGATGGTGGTGAGGAGTGATTTGCCTTTCCAATGTTGAGAAGCCCATCCAATTCTTGTTTACCATGTAGTATGCATGATGCACATGTTAGAAAGACTCATGATAGAGTTTCATAGAGAATCAGCAAAAGAACAGTCCATAAACAGGTGATTTCTAGTTTCAGTCAACTCTCGACATAAGCAACATAAATCATCAGAAACAATACCCATTTTAGAGAGCCTTTCCCGAGTAGGAAGTCGGTCAAGAATAGCCATCCATGAGATAATACTCAGCTTGGGAATGTGCAGTAGAAACCAGATAACTTTATGTCATGGTACCTTTGAATTTTGTTCTCTCAATTCCTCCCATAATTCTCTGGTTTTCGAAATCCCTTTGTTAATAATAGGGATGGCTTCAGTCCTTAATTTGATAAGCTTCCTAAAACACCAGCTGAAGGAAGAACTTGCACTGATGCTAGCAAAGTTTATGCTTTTAATAACATAACAGTAAGTCCATGCATTCCACAGTGATCCATCAGCAGCTAGTAATTTTCGAATGAGCTGAACCATGCAAGTTTTATTCCATGTTCTGATATTTTTTAAACCAAGACCCCCTTCAGATTTGGGTCTGCAAATTTTGTCCCAACCAATCTTAGCTCCTGATGCAGCCTTATCTGATCCTTTCCAAAAGAATCTTGAGCAGAGCTGTTCAAGTCTTTTAATAACTTTCAAAGGAAGTAAAAATTGCCTACTCCAGAAATTCACCACACTGTAAAGAACAGATTTGATGAGCTCAAGTCTTCCTGCATAGCTCAAGAATTTTCCAGACCAATGCTGGAGTCTTTGTTTAATACTTTCAATAAGAGGCAGGCAGTCAATTTCAGTTAACTTTCTGGTAATAAGAGGAAGTCCAAGATATCTGACAGGTAAGAATCCCGGTTTGAAACCAGTAGCAGATTTAATATTGTCCAGAATTCTAGAGGAGATTCCAGTAGAAAATAATTCAGTCTTACTAACATTTAGCTTTAGGCCAGACAGCTCATAGAAGTGATAAAGGACAGTGATAACTCTAACAATTGATTCAAGGTTTCCCTTGCAAAAAATTAAAAGATCATTTGCGAAAGATAAATGAGTGATGTCAAGCTTTTTGCATTTAGGGTGATACCCGAATATGCCTTTTGCAGCAACAATATTGAGTAACTTAGAAAGGATATTCATAGCAATCATAAATAAGATAAGTGATAGGGGGTCACCTTGTCTTATTCCTCTTTGACCCTTAAAATAACCTATTAAACTCCCATTAAAGGAAATAGAATATCTAGCTTCTCTGAAACAGACTTCAATCCACTTAATAAAAGGAAAAGGCAACCCTATTGCAATAAGAACATCATATAGAAAGTCTCAATGAAGAGAATCAAAGGCTTTATGAAGATCAATTTTGAGGGCACACCTTGGAGAAATATGTTTTATGCCATATCCTTTCACCAATTCTTGAGCGAGGAGAGTGTTATCAATTAAAGATATACCTTTCACAAAAGCTATTTGGTTAAGAGATATAATCCCAGGCAGTAGTGAAGTCAATCTTTTGACAAGGATTTTTGTGATAGTTTTGTACACCACTGAACAACAGGATATAGGTCTGTAGTCCTTGATATGATTGGGGTTTTGAATTTTAGGGATCAAAGCAATAATGGTTGAGTTGAAGGCAGGACTGATAAATTCTCTTGGAAGAAAAATTTTACGGCATTGATGACATCTTCCCCTACAACAATCCAGGATTTTTTGAAAAAAAGTGAAGTGTAGCCATCAGGTCCTGGTGCTTTGTCATTTCCTTGTTGAAATAATGCCTCCTTGATCTCTTCAGTAGTGATGTTTTTAATTAGGTCAGAGGCAACTTCATTGGAGATATTTTCTTGGAGCAGGTTTTTTAGATATGAAGGATCAGTTGGGAGGACTCTAGGATCAGAAGTTCCTAGTTGTAATTTGAAGAAATCAATGATCTCTGTAGACATAGCATCAAAGGAATCAAGTCGTTTCCCCTCATTATTGACCAGTATTCTAATGGTATCCCTTTTATGATTAGAAGCAATGGCCATATGAAAGATTTTAGAACATTTGTCTCATTCTTTAATCCACTGGATTTTTGCTTTCTGCTTAAGAAACATATGCTCTATCTCCTCTAAGGCAGTCAGCTCCTTTTGAGTTTTCAATTCTTTGTCCATAGAACTGACGCCTTTAAGAGTTTCAATTTGAACTTGCTCCAATTCTGTCTTCTTAAGTTTAACTCTAACAGAAATGTTACTGTAGAAGTCTTTGTTTAATTTTTTATGTAACTTAATTTCATTTATTATTTAAAAAAATTAAATTTTATATTTTAACCAAAGTGATAATAGATATGAAAAATCAACGTTTTTTTACCGAAATATCATCATCAGACTCATTAGTTATCTATCAGGTACTCTCTCATAATATTACCGATCTAACATTTTTTCTGACAAAGTGACAATAAAACGTGGATCACCATCCGCACCTTCGCAGGATTTTATCCGAGCTGGCGTCACGTAACGGACGATCCGCGCCTTCACTGAACCTCTGAGATATACGGAAGGCGCGGATCATGAAGCGCGCCTTCCATGGAAAATGTTGATATGGCGTCACGTAAAAAGGTGCGTTTCAAGGGCATGCCTTTCAAGGTCCACATCATCTCTCAAAGCATTTTAAAAAATATTTAAAAAAAAAACTATAGGGACTAATATTGTAATTTAATACATATTAGTTCAATGAGTTGAAGAGCTTAATGCGGTTAACTTATGGAGATATATTAGAGTGTTTAGGTTATGTTTATTGACAACGTGAGATAAATGTTAAAATGGGTATTCCTTAATTTTTTTATCTCTATATCTTATGAATCTACTTATACACTATTGTTAACTTATTTTTTATCTACCCTTTAAAATTGTTGAAGCTTATATATCTAATCAATTTTTTTGTTAGTATGCTTCTTATAGATGTGTTAGACTCTTAAGCTCGCTAATTTCATAAGAACGAACATTTTGTAGCTTAGTTTATCTCAAATTACTACAACAAAAACATATAATTAAATAAATTACCCATTATCTCATAATCTAGATTTAAAACAAAAGAACATACAATATTTTAAGGCGTTTGAGCCCCCGAATATAATTAACCTTATATTCAATTTTACATGAGTATATCGTTTCCCCTTTGATATATATTAGCTTCAAATTTTAATTTAGTATAAACCTTAATAATAAATATTAATCTAATGTAATTATTTAAATATATTAACATATAAAAAATCTAATCTTAATTAATATAAATCTTAATAATAAATATTAACCTAATGTAATTTAACAATTGTGTATAAGTAGATTCATTAGATATAAAGATAAAAAAATTTAAGGAATATGTCTATATAAATTAACCCCATTACTTTTTCAACTCATGAAAATAATATGTATTAAATTACGATGATAATTTTTATAATTTTATTTTTTAATTATTTTAAAATATATATTTTTAAATGATTTTAGGGATGATGTAGACTTTGAAATACGCGTCCCTTAAAATACGACTACTCACTTGACGTCGTGTCAATATTTCTTATGAAAAGGGTGGAGGACGATCTGCGTCTTTTTTTACGTGGCGTCAACTAAGACAGAATCTGATGAAGGTGCGAATAGTGATTCACATTTTATAAAAAGAGAAAATAACCTCAGTGACCAAAAATGCTTTATAATATACGATTTTAACAAACTTTTTTTAGATTTGCCAAAATGACCAACAAAATCGCAATGCGATCACTAATTCGCAACGCGATCTCAGGTATCGCAAATCAGTTTCCAGATTCGCAACGCGAACTTCGACTATCGCATTGCGATTTACATATTCGCATTGCAATAGTCCAAGTTCGCGTTGCGATAGTCGAAGTTCGCGTTGCGATTTTCCAAATTCGTTGCGATAGTCCAAGTTTGCGTTGCGATTTTCCAAATTCGTTGCGATAGTCCAAGTTTGCGTTGCGATTTATTCCAAATTCGTTGCGATAGTCCAAGTTCGCGTTGCGATTTATTACAAGTTCGTTACGATAGTCTCCAAGTTCGTTGTGATAGTCTCCAAATTCGTTGCGATAGTCTCCAAATTCGTTGTGATAATATCCAAGTTCATTGCGATAGTCTCCAAGTTCGTTGCGATAGTCCAAAATCGCAACGGCTGGTTGTATTGCATTTGTTTCTTAAGAATTTTCTCTAAAAAGATAGTATTCGAGCGGACGTGTCGAAGACACGTATTACCACGACCACGACCACGACCCGAGACGGACGGCGGCGGTGGCGGCGCGAGAGAGTCCCCCTTGTTCTCTATCACTCAACAAGGAAGTGGGAAAGCCAAGCTTTAAATACCATTCCTAATAGTGTTTCCAATACTATGTGAGATTGAACATTACCAACACTTGAATTTATCTTATGCGTTAATTATGATGTTTCATGAGTATAATAGTTGTTATAATTTATTGGTGCTTTGGTGATAAATAAATGTACAAATTTTTATTATGGTGTTTCATGAGTGCAACAGTAAAACAATAAGGTAAAATTCTATTATTGATTAAATTTAGTTTCATTGATTATGGTTTCATAAAGTATATAATATATATTTGTATTGATTGTTGTTTGCACGGTTAAGAAATTTTATTACAGTTATGTACTGTTTATTTTATTAAATTTGAATTCAGTATTTGGTTAATCATGTAGTTGGTTTTAGTTTTTTGTATCGTATTCTAATTTATTTTGATGAATCTATAATTAAGAAATTCTTGAAAGATAGTCAAAGATTAATGTTTTTTTTAATGGTGTCATTTAGACATTATTATTTTGACTTATTTTGAAAATCGTGATGTGATCATAAATTTTATGTAATCTTTGATTCTTATTGGAATATTAACTTCTTTAGTATATGCTTACTACTATTTCAGTTACCAAATATAGATATATATGATGCTAATGTTATGAATTATGAGATATATATTTGATTAAAGATTTAATTTATTAGTATTGAGAACAAGTGTTGGTAATGCTCAATCCCACATAGTATTGGAAACACTATTGAGAATGTTATTTAAGGCTTGGCTTTCCCACTTCCTTGTTGAGTGATAGAGAACAAGAGGGACTCTCGCACGCCGCCGTCGTTCGTCTCGGGTCGGGTCGTAGGCGTAGTCGTGGTCGTGGTAATACGTGTCTTCGACACGTCCGCGCGAATACTATCTTTTTTAGAGAAAATTCTTAAGAAACAAATGCAATACCACCAGTCGTTGCGATTTTGGACTATCGCAACGAACTTGGAGACTATCACAACGAATTTGGAGACTACCACAACGAATTTGGAGACTACATCAACGAATTTGGAGACTATCGCAACGAATTTGGAGACTATCGCAACGAACTTGGATACTATCGCAACGAACTTGGAGACTATCGCAACGAATTTGGAGACTATCGCAACGAATTTGGAGACTATCGCAACGAACTTGGAGACTATCGCAACGAATTTGGAATAAATCACAACGCAAACTTGGACTATATCAACAAATTTGGAAAATCGCAACGCGAACTTCGACTATCGCAACGCGAACTTGGACTATCAGAATGCGAATATGTAAATCGCAATGCGATAGTCGAAGTTCGCGTTGCGAATTTGGAAACTGATTTGCGATACCTGAGATCGCGTTGCGAATTAGCGATCGCATTGCGATTTTGTTGGTCATTTTGGCAAATCCAAAAAAAGTTGATTAAAATCGTATATTATAAGGCATTTTTGGTCACTGAAATTATTTTCTCTTATAAAAAATATACTAGACATGAATACTTATTCGTATTTTGTCAAATGTACTAGATTAATAATATTAAGAGAAAGAGTACCTTACTGATATTAATGGATTTCATGGTAATATTTTGGTAAAAATGCGAAAAATCAGATACCATAATTATTATCCACTTTGATATCTCGTCTTCAGTAGTCGTTTCTAGAAAATATAGAGAGACCGATAGTTCTGTTCATAAATTCGATATTTTCTCTTTGTTCTTCTCTGTTTCTCTCATCAGTCTACACCTTATTGTGTTTGTGCTCTGGTTTCTATTTCCTTGTGAAATAACTTGTTTCCTCTTCTTTTTTGTTCTTCTTCATTTTCTGTTACATAAGAGCTCTCCATCCAAGTGAAAAACCCAGAACCAAACAAATCATTTTTACCCAGAAATCATCTGTTTCTGTTAAATTTTCCTCTTTTTTTTTGTTTCTTGGTGCTGGAATATGAGTGTTTCGACCACCTGCTAGTGTTTTTATTTTTTTTAAAAAGATAGAAGAAAGCTTGTTTCTGAATTGTTGATCACAGCAGAGTAGTGTTGAGTTTAGTTTAAAAAGGAGAAGATAAAAGTTGAAGCCTTCCAAATCAACAGGTGACCGGAAAAGAGTTGAATTTGGAAACATTGTCAACCAACAAGAAAGACTCGGTTGAACAGCGAGAGTTTGATCTTAATTTTCTCTTCCTTTTCTGTTTCCTTAAATTTAGCTGCCTAAACGTCAACATTTATAATTTCTTTCCAGTCATAAATTCCTATTATATAACCAAATCCGCGACAATCTCTCTCTTCCTCTATCCCTCATCTCCTTCCCCATTCTCTTTTCTTTTGTTTTCTTTGTGGTTCCCTCTGTTCTTTTGAGGTCGAGAGACAAAAGAAGAAGAAGACCCAATATCTCTCTCTCCGTCTCCTTTGTTCAGAAATCATGATTTTTGAAACAGGGTCGACACAGTCTAACCTTGCCTGCTTCCTCCATTGCACAACTCCTACCGTCAGATCCCAATTCCTCCCCAAGGTTCACCCTTTTCTTCTTCTCCTCCCCTTTTTTCTTCTTCTTACATGATTTTTATTGTTTATGATGTTTGTTTTGCAGAGTGAGATTAGGAACCTCAATCGTTTATGGCACCCTTGGGAGAGAGAAAAGGTTGAATTTTTCACATTGGGTGATCTTTGGAATTGTTACGACGAAGGGAGTGCGTATGGGGCTGGTGTTCCCATTGTCTTGAACAACGGCGAAACCTTAGTTCAATACTACGTTCCTTATCTCTCCGCCATTCAAATCTTCACCAGCAACTCTTCAGTCAACAGCTTTAAGTAAGATCATCATCATAGTCATCTTCTTCTTCTACATTCTATTGGTTGGTTTTGATCGCAAGCCAATATGAAGGCATCTTACTGGAATCTTGTACAGGGAGGAGACTGAATCGGGCGATGGCGAGAGGGATTCGTTTAGTGATTCATTGAGCGATGAGAGCGAGAGTGACAAGCTATGGAGATGGGACGGATGCTCGTCGGAGGAAGGCGGCTCCGAGCAGGACAGCCTTTGGCATGTGAATAACCGGTTGGGTTACCTTTACTTTCAGTATTTCGAGAGATCAACTCCTTATGGAAGAGTTCCACTCATGGATAAGGTAACCTTTTTTGTCTCTCTCCTTGCTTATTCCATCTTCTTTTTGCACCGATTGCATTGTCTCCTTGCTTTGAATTTGCATATTATCTGATTGATTATGTCATATGGAACTGGCCAGACCAAGAAAATTCAGCTGTGTACTTGTCAGAATATAAGCATCTCATAAAGATGAGATAAAACTTTTGACATTTGAGTATGAAAATTCCTTTTTCTTTTGTTTTTTTATTATCTTTAAAGATCCAAATTTTCCTTTTCTTTTGAGGATATTATCAACTTATATCTCATCCTTCATGAGCATAAATGCTTGCTGTTTCGTATGAGATTGATTTTGAGTACTTATTCTTGTGACAGAGAAGAATAAGTTGCGATACTCTCTTATTTACAGATTAATGGATTATCAAGAAGATATCCTGGTTTGATGTCATTGAGGAGCGTCGATCTTTCTCCGGCTAGTTGGATGGCAGTTTCCTGGTCTTTCTCTATCCCTTCCACATTGATTATGTTAAACAATTCATAACCTTGTCTCGACATACTGTATAATTTCGGATTATTGACGAGGGATTGTTATTCCATATCGATGATAATAGGTACCCGATTTATCACATTCCCATGGGAAGGACCATAAAAGACTTGTCCACATGCTTCCTTACTTACCATACACTATCATCTTCTTTCCAAGGTGCTCTTTCTGTCTATGCGCTTGCTTAAAGCATAAAAGTATAGAGTCGATTGATTCCTAGATGGTTTATATATGCATGCCTGTGTTTATTGTTGGTTCAGATATGGACCTGGAAGACGACATCGATAGTGCCGAAAGGAAGCGGAAGGAAGGGGAAGGCATCTCCCTTCCACCATTTGGCTTGGCAACTTACAAGATGCAAGGAAACGTGTGGAATTCCGGACGGGACCAAGAAAGGCTGGTGTCGCTTTTAAGCGTCGCCGATTCGTGGCTAAAGCAACTTCGAGTCCAGCACCATGACTTCAACTACTTCACCGGGGCTCGGCGTGGCTAAGACCTTTTTTAAGTAATTTGCAGTATAGCTTTGAGAACCCCATGGAAGTGACTGATCACTAATTCACCCAAAAAAGAAAAAAAATGGTTTTTTTAAGAAATTTTTGGTTTTGTATTTGGGAGTAAACTTGAGGATTGTGATTGGCAGTTGTTATCGGAAACCCCACCTTTAGACGGTTCACTCGGGGGCCAACCTTCATAGCTGGGGTGGGGGTATATGTGTTATTGTAAAGAAATGGGAGTGTGGTCTGAAGAGTGTGCAGAAAGTGGAGGACTGATTTGAAACTCTTTTGACGTGTATGATATGTGTTACCCTTGACCATGATTATAAAAATGACCCCCACAATTTCAACAATTCTCTCTTACCCCCTCCCCCTTTAAATTATTGTCTTTGGTTTGCACTAGTGCGAGTTCCATTAGAACATGATAACGATTCTAAATTGGTTTTTGTCAACAAATGAGTGTGAACATAAACTTGGTTAAATCGCAGTCTTGGATTGTCGGGTGCAATCAAATTGTGTCCCACTTGGAAAATAGAGTGAATGAGGAGAGGAAAATGGGAATCCTGAAGTCAGTCAACATCTTATCCATCACCAGACGCATAACATCAGATCAGACATCTCATAAAGGCCTACCACTAACAAAGTATGATTAATTACCGGACAATGAAGTGAAAAGAATAGCTTGAGAGTGGAACATGTAACCAATATCACGTGCACTCATTCATTCATTCTTCACATACAATATTTATGTTCAGATTTAAATAAGAAAAAGATTAAACTAGTTTGGTCATTGTTTTAGTCTTTATGCTCGACTAATTTGGACTTAAGTCTTTACTTGAGGAAAATTTCGATCAAGATAAAATTTTGAAAATAAGGATGATGTTGAGCTGGATCAGGTGGAGTTGGATTAGTACAACACTTGGATTGTACTTGGAGATCATAATCCCAATATATAATCTTACACATTAATTTTAATTTTTAATTAGTTCATCATAAATTAAAAATTAATTATTTAGATATCTACATATATTTGACCTCACCAATGTTCTTTATCTCCGATGTTGTTTAATTTGGGAGGTGAATTGTTACACTTGTTGTTGGTTAAGGCAATGGACAAGGGGATGTTTTCGGGTTTCGAGTTAGGTACTCATGATCGCTCATTCGTGTTATCACATTTACAATTCGCGGATGATCTTATAATTTTTAGCAAGGTAACTATTTGTGATTTGTTGAATATTAGAACGGTTTTGTTGATTTTTGAATTATTGGTGGGGTTGAAGTTAAATTTAGTAAAGAGCAGAATATTTGGGATTAATGTTGAGGAAGAGGTGTTAGCTGCTTGGGCTAAGGAAATTGGATGTTCAATGGGATCTTTTTCTTCGGATTACTTAAGGTTACTGTTGGGGGACTAAGAGGAACTGATTTGCCTTGTGGGAGCCTGTTGTTCAGAAATTCTACAATAGTTTGGCTGGATGGAAGGCTAAGTCTCTATCGTTGGCTGGAAGGGTTGTTTTGGTGAAATCGGTGTTATGCTCTCTCCCCATATACTTCCTTTCTATTTTTCGGATCCCAATTAGTGTTTTCAACAAGTTAAACTCTATCATGGCAGTTTTTCTATGGGGAGGTTCGACAGAAAAAAAGAAAATCCACTGGGTGAATTGGAAGTTGGTGTGTAAACCAAAGAATTTGGGAGATTTAGGGATTCCAAATCTATTGCTCTTGAACAGGGCTCTACTGGGGAAATGTGTTTGGAAATTTGCTTCAGAAAAGAGTTCCATGTGGAAAAAAGTGATGTGCAGTGTGAACAACTTGGATCCGAAATCTATGATGATTGAGAATAAATGGACAACTCGTGTTTCTTGGATTTGGAGAGGAGTTGTTAAGAATTTCTTTTCTAGTGATGCTTTTTGGGGATTGCCTTAGGAAAAATATGTTTTTATGAGTTGGAAATGGAGAATCAGTGGAGTTTTTGCATGATATATGGTTAGGTCTGGTTCCTCTGAAAGAGCGATTTCCGAGGCTATTTGCTTTATCGAATAACAAAGGGGGTAAGGATGCAGATTTCAGGTTGAATAATAATTCAGGATGGGTGTGGGATATTCAAGTGAGAAGGAACTTGGTAGATTGAGAGGTTGAGCAATGGTTGCAGCTTATTTCCTTGCTGAATAGTTCCACATTGTCATTATTAGAGGAAGATTGCTGGATATGGTTAGGAAATGAAGAGGGTTGTTTTTTAACTAAATCTTGCATTACAATATTTTTTGATCAGGAGGTTAATGATGAAAGGGTGGTAATTGGGATAAGCATGTTTGGACAGGGGTTGCTCCTCCCCGAGTTGAAACTTAGATTCTTGATGGATTGAAATGTTTCTTTTGTGGTTCCTGAGAAGTTAATCGACTTTATAATTTTGTGGGATGATCTACTTCCGAGCTCTACTATTTGGAAATTCATTCCAAGGGTGATGATGTGGTCGGTTTGGAAATGCAGAAATGAGATAATTTTTCAGAATGGGAAGTTGGATACTGCACTGCTGTTCTTTCTTGCTCGTTTTAGAATTGCTTCTTGGTTTGGGGCTAGATTTAAGGAGGTTAAAATTCCTTTTGACTCTTTAATAGGGGATATAAAACTAGAAGATTCAACAGGAAGACAGAAAAAAGGGGTTATCCTTCTTCAAAGTGGGTTCCTCCTCCAGAAGGTTTCCTAAAACTTAATGTAGATGAGGCGATGGCAAAGGAATGGGACAAAGGTGGAATAGTCAGACTGATTAGGGATGCCAGGGGTTTATAACTTGGTTCATTTTTAGATAAAATTGGGGACGATCCTCCTATACTTGCAAAGATATTGGCGATCAAAAGAGGTTTGAATCTCATTGAAGAAGTAGGATCTTTTCCAAGTCAGAGGATTATTTTGGAATCGGATTTTACTACGGCTCTGCAGTGGATTAAAAAATCAGATTTATGTACCCCTTTGTTTCATGTCTTGGTAAGAGATGTAGCTATTTTTGTGAAAGGAAAGGGTATTATTTCAAGACATATTCCGAGAGTTGCGAATTGGGAAGCGAAGGAGTTAGCAAAAGCTGGTATAGGCTAATTTAGAGTTTTATATGTTGTGGTTCTTAAGGTGTTGTGGTTAGTTTTGTTTTCTTAAGGGTATTATGGTTTTATTGATGTATTAAGTATTATGTTGTAAGCAACTACTGGTTAGGGATTGGTTGTATGTTATGATTCAGATTAATAAAATTCAGAGGCATTCTTTTCCTCCTTCCTATGTCCATGTTACCTGTCAACACACATTTTTGTCCTACTAGGATTCAAACTCCTAAAAATAGGATAAAATTTTGCTAGGATTCAAACTCCTAAAAATAGGATAGAGTTCTACTAAGATTTAAATTCCTAAAGATAGGATCCACAAATACTATAAATAGCCATTGTAACTCACCATTGTAACACACGATTTACACACAAAACATAGAGGAAAGCACGAGAAGATACAAAGGCAAAACTATTGTAAAGGATTCGAAAAGGAAATAAAAGGTAGCATTTTCTTTTTTCTTTCTTTTGCATGTGCACGTTATTTTTCTTGAGATTTGGTTCGAATAACCCAAAACGTGGGTTGCGCCGATAACCAAAATGGGTGGGGTTTCGAAGTTTCGAACCTAGATCTACCCCGAGGCTTATTTTTAAAAACCGGTTTGATTTTCGGTTAAAGGAGGGGAAGAGCTTTTTAAAAATCTATATTAGTCCCTTTATTTATTATATGGATATTTTATTCATTTATTTTTATTATTCATGTTATTATTATTATATGTATATATATATATATATTAAATTATTTTCATTTATTTTTTTACTATATTTTATTATTATATATATATATTCTTTAATATTTTTCTTATAAGTCTAATATTACTATATATATTGTAATTATCTTTATCTAGTCGTATATTTTTTTATACTTTTAATAGTTTATTTATATACATATTATTAAATATATATATTCTTAATTATTTTTATTTGATTATTTCTTTATTTATGTAATATATCTTATAACTTTATATATTTATATTATTTTTTATTATTTTCGTTTTTTATTCATTATTATTATATTATTATTTTTTTAAAAAAAAATCTTGTGTCTTTATCATTATTATTATTAAACATTATATTATATACTACTAACCTAGAGGGCCCATTTTTTGTCTTATTTCTTACTAAAGCCCCCACTTTCGGTGAATTGGGAGGGTAACTTTTCTATTTTTAAGTATTTGGTGTATATATAGCTTATTTATTTTATTAATACTTTGATATATATATATATATATATATATTTATATTTTTTCCTTTTTTCAAATATTACTATATATAATTATTACTTTACTATTTTTTTTCTTATCTTATCTTACTTATTTATTTTATTTATTTTATTTTTCCCTTGTATCTTATTTGTTTTCTTTACCTTGTTTATCTAACACATTTCTCGATTTTTTTTAAAGGATATTTTCAAATCAATCAAGGGTAAGTAATTAGGATCGAAACTTTACCTTTTAATTTAACTTGTTATTTTTCTTAATTAAGACAACTGGAAATTACGTAGTACCGAAAGGGCGGTTCAAGGGTGCTAATCCTTCCTTGATCGTAACCGACTCCCGAGCCCGACATATTTCTGGTAAGACGCAGATCAGGTAAGAAATAGGGTATCCGATCAACCCATTTATTTTTAAATAAATGATCGGTGGCGACTCCAATCCACATTTTTCTAAGTCGAAGCCCAATTCCGGGGCCCAACTGAAAGACGGTTGCGACAGCTTGACGACTCCGCTGGGGACGGTAAGTGAGTCAGGCTAAGGTAATTTCCAATTGTCTTTTTAACGAAAAGGGTAAGTTTAAATTTTAAGGTAATATTTAGATCCTTTTTACTTACTTTTGATTATTTTCGAGTAAATAGTTGGACTAATCGTTTTTTCATGATTTCAGCCTTCAAAGTTTTCTTTTTTTCATTTAAAGGCTCTATACCCGAGCTCCGAACCCGTTTTAAGTGGGGGTGAAAGCGACGCCTTCGTGTGAATTTGTTCATCGTATGGGCCTAGCAAGTAACCTTAGGGATTCATATACCTTATGCCTTCGTGTGAATTTATTCTCCGTATGGGCATAAGGTAATGTGTCCTCTCGAGTTTAACTTAGTCCACATAAGCCTGTGATGGGTTTAGGACTAAGGGTCTGGTAAGCCCAAGGGGGCACCAGCAAGGAGAACTCGGGTACCTTTTTTTTAGAACCTAAACCCGAAGACTACAAGGAGTTAGGGCCCACCTCAAGACCTCATTTCAAACCCTAGGATGCCGGAATTATTTCCTGCTTTACTTTCTGTTCAAAGCATATGAACTAGAAATTTATGCGGTTAGGACTTGTTCAAAACCAACTTACGGGATATAGATCATGTCCGGGTAGGAATAATAAGCATGAGGGGTAGATATCATGTGGGGTAGGATTTTTCATTTTTATTATTATTTTGATTTACCTCACTAACTCTTTTTGTTTTTGTTCTCTTTTATTTTGTTTTCATCATCTGCATCATTTAAAAGAGGTGTTGATCCACCAAAAATGTGTTTGTTAAACATAAATAATCTGAATTAATGGATAAAGGGGTTGTAATACAAGAGATAAAAATACAGAGGACAATCTACAAGGTGACTATGTGTCATATTCAATCCTGAAGGTGTGGTGCCCACAATTGAGGAATATATCACTTTGCTACGTTATAAAGGACTCAAAATGAATTGGGTCTGCATCAAGCACAATGAAAGATTATCTTGGAAAAACTGACTGTCAGAGGTTGCAGGGGCAAGATGAAGGTTACTAATCTTAGGAGTCCCTTCAGAGATAACAATTACAAAACGATAGCTGGAATTGGAGATCATCGCTGACGAATTCAAGGAACAAACTAATGACTTTACATATTTCCTATCAATCGAGGGCTCCAATGACGCATTCGTTGGGGACAGGCTCAACAAAAGATAGATGCTAGAGATGCAGTCATTCAAGACTTCTTGGGCCAGTGCAAAAAGTAACTCAACATTGGCACGACCCATCTAGAGAAGCCGGAGTGGTTTGACATGTTATTCAACCAGTGACATACGAATACAGAAGACTAGTCAACATGTCAAAAGCTGTCAGAATATTTTTGTCTCTTAATAGATAAAACACTTTTGTCCCCAATGAGGATTATTCATAATAACAGGCACATTTTTTGGATCAATGCCTCGGATATTTCATGTATCATGCATTTAGACATATTCTGCATTTCGTTATTTTCTTTGCATTCACATCAACTAACGGAAGAATGTCTCAATGAAGGAATAAATACTGGATACACCGCCTCAAGCGTTGGACACACCTCATCCGCATAACACCCGCTTGAAAAAGAAAAAAACAAATGGAGGCCAGAATGGCTCAAATCGAGGATAACATGGCAAAATTGTAGAAAGAACTTGAAGATAAGATAAACCAGATTAGTCTGAGTACTCTGAATACAATCATGAAGAACCAAGAATCTTTGGTTGATCAGATCGTTGCCAAGTTAGTTGGCCTACAACAGACCAGTGCGCTTGGGGCAGGTTCACCGGAAGGGGTAATTATACCACCTACCCCACAAGTGGTTGTCTCACCTGAAATCTTAACCGAATTACAAGGGGACTCATATGCTATCAAGGGGAAAGCTATATCTGGTGCAAATATACAAGCTTCCGCGACCAACACTCATCCGGAAGACTATCATGTCCCGAATTTTGACGAGGAGGATAAGGAAAAGAAGATGGAAAAGAAGATCAAGATGTTAGAAGATCAAATGAAGATGGTCCAAGGGGACCATGATTATTTTGGAGTGGACGCAATGGAGCTGAGCTTGGTTCCAGATCTGGTGCTTCCACCAAAGTTTAAAGTTCCTGAGTTTGAGAAGTTCGACGGGAACAGCTGCCCTTCAGCCCATATCACTATGTTCTGTCGGAAGATGACAGGATATGGGGGAATGATCAACTCCTGATCCACTGCTTCCAGGAGAGCCTGTCCGGTTCAACTATCCGGTGGTACAACCAGCTCAGCCGAACTCATATCAAGACATGGAAAGACTTAGCCAAGTCTTTCTTGGAATAATACAAGCATATCAACGATATGAGACCAGACCGGGTTATGCTACAAAGCCTGGAGAAAAAGCACAATGAAAGTTTCCGACAATACGCACAACGATGGAAGGATCTGGCTGTGCAAGTTCATCTACCCTTGGATGAAAAGAAAACTAGGAAACTATTCGTACAAACCTTGAAAGCACCTTACTTCGGACACCTGGTGGCAATCACATCGGGAAGTTTCTCAGATCTAGTTATGGCTGGCGAGATGATCGAGCTAGCTATAAAACAAGGAAAAATTGAGGGAGATGACTCCAGTAAGAAGCCTCCCATAAAGAATATCAACAATGTTAGCACCTTCAACGCCAACAAAGGCGTTACGGTCTCCACTGCTGTTGTACCATCCGGTATTTCTAAACGAACT
Organism: Hibiscus syriacus; assembly: GCF_006381635.1. Classification (NCBI taxonomy): domain Eukaryota; kingdom Viridiplantae; phylum Streptophyta; class Magnoliopsida; order Malvales; family Malvaceae; genus Hibiscus; species Hibiscus syriacus. The sequence goes on along the minus strand of NW_024063191.1, from coordinate 106,971 downwards.
CAGAGGGAACCAAGGCAAGAAAAGATTTGCATCAGTCCAATCCCAATGACATATGAGGAGTTACTCCCAATGCTAGTTGAGGAGAATCTTGTGACTCCGGTCTGATCCAAACCTAGGGAGGCACCATATCCTGAAGGCCATGATATTAACGCCGTATGCAATTATCATATTGGGAGCTCAGGGCACACCACTGAGAACTGTGGGGCTTTGAAACGTAAGGTCCAAGATCTGATCGATTCAGGGGCATGGTCCTTCAATATGTAATGGGGCATTCTGATCGAAAGTCGGATGGGGCATCCATCAGGAATTTTGTTGCACTTTCAAGCATATCATTTTGTTTGAACTTGTTTTTCTTTCGTACTTCTTATGCGTGAACATTTTTAAGTCACTTGACGTTTAAACATTTTAATAGGAAATGAGCAAATTTTAATCTTGAATTCCTTGAATATCACCTTAATTAAAAATTGTTTAATAATTGAGGTTGTAAATCTTTGACAAATGACAAGATTGAACCCTGCAAAACAAAGACCCCTTGGTCCTAATTTAAAAGATACGTCAGACTGCATATTTTTCTCTTACCGAGCCAAGTTTTCTCTTCTCATAAAGAGTCCATCCAAGGTTTGGCATTCATACATGTATTAAGAGCGAACAGAATGGGGCAACTAGCACATGAGATTGCAAAACTAATCGGTTTATATCTTTGTTTATGACGTTCAGTGATGATAATGATCTTCACAGATGGAATAGCCGAGTAAGCAAATCTAGTTTAGGTCAGTTGCTTGGAAATTGAGCTCTAAAGATGAAATTTTTGACCTTCAACAAACACCTAGACTATAACAGGTTCTTCTTGACAATCTTAAGAAATTAAATCTATAAAGATAAACTATTCCACTAAGGCAATTGGTTATAGGAAACTCAAAAGCCATGGCTTTATGAATAGATCGCATTCAAACCATGACATTGCTCGGACACTTGGCGATTCGGTGTTTGCTCCACTGCTTTTGTCAGGTTGAAGACTTTGTGATGAGATGAACCCTTCAGTTAAGCCTAATAAAGGTGATTATAATATTAAGCTATTCCACTAAGGCAATTGGTTATATAGGAAACTCAAAATCCCTGGCTTTATGAATAGATTGCATTCAAACCATGACATTGCTCGGACACTTGGCAATTCGATGTTTGCTCCACTGCTTTTGTCAGGCTAAAGACTTTGTGATGAGATGAACCCTTCAGTTAAACCTGATAAAAATATTATAATATTAAGCTGTCCCTCTAAAGTAATTGGTTGAACGCCCCGGCTTTATGGATTCGGCTAGCCAGATAACGACAAATTAAATGATGGACTAAGGGAGTTAAGAAACACCTGTTATAGTCAATTTCACACGAGCACTCAAGGATTTCATTTTTAGACCGATATTTCTGCACTACTTTGTTAGAAGAGCTTACAAAACTTGAACAAATGGAAGATTTCAAAGAACTGAAACAAAAGTGTTCTGAAAGGTCTAGCCATTGATTATGCTAGTTGTGTCATTTTGTTCGCCTTCGATCAAAATACCAAATCAAGAAAGAGGGGCATGCCATGATCTTCACGATAACCAAATCGATGAAACCAACCCACCTCTAAACCAATTTTTCGATCTTGATATTTGTCAAAGATTTGCAGCTACCAAAGATTAAAAGAGCATTTGATTATTTTGATATTCAATGAACTCATGTTTTATGATTTACTTCAATTGTGAAACCTAGAAAGAAGTAACATTTTCAAAAATTCCTTTCGATAATTTTCAAAATTTTGAAAATAAGAAGAAGAAAAACATTTTCAAACAAGATAAGTTCTCTGGAAGCATATCTTGGAATTCAACAAATATCGCTTCGAAGTTCAAGATCGAAACAGAGGCAAAGGAAACCATCTTTGGGGAAAAATTTGATAAGGGAAGGAAAAATTGTCTTGAGGTCTGCAAGAGTACACCCTGGTAGAAATGAAGACAAATTAAGTCAGAATGAAGACTGCACACGCAGCTTCCCCTCACATCTCAACATATACATCAACACGTACATACATGACACATGAAATTTGCATCTTTGAATTCATCATCATGAGCAATAAAAACCTTGATTTTTCCTCCCTTGAGGGAAAATTCAACAGCAAATAAATTTCATTTGGGTATACATCAAGCATACATCATCAGGATAGTTACATCCATATACATTTTACAGATCTTTCAGGAGAAGATGAGATTAAAAGCCAACTCGACAGATTGAAAGATCGACATTCATCTCCAGATTCAACATTTCCAATATAAACTTTGTCTCACTTAAGACAGTCTCATTTAATGCAGATGATTATCTCACTCAAATTTGTTTTTCTTAAAACATACTTTGTCTCACTTGAGACTGTTTTTCTCGAAAGAATATTTATTTCACTCAAGATTGTTTTTCTTAAAACAAGATTTGTCTCGCTTGAGACCGTTTTCACTCGAAAGAAGGCATTTCATTTTACTCAAGGCTGTTTTTTTAAGAAGATTTTATCTTGCTTGAGATAGTTTCCCTCGAAACAGAAAATTTTGTCTCCCTTGAGACAGTTTCTCTTGAAAACATTTCCCTTGAAATTAATTCTCTCCTGAGATAGTTTCCCTCGAAACAGAAAATTTTGTCTCCCTTGAGACAGTTTCTCTCCAAACATAAACTTTGAAAACAATTCCCTTGAAATGATTTTTCTCTCTCTCTTGAGATAGTTTCCCTCGAAACAGAAAATTTTGTCTCCCTTGAGACAGTTTCTCTTGAAACATAAACATTGAAAACATTTCCCTTGAAATGAATTTTATCTCGCTTGAGATAGTTTCCCTTGAAACGAATTTTGTCTCCCTTGAGACAATTTCTCTCCAAACATAAACTTTGAAAACAATTTAACGAAATCTTTGAATATGTTTTCCTTCAAACAAATTTTGTCTCCCTTGAGACAGTTTCTCTTGAAACGACACAATTTGCTCGAGAATAGATTTCAACTTCATGACGAAGGATGTCTAGCTTGAAGCCAAACATCCGCGATTTCAACTCCACGACGGAGGATATCATGACACTCGAGACAACACAAGTTCAACTTCACAACGAAGGGACAGCTGGTTGTCAACAAACAACTTCTCAATTTCAGAGCCAATTTCAACTTCACAACGAAGGATATTGGACTCCAGACAACGCAAGTTCAACTTCAAGACGAAGGGACCGCTGCTTGTCAACAACAACTTCTCAATTTCAGAGCCAATTTCAACTTCACAACGAAGGATATTGTACTTCAGACAACGCAAGTTCAACTTCACGACGAAGGGACCGCTGCTTGTCAACAACAACTTCCCAATCTCAGAGCCAATTTCAACTTCACAACGAAGGATATTGGAATCCAGACAACGCAAGTTCAACTTCACGACGAAGGGACCGCTGCTTGTCAACAACAACTTCCCAATCTCAGAGCCAATTTCAGCTTCACAACGAAGGATATTGGACTCCAGACAACGCAAGTTCAACTCCACGACGAAGGGACCGTTGCTTGTCAACAAAATTTCATTCAGAGTCAATTTCAACTTCACAGCGAAGGATATTGGACTCGAGACAACACAAGTTTAACTTCACAACGAAGGGACGACTGGTTGTCAACAAACAATTTCTCGGTTCCAGAGCCAATTTCAACTTCATGACGGAGGATATTGGACTCGGAACAATGCTACTTACTTGGATTTCAACTTCACGGCGAAGGATATCCAACTCAAAGAAGGATTATCTGCCATCAAAATTGTCGAGTTTGACTCCATTCAGCTCGATGACACATCAATCGCACTACTTTCCGGTTGCAGTCGAGGTTTTCAAGTCAAGAAGATGACCTGGGTTAGCCGTGCCTTAGTGACAAGCAACCATTTTCAAACAACATAGCTTAAGTCAAGAAAAAGCTATCTGTCAATGAAGATTTCTGAGTTCGATTCCGATCTAAGGTCTTTAAACCGAGAAGAAGACCGAAGGGTAACGGGAAGACACGTGCTGATTCAAATTCCGAACTACGGCTTCAATTTCATATCATTTCAAGATGAACTCGACTTCATGATGGAGGATTCATCCGTAACTCAATTCGACAGGGAGTTATTGAAACATCAGAGTTAATTTTCAACTCCATTGAATGAAAAGTGTGTCTTTTAATCTTTGCCCTATCCCCGTTACACGACTATGGGCAAAGAGGGGCAGCTGTCAACACACATTTTCGTCCTACTAGGATTCAAACTCCTAAAAATAGGATAAAATTTTGCTAGGATTCAAACTCCTAAAAATAGGATAGAGTTCTACTAAGATTTAAATTCCTAAAGATAGGATCCACAAGCACTATAAATAGACATTGTAACTCACCATTGTAACACACGATTTACACACAAAACATAGAGGAAAGCACGGGAAGATACAAAGGCAAAACTATTGTAAAGGATTCGAAAAGGAAATAAAAGGTAGCATTTTCTTTTTTCTTTCTTTTGCATGTACACGTTATTTTTCTTGAGATTTGGTTCGAATAACCCAAAACGTGGGTTGCGCCGATGACCAAAATGGGTGGGATTTCGATGTTTCGAACCTAGATCTACCCCGAGGCTTATTTTTAAAAACCGGTTTGATTTTCGGTTAAAGGAGGGGAAGAGCTTTTTAAAAATCTATATTAGTCCATTTATTTATTATATGGATATTTTATTCATTTATTTTTATTATTCATATTATTATATGTATATATATATATTAAATTATTTTCATTTATTTTTTTACTATATTTTATTATTATTATTATATATATATATATATATTTCTTTAATATTTTACTTATAAGTCTAATATTACTATATATATATTGTAATTATCTTTATCTAGTCGTATATGTTTTTTATACTTTTAATAGTTTATTTATATACCTATTATTAAATATATATATTCTTAATTATTTTTATTTGATTATTTCTTTATTTATGTAATATATCTTATAACTTTATATATTTATATTATTTTTTATTATTTTTATTTTTTTATTCATTATTATTATACTATTATTTTTTTAAAAAAAAACCTTGTGTCTTTATCATCATTATTATTAAACATTATATTATATACTACTAACCTAGAGGGCCCATTTTTTTGTCTTATTTCTTACTAAAGTCTCCCACTTTCGGTGAATTGGGAGGGTAGCTTTTCTATTTTTAAGTATTTGGTGTATATATATAGCTTATTTATTTTATTAATACTTTGATATATATATATATTTATATTTTTTTCCTTTTTTCAAATATTACTATATATAATTATTACTTTACTATTTTTTTTCTTATCTTACTTATTTATTTTATTTTTCTCTTGTATCTTATTTGTTTTCTTTACCTTGTTTATCTAACACATTTCTCAATTTTTTTAAAGGATATTTTCAAATCAATCAAGGGTAAGTAATTAGGATCGAAACTTTACCTTTTAATTTAACTTGTTATTTTTCTTAATTAAGACAACTGGAAATTACGTAGTACCGAAAGGGCGGTTCAAAAGTGCTAATCCTTCCTTGACCATAACCGACTCCAGAGCCCGACATATTTCTGGTAAGACGCAGATCAGGTAAGAAATAGAGTATTCGATCAACCCATTTATTTTTAAATAAATGATCGGTGACGACTCCAATCCACATTTTTTTAAGTCGAAGCCCAATTCCGGGACCCAACTAAAAGACGGTTGCGATATTACCAATGTAACATGTAGGATATGAATGAGTTTTTTAATGAGGCCAATTTTCTATAAAAAATAATAATAATAATCTTATTATACTTGTCCTTTTTATTTTACGGAAAGAATCATAAAATCTTTAAAAAAATATATTATTTTCCAATTTTACTTCATCTTTCTCAATCTATCTCTACTGTAGTACTTTCAAAGAAGGCTTCAACCGCTCCCAAAGCTATAGCAAATGCTCAACTCTGATGACTTATATATTCAAGATAGATACAACTGACTGATTTTTCAAGGCAACTGTTGCTTTCGGCTACACCCATAGCATAAATGAATAGTTGGCTGTGAAGATTACACAAGAGTAACACCAGTTGTTTATTTCCTCATCGGAGCTCTACCGTGTTGTACATGGTATTGATGTGTTTGATCCCAAATTCAATATTGTCTCCCCGGATGATGATATGGAGATACACTTTCCTTACACCGAAGAGGAGAGGAGGTTGAAGCATTTCCATCCCGAGATTGAAGACCTTCTTTACAACAAAGTTGAGAATGAAGAACACTTGTAAGTGCAAGTTTTCCACTAACAAAACCGATCACTAAAGCATCTGTTGTCTGCCTAACATTTTGTGTATGATTCTCTCATAGATGAGTGTTCAATGGTTACAACAAACCAGTTCTGTTTACACTGGTAAGGTTGGATCGTGTCAAGAATTTAATCGGACTGTAGAGTGGTATGGCAAGATTGCAAAGTTGCGAGAATTGGTTAACGTCGTAGTTGTTGGTAGAGACAGGCGAAAGGAATCGAAAGATTTGGAAAAGAAAACTAAAATGATGAGGATGAAGTAAAATAAGAAAGTAATTATTTTTGGTAAGTTTATACGAGTGTTGTTGTGTAAAATAAAAGGCACATGTCAAAAAATTATTGATAGGGCACAACGAGGGACAAGTAAAAGGGGTAAAGGATTTCTGTTCATAATAAACACAATCATATTAGATTTTTTTAATGTGAACTAATCCTTCTATAATAATAAATAATAGGGTAAGAACCAATTACATTATGTTAACTCTTTTAGTTTTATACATTTTTAGGACTGAATGAGTAAAATAAATGTTGAGATTAACGGTAAAAAATGAGAAGATTTTATTAATAAATAAATTTGTTTAAACCCGAGTTGTGTGCCTCGTTAAAAATCTTCCTAAGCCGAGAAGGAAAAGAGTACAACCGGGACAAAACTAAGTAAATGGGAATCCAACGCAACACTAGCAGAATACAACATCTTAATTAACATCAACTTGCTGCTCACTACCCTCAAAATAAACAGATTTGGTAGTCCCAAAAGAACCCAAAAAAACTGAACACTTACCATTACCATTTCGCCTTAAAAAATCATGGAAAACACTTAAGATCACCCCAATCATGCAGTACCTTAATATCTGTATGCAATCTTCATCACCCCAATCATGCAATATCCACTGCAAAACAAAAGACAAAAAACAACAGTGTCCAAACTCTCTTTCTTCTTATGATCATTAGAAAAAACTTAGAATTATCTTGTATAGAATATAGGACTATAATCTCTCTTAATTAAGAAGAGTTTTATGTTCAAATCTCATAAATAAAATAATGTTTAAAGAAATTTAACTCATTCGTAGAAGTGTAATTTTATTTAGCTCTAAATATTATAAAAATTCACAGAACTAGTAGACATAAAAAAAATGAAGAGTCTAACGTAGTATCAGTACCGCATGCTGGTCCCATGATTTAAGAACGTACCTCACCTCCATAACCATCATAATGATCCCATCAGCATTCGGAATGGCACGAAACATGTTGCCGGCGATATGGGAGACCCCACCGTATGGTGGCGCCGCCCACACGACATGCTGCAAATCGAAGTTAACAACTTTGATGTGCGGATATGCTTTGACGATCTCAGATATCAAGCTTCCCGTCCCACCACCAACGTCGACCAATGATCCAATTGAGCTCAACCTTTCTTTGTACCCCGACAAGATTGCTCTGGTAATGACCTTCGATGAACACGACATAGCGTCGTTAAAAAGCCCGTTGAATTCGGGGTTATCCGATGCCAAATCCCACACCTCACGCCCGTGAGCTTTCTTGAAGGCGACGCCACCTTCTTGAACGCATTGGCCAAGGAGCCAATAGCAACGGATGGTTCTCCATCAGTACCATGGGCGCCAGGGTTTGCTCCGAATCGTGTAGGAGCCATCTTGATGAGTGAGTCAGGTCGTACACGGGATCTCCACCGTCGGACGGGTGGTGCACGGTGAAAATCTTTCGACGGACTAGCAATCTCATTATGCGAGCAAGGGTGGTGATGTCCGGCGAAGACTCGCTGCCGCCGCCATTAATGCATGAAGCTATCTGTGACAGAGTGATGGCGCCCCCGTGAGAGTGTATTATGTCGGCTATGCGGAGTTCGACAGCAGACTTAAGTGCCATTGAATTCACATAGCTGAACATGAACCGCCATATCTCCGCTTGGCCTTGTACTGCTACATCATCTAATTCTATTGTTGCCATTTGTCTCTCCTCTTGTGAACTCATTTTCATTCGAAACAAGTAAATATATAATGGAGGCGAGATAATAAAATTGGGATATATAAATATTGATTTTATGGTTTTATTAGAGTTAATTACATCACATGTCCATGTCCTTAAATTATGACTCTTATTTTTAATTATTCTTCTAACTTCTAAATGTTTTAATTTAATCCCTAAATTCACCCCAAATTATACATATATACTAATCACACCATTTGTTAATAGAATCATCAGACCAAGTTATATCTAGCGTAATAAGTTGTTTATTCTGGCTCATGCGATGCATTTTATTTCATTGTTTCTTAGATCGGGGTAAATTGAAGTAGATGAGACTAGACGAAGTTGGGTGATGCGACAATATGAAAGAGAAGGATAGACGAGATTAAAGGTTGTCTCATGTTGTTACAAGATTAGAAGTCTCGAGAATTAATAATGTAAGAAGATTAATTTGTTTTGAAGTTGGGCGTTGGTTGAATATAGAAAGTGCAAGCTTTTCACCACATGAGGCCTTAAATGGGAATGAAGATCCATTGTACGACCTTGATGAAGCAGCTGGTAAACATCCTTATTTTCAACCTCAAGAACAACACGTCGGAACCCTAAGTCCCACGCTAATCCAAGACCTCCAAGAACTCCCCACAGCTCGGCATCCATAATCGAACATATTCTCGAAGGCAACGCCACCTTCTTGAACGCATTGACTAAAGCAGTGCCAAGGAGCAATTAGCAACGGATGGTTCTCCATCAGTATCATGGGCGCCAGGGTTTGCTCCGAGTCGTGTAGGAGCCATCTCGATGAGTGAGTCATGTCGCACACGGGATCTCCACCGTCGCAAGGGTGGTGGAGGGTGAAAATCTTTCGACGGGCGAGCAATCTCATTATGCGAGCAAGGGTGGTGATGTCCAGCTAAGACGTGCCGCTGCCGCCGTTAATGCAAGAAGCTATTTGTGACAGAGTGATGGCGCCACCGTGAGAGTGTATTATGTCGGCTATGTGGAGCTCGACAGCAGACTTAAGCGCCATAGAATCAGCAAACCTGAACATGAACCGCCATATCTCCGCTTGGCCTTGTAGCGCTGCTTCGTCTAATTCTATTGTTGCCATTTGCTTCTCCTTTCCTTGAGAACTCATTTTTATTCGAAATAAGTAAATATATAATGAAGTGGAAAGGAAGATAATTCGAAATAAGTATTAATATTGTGTTTTTATGTTTTAAATCGAATATCATGTTCGCAGATTTAAAAAATTATGATATGTTTTAAATAAGTTTTTTTCTTTCTAATTATCATTTATTGTTTATGACGTTAATAATAATTAAGTTGGTTGATCCACAATATTTGATTAATTGAATTTTTCATTAAATATAGAAAATAAGAATCCTAAAATATTTTAAACATTTATAAAAAAAATATAATTATAAAATTCATAACAATTTTTTTTAAAAATAATTTTATTTATTCAGAATTTAAAAAATTAGGATATTTGTTATTGAAACTTTTATGTAAGGAATGAAAATAATATTTTAAACAAGTTATATATAATAAAAAAATAAATCATTTTTATATTATTTTTCATTTAAAAATTAAAAGATATTATATATTCATTAAGTAAAATCTAATATTTTAAAATTAGGCCAAAAATTAAATTAATTATTTTAAAATTTTAATTAGACATGTTAAATTTTATTGATTGGAATAAGTTTGTTGTGTCGATAATTAACAGTTCACCGTTTCTGATTTAAGCAAAATATTGCGACCACGGTAAGGATGACTTTTAGCATGCCATTCTCTATGAGAGAGGAAAAAAGAAGAACAATAATGTGGGAGAGAAGATGAATAATTTAGACAAGAAAGAGCCTCTTTATCGGCCTTTTTTCGGGGTAAATGGTACTCGTTGAGATGCCTTCATACCCAACGTAGTGCGTTGCCGCAGATTGATCAGTCTTTTCTACCTGATCGAACAATGTAAAGACGCCTAACGCTTTTCTAATTAGACTACATGATCATGTCTTAAAACCGACTGAAAGAGTCGAGAGCCTCCACTCTAACTGAATGTTGAGATGCCTTCAACCCGAAACAACTGGGATGCCTCCAAAAGCTCTGCTGACATAGGAACACCTCTCACTCTTGCTAATAAAACTTGAAGTTACCTCCAAATAGTATTGAAATATCTCTGCAAAAATGTAAAGATGTATTTGCCCTTGACATGTCCCCTATGTTTGAACCATGGCAAAGATGCCTCCACCTTACAAGTAGATCTCTTTGAGGGTGATATGCCTTTTCTATGGTTAGAGCTTCAAGAAACCTCCACCCTACTTATTGTTACAACAATCATGTCGTTCCTGTCAGCGATCGACCAAAATAATTGATGCCTCTGCTAACTTCCGCAACATCGAGATACGGGACATCATTCGCTAAAATATAATTCTCCACGCGAGATGTTTTTCTTTGCAAGAAATGTTGTTCTTTAAGGTTTTTATCCTTCGAATGAGATTCTACCTTTAGAGACGTCTTCCGGACTATCATCCTTCGCTTGAGTTGAGCTGCTTTTACCAACATAAAGATGATTATGTCTGACAACTAAGTCTTTCTAAAATGGAAAATGAGTTACAACTATCACGAGTATGAGAGTGTTGAAGTGCCTTCACTGTTGAACAAAATCGAGAGATCGATGTCATATTTCTCATCATAAGTCTTAGCTCAATTCACTTTATGACATTCCCTTGATCAAGAGAGATAAGTGTTACACCCCAAAGATATCTTCCAAAAACTACTAAACCTTCGCCAATAAGGATCCTTGAAGACACCACATCACCTCCGGAAACATCCTGTTAATAGGGTGGCTCGTGTCAAACTTAGGGTCATTATGCTTGTTAATAAGCTAACAAACCATGCAAATATGGCTGTCAAATATCAAGTATAGACTTCAAAAAATGATCCCAAAAAGATGTTTTCACATCATTAGAAATGACATCTCTGTGAATTCTTGTTGATGGAGGTTTAATAATTTTCGAAAGATATCCCAGAGATGTAACAAATTTGTTAAGAATTAATTATAATACATAAATTCACAAATAAAACGATCTCGATGATAAAATATTATTGTTATTCTTTTAGGTTTTGGTTTCGGGTGTCGAGAGTGAGTCTTGTACTTATTTTAAATTAATAAAAAAATATAATAAATAAATAAATATAATAATAATGCTAGAAAATCACGTTTGCTTTTGATAATAAATATATAATTTAAAGCTTTTAAAGAGTGCGGCCTTGTCAATAGTGATGGCAAAAAAACCCGAACTCGACGGGGAAAATCGAAAACCGAATTAAACAGGTCGGGTTCGGGGATAATAAATGGGGACGGGGACGGGGAAAATCCATTTATTTTAAACGGGGATGGGGACGGGGATAGGTTTGGTAATCCCTGCCCCGATTACCCGATTACCCGCCCGATTACCCGACCCGATAAATATTAAAAATAATTATTTATATATATATATAATATTAATAAATTTAATTTAAATAAAAAATATATATTTATATATTTAATTTAAATATATATATATATATACCCGGCCCGATTCTCGGCCCAATACCCAACCCAATACCCGGCCCAATACCCTTTTAAATAACCGTTTATGCTAAACGGGGATACCCGTTTCCCCGCGGTTTTCCCCGATTACCCGACGGGGATCCCCGTTTAAATCCCCGCAGTTTTTTAAACGGGGACGGGTACCGATTTTTTAAACGGGAACGGAAATAGGGGACCAATACCCGACCCGAACCCGGCCCGTTACCATCTCTACTTGTCATTTTGAAGACTTATTATTTTATTTTCAGATCATTGAAAACATCTTTTCATTGAATACATCTGTCCAAAGCCATCTTGCAAATGCTTTTACTTTTCCAAAGGGTTAAATGCACTGTTTTCCTCTAAACTATACTATTTGTATCGAATTATCTTTTAAAATATTTTTCAGAATGTTTTATCTTCTTAAATTTAAATCGTTATCTCATTTGTCGTTAACATCTTTAAAAAAAATTCAAGGGCAAATTATATATATAGCCACTCAACTATTCTGATGATTTTGTTTTAGCCGTCCAACTATTTCATTTTCTCAAAATCATCACTAAACTTCATTAGATTGTTGCTTCTTGTTACTCCAGCAGTCCTGCAGCAATTGTTGGGTTAAAAGTAGTAGAGACAACTTACGTGCTAGTAGAAAACAATTACAAAAGAACCAGTTTCTTGAATTTCACTTTGCTCCTGTTGCCGGAACAACCTCAATAAGCAATGCATGACTAATTGATCATTTTATGGAATTACCTTGAAACTTTTTGCGTGCACCAAACCGGAAAGTTTGTCATTTTTTTCCTGTAGACAAGTACTTTTATAGGTGTTTAATTATGTATAGTAAAAAAATAGTTGATAGTAATTTTAAATTTTTAAAATAAGCGAATTTAATAAAAATATTAAGAATTAAATTAAAAAATAATCATTTTTTAATTAAAAAGAGTAAGACATCATGCTAAAGCTGAAATTCAACGCTTGGTGCATTGAGACAGCGTTTAAGGCGAGTAAACCCATAACTTTAAATCTTATTTATTTTAAAATATTAAAAATTAAATTTAAAAAATTATAACTATACCGAGAGGCATAATGCAGCCTATTCGGTGACACTAATGATAAAATTGGATTGAAGGATAAAAAAGTTAAACAAAAAAAATATAAAAAATAATGTTTTAAAAATTAAATTAAAATAATTGAATTTTAATATATTTAAACAGTAAAGACAGCAAGAAAAGACCACACATGTGGACATCCATTATTGTTGACATAATTAAATGCAAAAGCCATAAACAATTGTGCTCGGGTAGTAGTGTTGTGTCAATGAGGTAGCCTTAATTTAAAGTGATTTTTAAATTAAAATATTATTATCGTTTTAACTAAAGAAATTATATAATTCGTAATATTTTTTATTGTAATTAAAAAAATTGTATTACGATGAATTTTATGTTTATAACTGAAAAGGATATACAATTTATAATATTTTATGTTACAACTTAAAATATTATGAAAAAAAAATATTTACAATTTCATCTTGAAAAATGTCATTCCATCTTATTTAAAAACTTACTTTTTTTTATATAAAATTAATGATTGAATGTATTAATTTTGTTTTTAATTTTATTAACTGTATTTTAAACAATCCATTATAGTCGCATGTTACAAATAGACAATCAACTATTTCACATACTATGCGACAAAAGCAATTCACAAAATGATGTTGTCCACATGCATCGACACAACCAAACTTTATACCCACATAAGGCTGTCCTCGTAACAACAAATTGTCAAGAATCTTTTAAGCATTTAAGTTTGTCGAGACGGTACAAGATTGGTCAATATTTTTAAATCTCGTCTCTAAAAAGTAAGTATTTTTCTTTTAGTACAAGATAAAACATAATTTGTGGAGTCGTCACCAATCATTTTATCGAGGTGTGATTGGTCACCAAAATGCTATGTTATTTTAATAAAATTTATAAAAATAATATTAAAATAACACAAAAAGGGTCTACTTACCAGAAAATGAGTTCGGGAGTCGGTTATGTGTGGGGAAGGATTATCACTCCCATAACGCCCAAAATTGGTACCTTTGTTTATTAATTAATGTCTTTGCAATAAATTAACAAATTTGTATTTAATTTCAATTTATAATCCCATTATTCCATATTTAATCGCATAATTTTATTTAAAGAAAATTCTAAAATTAAATATCAAAATAAATATAATTAAGTTAAACATATTTTATTTTTTAGGTTTTTATAAACAAAACATTTATTCATTTTAAATATTAAAATATAACATCTAGTTATGTTAAGACAATCATTTCTTAATATTTAAAAATAAATATTATCATTTAATCAAATTATGAAATTGATCAAGTTATACTTATGAATTTTTCATATATATTCATAGGACTAAAATAAAATGAATAGAAAATAAAGTGAAATAAAAGTATTGCGATATATTTGTCACAATAAAAGATTAGAATGAAAAATATAGAAATTTAAATGCTATAATATAAATAATAAAGACATAAAGACATAAAAATTAAATGAATTCTTAAATTAAAATTGCATAAAATAAAAGTACTAATATTAAAAAAATAAAAACTTAAATATAAATAAAACAAAAAGGGCAAGAAATATTACTATAAATAGGGACGAAAATAAATAGAAATAAAGTTAGGAGGTCATATTAAAAGTTAGTGAAATAAAAGGGATAGAAATAAAGACCAACGAATTTTGGAAACCACTCTTATGATTATCCCCTAAATTAATGACTAAAATGATAATAAAATAAAGAAAGGAGATCAAAATAAAAGAAAATAAAAATATAGTAGCTGATTTCGGAATAATTAAAAAACAGAGAAATCAAGGACTAAAGTGTAAATATGTGCCTAAATTGGAGGGATTATTTCATGGTTTTCCCTATTTTAAGTGAATAAAGTAATGGACTCCCAAAGTGTAGGGACTTGACGCATGGTTTACCCAAAAGTTTTATAAACTTAAAACTCATCTTCTTCCTCCTTATTTCACAAGCAGAACACCCTAAAGCTTTCAAATCTTCTATTTTCTATTTTTTTATTTATTTAACTTACTTTTTTCTGAAAATAAATAAAAATAAAATATAAAGCTAAAAAAATAAAACCAAATGTAAAAATAACCTTTTTAGTGCTTTTTTCTTTTCAATTTGCTGTGTATTTCTCTTGATTTTCCTGTGTAAATTTTACATATTGTTATGGGGTTTGTATAGCCCCAGTTTACAAAAGAAGAATCAAAGATATTTTTTTTCTTCTTGTATGTGTGGCTGCCGTAGAGGACCACTGTTGTTGGTGGAAGCTGCTGGAATTTGTTGTAGTGGAGGGGGCTGCTGGGTTGTTTGAAACGTGGAGGGGTTATTGGGTATGAAAGGTAAAAAATGGTGATTACAGCTGCCCCTCTTTGCTCGTTGATGTGGAACAGGAATAGAGCAAAGACATAAAGCACCATTTTTAGCTTGAATGGTTCAAACTTTTGATATATAAGTTCTTCTCATTATGAACTCTTCTTCCTCTTCAGATGAGTTCTTCTTATTACGAACTCCTTCTGGAAATGACGATGTTGATCTATCTTGTTGAAAACATTTTGATATTTCGATATAACAAATTAAGTTAAATGAATTTTAAGATTTTCCAAATGATTTTCTAAGTATATTCGATAGAATTATTCGAATATCAAAATATTACTCCAAATCATTCAAAGATCATTTTAATCATTACTCAAAGTGTAAAATTAAGTTTTAAACTTAAAACAATTTCAAATTAATTTTACAAAGTATTTCGAACCATTTCAAAGCCAAAAATTCCAGATTGCTCAGAGGGAACCGATTCCCCCCCCAAGGGGGTACCGATTCCCCCCTGAATGGTTTGGCTCCGAGAATTCCAGTATGCTCGGAGGGAACTGATTCCCCCTTGTATAACGGTAGAAATATTTGAATTTTACACTTAGGGAACCGATTCCCCATAAGGGGTATCGATTCCCCCCACGCTCCAAACTGTTTTATTAATTATTTTCACACTAAAACGGCTATATTATTTTCTCTAATCATCCCCAACGTTCAGAAGTGATTCAAGGTGTATTTAAGCAAGCTTAGAAGCCATTGATCAATAACAAGAAACATCAAGCAATTAGAATCAAAGAGAAAGCATCAAACCTCAAGTTTGAGCATTTCAAGCCTATTTTTCATTCAATATTCATTTTGCTTTCAAGAACACTTATTGTGCTCAATTGTATTTATTCTTGAGTGTTCTTTCTTTGTTATAGAATTGTGCAAACATATTTGCCTTGTGAGGTTTTTCTTATAAGTTTGCAAATTTGTATTTCTCTTTGAGAAAAGAGTGTTCTCAAGAATTGGGGTATATTCTTGAGGGAGTTGTAAGGTTATCTCTTTGGCCTCAAAAGAAAGAACAAATTAGTGAATTTGTTAGAAAATCCTTAGTGTGGATAGCTAAGGTAGTGGATGTAGACTTTGGTTGATAAAGTCGAACCACTCTAAATCGCTGTGCAATTTTTTTCAATTTTCTGCAAAAGCTTCCACAAAAATTTTATTGCCAATTCACCCCCCCTTGGCCGATTCAGTCAATCGATTAACTCAACAATTGGTATCAGAGCCTAACTCATTTGAAGGTTTAATCGCCTATTGAGTCGATTCGGGAAGAGTTATATCGATAATCAAAGTCATCAATGGCCTCCGCTTCAAACTACGACTCCGGTCTCGACTCGATGCCCGTCAACAAGCCTCCTTTCTTCAATGGAGTTAACTATGCCTATTGGAAGAATAGAATGATGTACTTCATTCAAGCAAGTGACATGGGAGCATGGAATGCTGTAGAAGAAGGATACATCAAACCTCTCACTCATCCAAGGTTGTGGAGTGAAGGAGAGACAAGAATGTTCCAGCTCAACTCCAAAGCCATCCATATCATTTTTTGTGCTCTTGGACCAGATGAATACGGAAGATTTTCATCGTGTACAAACCAAAGAAATATGGGACAAACTTCAAGTCACTCATGAAGGTACCGATGAGGTAAAGAAATCTAAAATTAGTATTCTAACGCATAGCTATGAAAATTTCAGGATGAAACCAAATGAAGATATCAAAGCTATGACAGATAGATTTTCAACGATTGTCAAAGGTCTCAAATCATATGGAGAGATCATTTCAAATGAAAAGCTTGTGAGGAAGTTAGTCTACTCCCTCCTAAAATCGTGGCAATCAAAGAAGACGACAATCATCAAGTCTAAGGACTTAACGTCCTTAACTCTTGAAGAGCTAATTGGGTCACTCCTCACTCATGAAATGATGCTCGAAGATGAGGTGGACCTCGAAAAGATTGACGAGACACCAAAGGAGAAGGAGAAGAAGAAAAACATTGGAGTTGCTCTCAAATCCACAAAAGATGAGAGTGATTCGAATAACGATGACGATGACGAGGAAATGGCATTGTTTGCCAAATGGTTCAGAAAAATGATGAGACCTTATCGTGGAAGAAAATTCAAACGAAATGAAGGCCTCAAAAATGAACCGAAAGAGAAGGACCCAATCATTTGCTACGAATGTAAAAAGCCAGGGCATGTCAAATATGATTGCCCATAATTGAAGAAAAAAGGTCAATCAAAGAATAAGCACAAGGCTCATGTGGCTACATGGAGCGATGAAGAAAGTTCCGATGAAGAGGAACAAGAAGTAGCTAACTTGTGCTTGATGGCATTTGGGGAAGATTCTAAGGTAACCTCTAACTCATCCGATTTTGATGATTTATCCTATGATGAGTTATTAGAGGAATATAATGGGTTGGCTTCGGATTATGAGAAATTATTTTTAAAATATAAAAATGATGTTTCAAAATTGAAAAATGAAAACAAACTCATATCCAAAACCAACAACGATTTTGAAAGTAAAATCAAAGATTTGCAAATCAAACTAGAAGAGTTTGAAAAGAAAAATTTAGATTTGCAAAATTTACTTTCAAAGATCAATGATGATCATCAAAAGAAAATTGATGATCTTAAAACTTCTTTTGATAAAGTTGGAACAAAACATTTTGAAAAAGGTGGAAATTCAAAATCCAACTTTGTTAGAAAAAAGTTTTAGAAACTACAATCATAGAGGTCCCCAAAAAACCTCTAATGGAAAAATCGTTAGAAGTATGTGGGTTCCTAAAGAACTCATTACTACTAAAGATAAAAATATCCTACACAAATGGATACCTAAGGGGACTAGGATTTTGGAAACTAATGAATATGGACCCAAAAAAATTTGGGTACCAAAAATCAAAAATTAATCTATGTTTGTAGGGAAAGGAGCATTGCTACAAGGCACGGGAAACAAATCCAAATTCATGGTACCTTGATAGTGGATGCTCAAGACACATGACCGGAGATAAAAGCCGGTTCATTGAGCTTAACGCCAAAAATGGAGGAGAAGTGACTTTTTGAGACAATTCAAAAGGTCACATTGAAGGTATTGGTACAATAGGTAATACCTCTTCCATACAAATTAAAAATGTTTTATATGTGAATGGATTAAAGCATAATCTATTGAGTATTAGTCAATTATGCGATAAAGGATTCAATTTCTTATTTGAAATTAATGGTTGTAAAGTCATTGACATTGCATCTAATCAGATTATGCTTGTTGGTCATAGAATAGGAAACATATACATGGTGCATTTAGATTCTTTTGATATGACTAATTTATGCCTAGTTTCTAAGGATGAACATGATAGTTGGTTATGGCATAGGAGACTAGGACATGCTAGTATGAGTGTTTTGCAACGGTTAATTCAAGGAGACCTAGTAAGAGGGTTACCTAAGCTTAAATTTGATAATGATAAAATCTGTGATGCTTGTGCTAAAGGAAAATAAAAGCGAGTTTCTTTTAAATCCATTAATGATGTATCAACTAGTAGAGTTTTACAATTGATCCATTTAGATCTTTTTAGGCCAACTAGAACTACTAGCTTGGGTGGAAAACAATATACATTTGCCTTGGTAGATGACTATTCTAGATATACTTGGGTTTTATTTTTAAATACTAAAGATGAAGCATTAGAACAATTCATCACGTTTTCAAAAGTAATCCAAAATGAAAAAGGTTACTCTATAACTAGTGTTAGGAGTGATCATGGAACTGAATTTGAAAATCTTGGATTTACTGAATTTTGTAACTCTAACGGTATTAGCCATAATTTTTCAGCACCTAGAACCCCTCAACAAAATGGAGTTGTTGAGAGGAAAAATCGAACTTTAGAAGAAATGGCTAGAACCATGCTTTGTGAAAATAATTTTCCAAAATATTTTTGGGCGGAAGCCACAAATACCGCTTGTTATGTTGTAAATCGAGTAATGATTAGGCCAATTTTAAAGAAAACTCCATATGAAATTTTCAAAAGTAAAAAGGCTAACATTAGTTATTTTCATCCTTTTGGATGTAAATGTTTTGTTTTAAACAACAGTAAAGAAAACCTTGGCAAATTTGATGCTAAAAGCGATGAAGGAATTTTTCTGGGTTATTCCTTAAATTCTAAATCCTATCGTGTATTTAATAAAAGAACTTTAGTTGTAGAAGAGTCTATACATGTTGTTTTCGATGATAATCCTCTTCCGAGGAAGGATTCTTGTGTGAATGATGATGTAGGTGTTATAAATACAAATGACGTTAGACATGACGTTGGAGAACCATCACAAAGGAAGAAACGAAAAATGAGGAAACTCATGATTTTCTTGAGAATCTAACCATTGAAGAAAGGGAAGTATCTTATCCAAGAGAGTACAACTATGTCAAGGATGGTGAAATTATAGGTGATCCATCCAAAGGGGTAACAACTCGATCTTCTCTTAGAAATATTTGTAATTATGTTGCATTTATCTCATGCATAGAGCCTAAGAATATTAAAGAAGCATTAAATGATGAACATTGGATTATGGCTATGCAAGAAGAGTTAAATCAATTTGAGAGAAGTAAAGTATGGACATTAGTTGAAAGTCCTAGTAATAAATCTACTGTAGGTACTAGATGGGTATTTAGGAATAAGCTTGATGAGAGTGGTAATATAGTGAGAAACAAGGCTAGACTTGTTGCTCAAGGGTATACTCAAGAAGAGGGCATAGACTATGATGAAACATACGCTCCCGTAGCTAGGATGAAAGCAATTATAATGTTATTAGTATTTGCATGTTTCAATGAATTTAAATTATATCAAATGGACGTTAAAAGTTCATTTTTAAATGGTTTTATAAAAGAAGAAGTGTATGTGGAACAACCTCCAGGTTTTGAAGATTCAAATTTTCCGGATCATGTTTTAAAATTGACAAAAGCTCTTTATGGTTTAAAGCAAGCTCCTAGAGCTTGGTATGAAAGATTGTCAAATTTTTTAATTGAAAAAGGTTTTTCAAAAGGGAAGGTTGACACTGCATTGTTTTTTAAGCATAAAGGTAAAGATTTATTAGTAGTTCAAATTTATGTTGATGACATAATATTTGGTTCTGCTAATGATGTTCTTTGCCAAGAATTTTCTAAGCTAATGCAAAGTGAGTTTGAGATGAGCATGATGGGGGAGCTCTCATTTTTCTTGGGACTCTAAATCAAGCAAAGAAAAGATGACATCTTTATCAATCAAGCTAAGTACGTCAAAGATATGCTCAAGAAGTTTGGACTGGAAAATGGGAAACCTCATGACACTCCAATGAGCTCTTCAACAAAGCTTGACTTAGATGAAGGAGGTAAATATGTAGATGTTATAGGTCAATGATTGGATCTCTACTTTATCTAACTGCAAGTAGACCAGATATTATGTTTAGTGTTTTCTTATGTGCTAGATTTCAATCATGTCCTAAGGAATCATATTTACTAGCTGTTAAGAGAATCTTTAGATACCTTAAAGACACTCCTAGTTTAGGACTTTGGTATCCTAGAGACTCTAGCTTTAGCTTGCATGCTTTTTCTGATGCGGATTATGGAGGATGCAAATTAGATAGGAAAAGCACCTCTGATACTTGCCAATTCCTTGGAAATATGCTAATTTCTTGGTTTTCAAAGAAACAAAATTGTGTTGCATTATCTACCACTGAAGCCGAAAACATTTCAGCTGGTAGTTGCTGTGCACAAGTTTTATGGATGAAACAACAACTTTTTTATTATGGAATTGAAGTAGGTACCATTCCTATCAAGTTTGACAATACTAGTGCTATTTGTCTCACTAAAAATCCCATCCAACACTCTATAACTAAGCACATTGAAATAATACATCACTTCATTAGAGACCATGTCACTAAGGAAGATGTAGTTCTAGAATTTGTTGATACTTTGCACCAATTAGCGGATATCTTTACAAAACCTTTAGACAAGGAACGATTTTGGACACTTAGGAGAGAATTAGGTTTGACCAATCTATCTTCACTGAGTGTTTAAAATAATTTTAGCACTTTTAATAATAAATGAAAAATGCTTATAATATTAATTTTTGATTGCATTCATTGCTATTAGTTAGGTGGAGTTTATGATTCTTGATGAAAAATTAATTTTATGTTCAAATATCGTTTAAAGATTAATTGAATTGTTTGAACATGATTAATTTTCAATATATGAGTTGCCAATACCACTAGAGGAAATTAATTTAGCATTTTGGGTGTTTAAAATCGGATTTTAGCATTTTGGTGCAGAGGGAATCGATCCCCCCTTGAGGGAACCGATTCCCCCTTTGAAGGGGAACCGATTTCCCCCACAGGGGAATCGATACCCCCTGGGGTTCTGGTTAAACACGGGCAGAACCCTTATTTTTGTTCAAAACCCTCTATTTTCTTCCTTCCACCATTTCTCTCCCTCTAAGCACTCAAATCTCTATTTTTGCCTCAAATCAACGTTTTTAATCGGAATTCACTTCAAATATCATCCTCTAAACCTGTTGGAATCATCAAAAACGTGCAAACTTCATCTAATCTCACTCAAATCCGAAATCATTCAAGGTATTTTTCCAAAACTTCTTTTTTATCAATTTATGAACATATAACTAGTTTTAATTAGTTCTAGGTTGAATTTTAGATCGGGCATTGATTATTTAGTGATTAGAAACTAGATATTACAACTAATTTCATCAAAAACACAAGAATTTTTCAAAATTTTCTAAATTTTTGAAAAAAAAATTATTTTCAAATTATTGTGTTTTGATTAAATTATGTTGTTGTTATGAAAACTATACATATATTGTTTCTCAAAACCATATTTTTCAAAAGTTCTTCAAAAACTTTGCCCATTAGGATTGATTTAGAGAACCTTGAAATATTGAGGACTCAATTGAGTTTTGGGATTGATTGAATTGCATACATGTGTTTTCTAAATTGCAGGTTATCAATTCTATTCCGATTTCCTAAACCATGTCCAATCCTAAACGTGCTAGGTCATCATATAGTCGTTCACACCGTCAACCAAATCCACCTCCAAATCCTCCTCCTATTCCAATTTCTAATCCTAATCCCATTGATCCTAACTTGACTATCCAAAATTCGTGTTTCAATCATCCTGGTCCTAGAAATCATCGTTTTTGGTATTATCAATATTTTGACTCTTACAAAATCCGGGAAGAACGTATCCCTTCTCGTTAAGCTATGTTAGCTATCAATTTTTAATATCTTCCTCTTTTACAAGAGTGGAAATTTGATAAACTCTTTGACCTTGAACCCATCGTTTACCATCAACTTGTTCGTATTTTCTATTCTAATGCCGTTTGTGTTAAAAACCAAACTGAAACCATAGGAATTTGTTCCTACCTCCTAGGACAATTCTTATATATTGACTCGGCTTACATAGCCAATACATTCGGATTAGATAATGATGGTATTTCAAATGAAAAACAGGTTTTAGGATCTCGTTATAAAAGAAGGGATAGTGCAAGTGTCTTAGACCTTCATGAACGTTTTCTTCATCTAATGATTTCTTGGTGGTTTCGACCATCCGGAGGTCGTTATTCTACTCTTAGAGCCTTAGATCTTTAGTGGTTACATTGTTTCGAAAATAATATTAAAATTAACCTATCTCAGATTATTTTTGCTGAAATTGTTGAAACCGTAAATCTTGTTCCTAACAAAAAACTCTGTTCATCTATTGTTTACGGTTGCATTTTGAGTAATCTGTTTTCCAAAGCTGGGCTTAGAGTCGGTCTAGATGTCATTTTCCCCCTTAAGAAACAAATTAACCTTCTTTCCTTAACGAGAGATGGATGGATTAAGGATAAGGAAACCGGTGAATGGGTTCGATCTTATGCAAATACTCCGGGAGCTAGTTCTTCACAGGCTCCACCCGAAGCTAACGAAGATCTCGAGCTTGAGCAATTAATGTGAGACATCGATGAAGCCGAAGATGAGCCTGAGCAGCCCGAATAGCAAGCACAACAAACGCATCAAATGCCTCCATATTTTCAAACCTTTATGGAGACATTCGATTTTCGATATGCTACCATGGATTCGTGCTTTACTTCTATAGAGTCCCATTTATCCACAATGGGAGCTCAACAATTAGAAATTCTTCGGGAGATGCGTGCAAACAATGAAGCAACCAACGCGCGTATTAATGGCCGCTATGCGAGCTCGTTTTCCTCCTCCTGATCCTGATATGTGATTCTATGTTTTGCTTTGAACTCCAAACTTATTGTTTTAACATTTTGAATATTTTGGAATGTTTGAATTTGTGGATTGATTGACTTTGAATTTGTTTTTATAAATGGTTAGAAATTATATATTTGATGTGATTAAATTTATTCATTATTGCATCATTTACTTCATGATTAGATAAATGACCAATTTTGCCATTTCACATTAATTATGAATATTGATTATGAAACTAATGGCTAACGTTTCTCTTTCTTGTGATCTTAGCAGCTTATATTATATATAATCAATTGGCTAAATGATTTCAAAACCTTGTTTAAATTCTTTAAAATGTCTTTTTGATTTAACAAAAAGGGGGAGAAGTGTTAAACGTGTTTTTAAATGATAAATGGGAGAAGTGATTAAAGTAAGGGGGAGTATTTTCAAAACTTGATTTCAAAATCTTAAAATTACTAAAATGTTTTGTTATATCAAAAAAGGGGAGATTGTTGAAAACATTTTGATATTTCGATATAACAAATTAAGTTAAATGAATTTTAAGATTTTCCAAATGATTTTCTAAGTATATTCGATAGAATTATTCGAATATCAAAACATTACTCCAAATTATTCAAAGATCATTTTTAATCCTTACTCAAAGTGTAAAATTAAGTTTTAAACTTAAAACAATTTCAAATTAATTTTACAAAGTATTTCGAACCATTTCAAAGCAAAAAATTCCAGATTGCTCAGAGGGAACCGATTCCCCCCCAAGGGGTACCGATTCCCCCTGAATGGTTTGGCTCCGAGAATTCTAGTATGCTCGGAGGGAACCGATTCCCCCCCAGGGGTTACCGATTCCCCCCTTGTATAACGGTCGAAATATTTGAATTTTACACTTAGGGAACCGATTCCCCATAGGGGGTACCGATTCCCCCCACGCTCCAAACTATTTTATTAATTATTTTCACACTAAAATGGCTATATTATTTTCTCTAATCATCCCCAACGTTCAGAAGTGATTCAAGGTGTATTTAAGCAAGCTTAGAAGCTATTGATCAATAACAAGAAACATCAAGTAATTAGAATCAAGAGAGAATCAAAGAGAAAGCATCAAACCTCAAGTTTGAGCATTTCAAGCCTATTTTTCATTCAATATTCATTTTGCTTTCAAGAACACTTATTGTGCTCAATTGTATTTCTCTTGTAAGGTTATCTCTTTGGCCTCAAAAGAAAGAACAAATTAGTGAATTTGTTGGAAAATCCTTAGTGTGGATAGCTAAGGTAGTGGACGTAGACTTTGGTTGATAAAGTCGAACCACTCTAAATCGCTGTGCAATTTCTTTCAATTTTCTGCAAAAGCTTCCATAAAAATTTTTATTGCCAATTCACCCCCTCTTGGCCGATTCAGTCAATCGATTAACTCAACATATCTCCTTCTGTGATAGAGTCGAGCATAAGGTTGAATAAGTTCTTCAGATTATGAATTTGTTTTTCCTCTTCAGATAAGTTCTTCTTATTACGAACTCCTTCTGGCAATGTTGATGTTGATATCTCTCCATATGTGATGAATTGAGCTAAGGTTGAATAATGTTGATCCCTCGAATGAGGTTATTCTCTAATTCAACTCCATAAGTGACAAATCTAATTAAGGTCGAACAAGTTCTTCTTCTTCAGATGAGTTCTTTAGATTACGAACTCTATAAATCAAGAAACCCCGAAGGCTTAGTTTCTTAGTTGTCAAGGAACCTCTTTTTTTAGGCTCAACTTCCTTTAACAACCATTTTGAGATAATTAGTAAACCCCTGAAGGATTAGTCTCTAAAATCTCATTTGAAAACATCCTGCACTGAAGGTCTTATGGATGATCCGAAGACTTTTTGAAAACATCCTGCACTGAAGGTCTTATGGATGACCCGAAGGCTTTTTGAAAACATCCTGCACTGAAGGTCTTATGGATGACCCGAAGGTTTTACAAATTACCCGGAGGTTTTAATTTTCTAGAACATTAAATGAGAAACTTTGGTAATCGTTTTCTCATTTTCATGCAAAAATCATATTTGAACATCTACCCAAAGGCTTTACGGATGGCCCTAAGGACTTATCATCTTTCTCGAAAGACTGACAGATGACCCGGAGGTTTTAAGCATCATGCTCGAAAGACTAACAGATGACCCGAAGGATTTACAAATTTGTGGGAAATACTTTACTAGGTAAGAAACTTCTTACTTTTCAAGAATTTGATTTTCTAGAACATTAAATGAGAAACTTTGAAAATCGCTATCTCATTTTCATGCGAAAATCATATGTGAACATCCTACCCAAAGGCTTTACGGATGGCCCTAAGGACTTATCATCTTGCTCGAAAGACTGATAGATGACTCGAAGGTTTTAAGCATCATGCTCGAAAGACTAACAGATGACCCGAATGATTTACAAGAAACTTCTTACTTTTCAAGAATTTGATTTAACATTAAATGAGAAACTTTGAAAATCGTTATCTCATTTTCATGCGAAAATCATATGTGAACATCATACCCAAAGGCTTTACGAATGGCCTTAAGGACTTATCTTTTTTCTCGAAAGACTGACAGATGACCCGAAGGTTTTAAGCAGCATGCTCGAAAGACTAACAGATGACCCGAATAATTTACAAATTTGTGGGAAATACTTTACTAGGTAAGAAACTTCTTACTTTTCAAGAATTTGATTTTCTAGAACATTAAATGAGAAACTTTGAAAATCGCTGTCTCATTTTCATGCGAAAATCATATGTGAGTATCCTACCCAAACGCTTTACAAATGGCCCTAAGGACTTATCATCTTTCTCGAAAGTCTGACAAATGACCCGAAGGTTTTAAGCATCATGCTCGAAAGACTAACAGATGACCCGAAAGATTTACAAATTTGTGGGAAATACTTTACTAGGTAAGAAACTTATTACTTTTCAAGAATTTCATTTTCTAAAAAAGATTAAATGAGAAACTTGTTGGTTGGGTATCATGCCCCAATTTAAAATAATGCTTCATTTATGGATTGCGTTCATCTATTCTTCAGATGTTTCTAATATGTATGTATTTGGGGTTTGAATTCTACCTTACATTTGTAAGGTACTTTGTCCATGCATCTTCATGTGAAAAATATATTTATGCAAATGCAATCAAATGTAATGCATGATCTTTTATGCAAATAATGTTCTTATGAATGTAAAATGTCGATTCAATCTTCGTTTGACTCCAGAGTAACGAATTCAATCTTCTTCCACTTAATAATTCCTTTCCAGGGTTTCCTCCAAATATCAGTGTAGCAACTTATGCTATCAAACTTGCATTTCTGAAGAACCATCTGATCAACTTGTATCTTTGTGTCTTCCTTGTCTCAATTTGCATTAAAGTCTCAAAAGAAATGTTTCATTTATGGAGCTCTTATTGCAGTCAGAATTATGACCTCAGTGTCCCCATTTTATCCTTGAACTTGTGTGAAAATCCAATAAAGCTTTAATTTTTGAAATGAGAATCTATCATCTTTGGAGAATATAGATGTAAATATGCCAAACTCAGCAAATACCAATGGGATAACAGTGTTTATTCTGATTTGACTTTTGAAACACATCACAAGGAGAATTTATCGTAGTTCTTTTCATGTGACTTATGCCCAGATTTTTTCAGTGAAGCTCTTTGCATAACATTCAGAGATTTTGTAGGACGTCACTTAAGAACAAAGCTCATTGGGAATACAAATGGGATGCCTTAACTTGTCAGCATCAATGTATGTGAAATAACCAGTATAATGAAATCGTATGATGAACAAAATGATCATATATGGTAATCTTCATTGTCATTATTTCATCATTTCCATTCTTCATACCTTTCTGTATCATTTGAAATATTTTTCAAATCAATGATCTTTCTGAATGATGATATGAGCTTTTAGCATGCCCCAGTGTTTGCTTCTTGTTGATATGAGCCTTCAAAAATGCCTCTCGTGGATCATTTCTGATTTATTGGAATGGGCCTTCAAAATGTCTCAACATTCTATTTCTGGTTGAAATTGACTTTCAAAATATCCCAACATTTTTATGCTGGTGTGAGCCTTCAAGATGCCTCACATGGATTACTTATGTCTTTTTTATGCTGATGTGAACCTTTAAGATACCCACATGGATAGCTTATGTTTTTTTATACTGATGCGAGCTTTCAAGTTTCCCCAGATAGATAATATGGACCTTCAAAATACATATATCCTTCAAGTCAAAAGGTTTACTCTCAATGTCCATTGAATTTAAATCTCGTGATTCTTACAAGGTATAACTTTGATAATGCCTCATTGTGGGTACTTATAGCTCTCTTCGTGAACAAATTTGTTATTCTTGAATGCTCTCATTCCATTGTTACTAAACAACAATGTTGTTAAGTAACTTGAGGGATTCTCTTCATGTTTTTTCCACAAACATTTAAGAAGTAATCAATCATTCTGGCATAAATGTCTAAGATATGTGTCTCTTCTGAATGAGGTGATTATCTCCTTCTTGATTTGGTCGCATTCTTGCCCTTTTTGCTATGCACTGGGATATATTCCCTTTTTGAATAGGGTAATCCTTCTTGATGAATTGTTGATAATGTTATAAAAGAGTGTTTATAAGTGCAATTCTCCATACTTTCTGGCTTATTGAACTACTTACTTTCAAGAATGTGAAGTGCTTCATTATTCTGGCATTTCTTATTTTTTTTCTCCGATAGAGGTACAATAAGCGTCAACTTGCTTCAAAGACCTTTATCATTTGAGACTATACTGTTTGAAAATGTTTTTCCTCTTTTCTTTATCAAAGAATGAAAAATTTTTGTAAAATATTACCCCTTACAGGTTCACAATTGAATCAAATCATAAGCATGAGTTCAAAGAATATCAAATAAATCAACTACTCTTTTAAATCATTCAAAAATCATAGTCCTGTGGAAAGTGTCAAAAGTATTGACTGATTTAAGGTGTAGGTTGATTCTGGAAAGGTAAGTTCTTTCAGGTTGGTCCAACGCATATGTCTATTTGAACTTCCTCTAACTTGAAGAAATAGTTGTTGTATTTATCTCATAGAGATACTTCTTAATTCCATAATTTCAGGAATGTCTTTGTGATGTGTGATGCTTCATCAAGAGCTTAAGATCGTCTCTTATGTCATTGTTGCACCATTCAATATTCGAGTCGCATTTTCAGGTTTTCAACTCGAATCCTCCTTTGGTTTCAAGATGTTATTTAGAAATTTTACATCTTGAACCCCCTTTTATCATTTTTCATATAATGCATTAAAGATTTTAAAAACCAATTTTAGCAAATAAAAATCAATCCTAAGAAGCGGAAAGAAATCTGAAGATAATCTCTTTCATATAGAAATCCATGTATAATTAGAATAGACTTTTCAGGTACGTAACGTTGGCCAGGGTTCATGGTTATTAAAGAAATTGATAAAAAGGTCCAAACAAGTGTTTAAGGATAATTGAACCAACGATCAATTCATTATGATGCCTTCAATCTTGCCTTGCTTGACTTGGATCTGCTTTGCTACTAGTATTTCATCATTTTTTGGATCCCTCTAAACTGCCAATTTTTTGGTTCATTTCCATTTTCTTATATCTCCAGCATTTCTTGTGCTTCTTATTAAATATAGATCTTTGAACTAATTGCAATTGATCAACCTTGTAACTTGAGGCTCAATGAGTCATCCATCTTGATTCAATTTCTTTTCTTTTTTCTTCTTTTTTCCTTTTCTCTTTTTTTTCCTTTTTTTCCTTTTCTCTTTTTTTTCCTTTTCTCTTTTTTCTTCTTTTCTCTTTTTTTTTTCTGATGGATGAGTATAAGACTTCAATTGCTTTGAGTACCTTCTTTTCCTATTGCATTTCGGAAATTCTTTCGTTATTCTTGACTGGATTGATCTTCAAGCATATTGTATTTAACCTACCTTATGGTTCAAAATTCTCTTTACTTCATGGAGATTTGTCTTTGTAATAAAACTGGATTAACAATCTTTAACTTGTGAGCAGATATCCTTCACCTTGCCCCCCAGTGTAGAGGGTGATCCTTGGTTAGGGTTGAATCAGAAGAAAAATCATTCAGGCTCAAATGAGGACAACAAAGGATATATATTTTTCTTCTTTTGAGAAGGGATAAATGAAAGAATGCCATGCATCATTTCATACATAGAAACCTTTGTAAAAAGGTGTATCCACAGGGGGATGAATATTCAGGATTTACTTTGATTTACATGAAAACAATGTAATTAATGCATGATATAATTATTTAGATCAATCCCTTTTTTTCTTTTTTTCTTTTTTTCTTTTTTTCTTCTTTCTTCTTTTTTTATTCTTCTTACTTCGAGCATGCCCTTACTCGAAATTCTCTTCGACAAGTTGGTCCATGATGCCCCATCTCGTTTATTCTTGCAGGAATATTCATGGATAATTGAAAGTTTGGTTCTTTTGAGGTTTATTGGTTTCACCAGTATGAAGGAAAACTGTGTGACTTTTGAAGTCGTGTACATGGTGGAAAACCAATCAACTCTACCCAAGAAGGTCAACATCTAGATTTGATGTCTCAAAAACAGGTAGAGATATTACTTCAGAGTCTCAGATAAATGTAATGTCAGGATTTGGTTTTGATAAGGATCAAGAATAAATCAAGTAATTGTATGGAATATGAGAGGTCTAATTTTACCACTTGCCAAAAATCTATAACTCTTGAAAAAATTAAAAGAATATTTAATTTACTTGATACTAAAAAAATTGCAAGATTAAAATTTGATTATTTGCTCATAACCTTAAAAGTAACACAAATTTATTTATTTATATAACCTTACAAAAAGGTTTAAAAAAAACAAGTTCAAACAAGATGCTGAAAATAGGAAGTAGTACAGTGGTATATAACAACTTCCACTTATTTATTTAGCATTCCCCATTACTCTTAGAATATGGGATGTATAATTAGGCCAGATTCTTTATCCTCATTTGCCCCCCACTTCTTCATCATTTCTCTTATCAAGACTTCTTTGTCAATGTGCATCTCGATTTCTTTTAACAGTGGTCTACAATTCCCTATAGAATGTCCAATTACCCCCAAGTGGAAATCACAAACACTATATTGATCATAGCTATGAGCAGAAGAGTTTGGTGGCACTTTTGTTGGCCTCAGTGTGATGTAATGACCTTTAATCAAATGAGGATACAACTTTGAGATAAAAGCTTGGAACACCTTCAAAGTATTTTTTGATCTTGGGACTTTCTTTGGTCGATCCGAATGACTAATTACTCCTTTTCTTTTGAGGTTACGAGGATTCTGGATGCGACATTCATTCACATCATCAGCTTTCACTTTTTGATCAGGTAGGCTTTTGGATGTGACTTTTAAGTTTCATTCTCTGATTGCATTTTCAATCAATTCTCCACTTGTCACAAGATACTTAAATCCATCCCTCGAACTTGCCAGCATTAACTCATAGAAAGGAGCTGGAAGGAAATCATGAAACATATATGACATCTCTTCTTCTATCATGGGAGATTGAACTTGTACTGCCACTCCTCTCCATCTTAAGGCATATTTATTTAAATCTTTCATTGGCTTTCATCCTTATCATTTGAAGATCCTTACGTTTAGGAGCTAAGCCTTTAACATATCGATATTGCCAAAAAAATGCATCACCTAAATCAACCCATTTCTTAATCTGCTCTCGTTCCAAATGATTGTACCATACTACTACTGGCCCAACGAGACTATCATGGAATGAGTGAATTAACAAATCATCAACATTTAGGTACCCTTCTATTTTTCTATAAAACATTTTTAAGTGGATTAGGGGACAACTGGTTCCATTATATTTCTCAAAATCAGGCATCTTGAATTTATGGGGAATAACCAAATCTGGAACCAAAGTGAGCTCTCTTGCTTCTAGTTCTTTGTGGGAGGCATTAACACCTTTCATAGCTCTGATTGCTTCCTCCACTTGCTTGAATCCTTCCTCATGTTGTGCATAATTACTGAGGCTATTATTTAGGTTCGAGTGGGATGCCCCAGGGTATATTATCATTCTCGATGCATTAATCTGATAGCACTATTGCTTTAACGGTCATATCTTCTTCATAAGTAGTCTTAGTTTCCATTACTTGGACCATATGATTCGATCCATCTTGTAGAGATCCCAATGTTTCATTACTCGTATCTTGTTGTAACCCAGCCAATTGTTCTGGCAACTGATCTTGTGATCCCTCACGAGATTTCCCCATTGTTTTCATGATGATACGGTAATATGAATGAATGATCTCAGTTTAACTGTTACAAAACCTTTCATCATTAAAACATGAAATAATATTTAAATAAATAAATGTGATGCAAATATGAAAATGCAAAAATGGGAATGCAAATTATGCAATACAAATGCATGTATGCAAAAGGTGTCATTCGAGAGTGATTATCTTAAAACAACTTTCATTGAACACAAAAGTTTCGATACATCAAACAAACTTTACATATAAGGGATAACTTTAACTCCCAATTTCTCTATTTCCCTCAAAAGTCAAATTAACTTCCACTCATGCTCAGGTGTTGAGTTGTCAATCTGCTTTAATTCTTGTGTAAAGCCAGCTAAATCAATCAGTTTATGAGCCACATTGCTTGCCTGGGCAGTAACTTTCTTTATGACATTGTTTTTTTCTTTCATTTTGCAGGTTAATTCTTGGATTTGTAGACAATATTGTTCATTTTCTCTTGTAAAAAAATATTTGTGGTTATGAAGCCCTTGTATAAGATCTCTACAATCATCTACAATCCTCATCAATATCTTGTTCTTGGCTTTAGTGGCTTCTAGCTCAACATCATTTTCCTGCTTATGGCATTGATACAAAGCTTCCATATTAGTAATGGACCTATTCAACATCTGATTTTTGACTTGACATCTTTCCAAATTGATGACGATTGTATTGAACATTTCTTTTGCAATCCACAAATCAAGAGAAAACTTCTTGGCTAGACCTTCATGTATCTTGCAATTCTTTTTCAGTTTAATGACACCTGTTATCCACTCGTCTAGGGTATTTCCTAAACTAGACTTTTGAAAGGTTTGACGAATCTTTTGGAAATCCTTACGTATGGTTTCCATTTCTGTACTCAATTTATCATTTTTAATTTTCAAATGATGAACTTGAGACTCATATTTCTGCTGATCTTCTTCCTTTTGGACTCCCTCACTAATACTCTTACCTTTGAATACATTTGGTATCAACCTGGTAGGATAATCAGTAACAAAACTAGGTCGCTTCTTTGCCTTGAACTCTAAAATTCCATAATCTAAAAGATTTTGAACTCGATGCTTGAAAGTGATGCAGTTCTCAATGGAATGTCCTTGAGCTCCAGCATGATATTCACAACGAACATTTATGTCATATCAATTTGGATAAGGAGGTTGCCACGGTTTCACATAGTGTGGAGCTACCTCTCGCGCTTCTAGTAGTTTCTTGTACAACTTCTTATATGATATAGGGATATTATCAAAATGAGAACCACCTTTCATCTTTGATTGATCTTGAGTTCCCGATATTGGGAAAAAACTCTTAAATACCGACAAATTCTGATTGCATGACTTCTTTTTATCTCTGGGAACTTCTACAGTTGCCACTATTTCCTTGGTATCTCCAGACAACTTATTGATACGAATGATGACTGTGTGTGATATCTCAAATTGGTTAGAATCAGAAGTCCTTTGTATATCTGAGATTGTAGGATTATGTTCATTGAGCTCTCTCTCTTTTTGTGCAATAGTCTCTTTTCCTTTGGCCAAAACAGATATTCTATCTATCATCTTGGGCATTTGCTCTTTGATCTCTCGTATCTCCTTTTGCTCTTCGACAGACAGACGATCATTGGGTACATAACTCTCTTCTATCCTTGAAGCTTCCTCAGGATGCCATTCCTTGGCTGCATTATAGTTTACTTGATCATGAAACCCTTTGTCCATAATGAAAATCTTTTATTTTGATGACCACTCTTGAATCAACACCCTTAATTATGCCATGATTATGTAATGTAAGCAAAAGAAATCAATATAAACAGGTTAGAAGAAAATAAAATGTATTTACAGAATATATAAAGATAAGAAAATAGTTAATAATATTTAATGGAAAAGAAAAGATTATATACATCCTAACCTCATGTTTCCTAGTTCCATGCTTTGTTTGGAAAAATAACCTAACCGCATGATTTCTAGTTCACATGCATTTATTTCGGAAAATAAAACAATACTAAATAAATTAAAAGACTCAACATGATTTTCCTTGTGTGCTAACCTTACGAGAATTATTTGGGTCATATTCTACCTAGACTGAAGTTCTAGGTTTACTATATGTTGATTTATGGCTCTATGGTAAAAAGGGTCAACAAATTGTCCTTTGTTAGTGCTCCATTGGACTGCCAAACCCTCAATCCTGGTCTATTACAGACTTACGGAATGAGTTTAATTCGAAGGAACACACTTCCTTATGTCCATACGGAGGTGAAAACCACACGAGGAAAATAAGGTATGAGTTCAAAGAATGGTCCCCTATCCCATACGGAGGTGAAAACCACACGATGGAGTAGTTTCTCATTCAAGCTAAATAGGATAAGAGCGGGGTTTTAGCTCGTGTCATGAATATGCAGTGCACAGTGTGTGAGGAAAAACATAAAGAAAAACAATGTATAACTCATAAATTTATTCTTTAAATCTAAAGACATATAATTAAACCTGAAAATATTAACAAACAAGTTAGTACAACTATTTAATTATTAATAAATTCACAAAAAAATGGTTATTAAAATAATCAAGGAAAAATAAATTAATAAAATTTATAATTTTATTGCAAA
Source organism: Hibiscus syriacus (assembly GCF_006381635.1). NCBI lineage: Eukaryota > Viridiplantae > Streptophyta > Magnoliopsida > Malvales > Malvaceae > Hibiscus > Hibiscus syriacus. The sequence goes on along the minus strand of NW_024063191.1, from coordinate 72,609 downwards.
GACAATTAATTAATAAACTGGTGGCTTGACTCTCTAAAAATGTCCCCAGCAGAGTCGCCAAGCTGTCTAGACGGTATTTTGCCCGGCGAAAACAAATGTTGTTACTTTCTAAATCTCGTCTCGAAAAATTAAGTATTTTTCTTCTGGTATAAGATAAAACACAATTTGTGGAGTCGCCACCAATCATTTTATTGAGGTGTGATTGGTCACCAAAATGCTATGTTATTTTAATAAAATTTATAAAAATAATATTAAAATAACACAAAAAGGGTCTTCTTACCAGAAAATGAGTTCGGGAGTCGGTTACGTGTAGGGAATGATTAGCACCCCCACAACGCCCAAAATTGGTACCTTTGTTTATTAATTAATGTCTTTGCAATAAATTAACAAATTTGTATTTAATTTCAATTTATAATCTCATTATTCCATATTTAATCGCATAATTTTATTTTAAAAAAATTCTAAAAAAATTCTAAAAATTAAATATCAAAATAAATATAATTAAGTTAAACATATTTTATTTTTTTAGGGTTTTATAAACAAAACATTTATTCATTTTTAAATATTAAAATATGACATCTAATTATGTTAAGACAATCATTTCTTAATATTTAAAAATAAATATTATCATTTAATCAAATTATGAAATTGATCAAGTTATACTTATGAATTTTTCGTATATATTCATAGGACTAAAATAAAATGAATAGAAAATAAAGTGAAATAAAAGTATTGCGATATATTTGTCACAATAAAAGATTAGAATAAAAAAATATAGAAATTTAAATGCTATAATATAAATAATAAAGAATAAAGACATAAAAATTAAATGAATTCTTAAATTAAAATTGCATAAAATAAAAGTATTAATATTAAAAATAAAAAACTTAAATATAAATAAAACAAAAAATGGCACAAAATATTACTATAAATAGGGACGAAAATAAATAGAAATAAAGTTAGGAGGTCATATTAAAAGTTAGTAAAATAAAAGGGATAGAAATAAAGACCAACGAATTTTGGAAACCACTCTTATGATTGTCCCCTAAATAATGATAATAAAATAAAGAAAAGAGATCAAAATAAAAGAAAATAAAAATATAGTAGCTAATTTCGGAATAATTAAAAAACAGAGAAATCAAGGACTAAAGTGTAAATATACGCCTAAATTAAAGGGATTATTTCATGATTTTCCCTATTTTAAGTGAATAAAGTAATGGACTCCCAAAATGTAGGGACCTGACGCATGGTTTACCCAAAAGTTTTATAAACTTAAAACTCATATTATTCCTCCTTATTTCACACGTAAAACACCATAAATCTTTCAACTCTTCTCTTTTCTGTTTATTTATTTAACTTAATTTTTTCTAAAATAAATAAAAATAAAATATAAAGCTGAAAAAATAAAACAAATGTAAAAACCTTTGTAGTGCTTTTTTCTTTTCAATTTGTTGTGTATTTCTCTTGATTTTTCTGTGTAAATTTTACATATTGTTATGGGATTTTTATAGCCCCAGTTTACAAAAGAAGAATCAAAGATGATTTTTTCTTTCTCCTTGTATGTGTGACTGCTGTAGAGGACCAGCTGTTGTTGGTGGAAGCTGCTGGAATTTGTTGTGGTGGAGGGAGCTGTTGGGTTACTTAAAACGTTGAGGGGCTGCTGGGTTGTTTGAAACGTGGAGGGTCTGCTAGGTATGAAAGGTAAAAAATGGTGATTACAAAGTTAATATCGTATCATGCGAGTATTATTTGTATAATAAAATCTGTTAATACAGTTTAGAGTTATCATTTCATTTTAGATTAAATAAGGTCTAATATTCATAAATTAAGCATGCATTTAAGATTAAGATCAAAACTGAGTTCAAAAATCGATTATACGTGAAAATATTAAAACACTCCAACAATATAAAAAAATGCAGTATTATTTTATTTAAAAATATATATTGTATTGATTTTTTTTTAAATAGATAAAATAAAGATGTTAGTTGCATTAATAAGAATAAATAAATAAATAAATAAATAAGCAAAAACCAGTTGGTCTAATGAGATGAGGCACTAGATCCCTTAAGTAAGATCAGGGATTCGAATCCTGGTGATTGTAGATGGAGTAAACTGGATTGTGAAAGTCGTCATTGCCTATGCGATACCCAATCCAGATTAATCAATCATTAGATCGGATACAAGTGGTTATAAAAAAATAACAATAAATAAATAATAAGAGCAAATAATGAACTAATATGAATTGGTCCGATGGGATTGGATTAGGTTATGCTTTTGGGCTTTGATAGGTTGAATTTGTATTTTTGGGTTTTAAATTTGGGCAGATAATTAGTGTTTTAGACTAATCAAGACAAAATTGTTGCTTACAACTAGGACTGTAAATGAGACGAGACAGATCGTGAGTTACTCGAGATCGACTCGATCAAGGCTCGATAAATACTCGGATCGAATGGACTCGACTCGAGTTCTTAACGAGTTGAAACGAGCTACTCGATATTCGACTCGAAAAGCTCGTGAGCAGCTCGAAAATATAATATATTAAGATTTTATTTTTTAAAAAATAAATTATTAATAATATTAATATTTATGTATTGATTTTTAAATACAGTAAGATTTCATGTATTTAAGATTTATGTTCGAGTTTGAGTTTGAGGCTTCAATCGAGTTAAGTTTAAGATTTTTTTTCATTTCAAGCCTTTTCGAGCTGCTTACGAGCTTCAGTTCAGGATTTCGAGTTCGAATCGAGCTTGAAAATTTTAAGCTCGCGAGTTTTCGAGTCGAGCTCGACTCGGCTCGTTTACACCCCTACTTACAACCAACTCAATCTACTCAAGTTTACTCAGAATAATTGCATCCTGAATGTTACATAGTTTGCGTGTACTTACTCTCCACAAACACTTCCTATAAAGTAATAATCACACTCATAAAATTTAAAAATAACAAGAAAGGTTAATAAAGAAAGTCACTCCAAATAGATAAATTAAGCTATCCTTGTTAGGGTTTGCGTGTACTTACTCTCTCCACTCGAACCTAATAAGGTCAAACAATTTTATCGATTTCTTTAGGTTCAAAATTTTTTAGTTGAGTGATGAGTTAAAAGTCAGTTAAGGAGATAAGCATTTGTTGAATATGAGAAAACCTAGAAAGTCATAGGTTTGGCAAATTATTGGACATCTAACGAAGATGACCAATCTAAAAGAGTTGTAGAAGAAGAAGAAAAGGACGAAATTTTTTGAGATTAACCCAAACAATTGAGATGATCACTAAATTAATAAAATATAGTAGTTTTTAGATCAAACAACTTCTGAAACATCATTGGCTAGGATACGATATTCGTCCTCTGAAGTGGACCTAGAAATCATGGGCTGCTTCTTGGAGCACCATGACACGGTATTGTCACCGAGAAAAACACAATAACCCATAGTAGAACGTCTATCTTCAACAGATGTTGTACAGTCAGCATCAGCATAAAGAACGATATCAAGAATTCTATATTGCTAAAAGTAAAGAAGATCGTTAAGACTTAGCAAACCAAATTAGTTCGGTAATTAAATGAATGATTGTTATTGTTAGAGTAATAGAAATAAGCTGACGTGGCTGGGTTGTTAGTCAACTGCTATATTCTGTTTCAGCCTTTCGACTATGACTTTGTAAATTTGGGCTATATAAAGTCCTTAATATTTTGTAATCAAACAAGCTTAAATGAAAATAATATTTCCCAAATTCTAACAACCTTTGATGTAGACCACATTCATCTAATATTAAATTTATTCTACTTTCTTAATGCCCATATTTTCTTAACCAAAAAATTGACTGTATATTTAAAACAGAGTATATTTCAATATCTTAGTCACGATGTTTCAAGTCTTATACTTCAATCGAAAACGTGTGTATATTTAAAATATATTTATTGTAATATCTTAGTGATCATGTTACAATCCTATAGTTGACTAAAATTTTATATATATTTAAAGTGGATTTATTTCAATATCTCGAGTACAATTTATTTCAATCAATATCCACTTGGTTCATGTGATTCATCAAGTATTTTATATATTTAGATTCAATGTTTTAGGGTAGGTAAAGATGAGATGTGACTAAGACGCCTTTGCTTTTTTAATGTTTTTGAGTGAAATTTTGAAAAATAGATACTTATAGAATAAAAGCATGTTTTATTATTTTAAATAATTAAATTAATATTGAATAAATTATACAAATAGTCACTAATGTTTGAATGATTTTTCAATTTTATATTAAAGTTTTAAAAATAACAACTTGGTCACTAACATTATTAATCTGTAACAAAATGATTACTCTACCGTTATCCCCGTTAAATCGATGATTTTATATAAAAATAACAAGGTAATATGGGTTTACAAAACGATGGGGAGCTCCCAAAATATATCTCCAAAATAATATAGTACCAAATACAAATCAAAGTTACAACTGAATACACATAAGGGTCCATATATGGTACATACCCTATAAACATGTCTGACGTACTTCGAAAGTCTCTGAAGATCTGGTCTGTTACATTGGAATATCTGGTGATGATAACTCCCCCACGAGCTGCCCCTAAGAACCTGCGCACGGAAACACATTCCGAACGTTAAGCTTACGAGCTTACTGCCTCATTAAATCTGTACTATACTAAATGCATTCACTAACTGAAATGGCAAGTGGCAAAGCTCTGAGTATACACTACTAAACTATTAATATGTGGTCGGCATCATGATGTTGCAGAGGGCATCTCGAAGCTCACGCACCCCTCTAGCATTGCCGATATACCCACGGGTACACCTGGGTGAGGTTCGAAATTCTGCATAAGATACATACACACGCCAACTTATTTCGTCTTGGGGCATCTGATGCCTAGTCGGCAAAGAAGTTTTGTAGCACTGACTGTCGTACTTCTGTTAAGAGTAACTCGGGTGTCCTGACTGTTTCTCAAACGTCAAACAAGGCTAGTTTTATGTAACCCTAGTTGTTACTATTTCTACTGTTATGATATTAATTACGATTATCACTTAAAGTCTTAATTGTTGTTATTCTGAGTATATCAGGTACCTCTAGTTTGATCCCTTATCCCTTGAATTATTTATCAAAATATGTTTGTGGGTACCGATACTAACCCTTTAGTATTGATACCTAATCCTTGGTATCGATACCCTCTGTCTGACGTGGCTGTTTGGTTAAGGAAGTATCGATTCTCTAGGTTGCGTATTGATACTCTGGTGCTGGGGTATCAATACTTTACTGAGTATCGATACCAAATTTAGGTTCAATGTTTCAAAAATTTCCCCAGTATCGATACCCCTATGGGGAGTATCGATATTATTGCCCTGGTATCGATACCTCTATGGGGAGTATCGATACTATTTCCTTGGTATCGATACTCAGTTAATGAGTATCAATACTCAATTAATGAGTATCGATACTTCCTTATGAATCTGCCTAATTTATGCTTGACTAATGAACAGTATCTATATTGTTCATATAGTATCGATACCGTCGTTGTTGAGTGCTCTGTTTTGAGCATAAAAATCTTATTTTTTTTCATCCCCAAACAACCTGTTGAGGTCCTCAACTGATAATTAAGTGTTTCATTTGATTTTAAGAGGCATAAAGAGGTCTTTAACATACTGAAAAACACACAAGTGATGCAAACTATCATGAACATGTTGCAAGCTCATACAACTTACCAAACTCATCTAAATGAGCTAAAAATTGTATAGTTAAGTTATGAGTGAGTTACCTACTGATTCTAAGCTGATGGAAATTTCAAAAGCTCAACCCAAGATAAGTTTTTCCATCCCCTAGTTTTGGAGCTCTTTCCAACCTCTTTCACTAAACAAAACCAAATGCAAGTATTAATAGCTATGTGTAGGGATTTAGAAGGCTTTAAAAACATTTCTTAAGCCTATAAAACTATGGAAAATAGATTAAAACTCAAAGGTTTGTTAAACCCCACAAAACTTATTTTTGGTTCTTATGGTGAAATGTGAAGTTGGGGGCTTAATCTAAAGCTCTGAAGATGTTGAGTTAAATCCTTACCTTGGCTTGTTGAAAAATGCTGGAACTAATCAAAAGTTCACTTTTGATCAGCCCTCTAAGAAGGAATAAGAAGATGAAAAATGGGAAGAGAATAAGACAAGGAAATTTTGATAAATTTACTTACCTGGCCCCTCTGATTCTGACTGAAGACTAAAAACTCCCTTTTTATTCCCTAATGGCTTAACTCAATACCAATTTCATCTCAATTTTGGTCAAAATTCTTATAAACTAAGGGATTTACTCAAGGCCCATCTCAGGTTAGCTTAAAGCACCTAACTCGGGATTTGAGGCATTACAACTCGGGGTTCTAATGACATCTCCATAATTTCTCACCAGTCTATCGTGTTAACTTTCAGCAGGGAGACGACGCACTCTAATATACCCTCTGGGGTGAGAAGCAGCTGACGAATAGTCCTGAGGGTTTCTTTTAACCACTATCGACTACAACTGGATCATCATCTCCTGAACCAAAGAATTCAGTTGTCTTGTATCTTCGGAGCCTCCCTATTAGGGTTTTCTAAGGTGCTATAACTAGAGGAATTTGCTGAACAGGTGAGGTAATGGATGTTTGGGGAATGGCTCTTGTAACATCCTCAATATCGGGTTAGTGATCAAATTGTAAAGTTTCAGAATTTGGTGACTAGAGTAGAATCATGGATTAGTTCAATGATTTAATTGGAAATAAATCATAAAAGTTATTGGTAATTATTAAATGAAGTAAAGGGTAAAATGGTCAATTAACAAGGAAATATATTTTCTCCCCTTTATTAGGAGATTAATACGTGGGGGAGAGGAAGATGAAAACTCTCTTCTTCTTCACTTACTTCTTCTCCAACGTGCTCAAGCTAGGAAAAGGTGAGTTTCTTTATTTGTTGATTATTAGCTGAAATTTAAGGTTGAGTTTTGATTATTAGGTGATAATTAAGCATAAGAAGAGCTTAAATTATCTTGAAACAATAAGATGAAGAGAATAGAGGGGGATTAAAGAAAAGAGAGGAATAAGTGAAATCTTGAAAGAGGGTTCTTTAATGAGGTTTTAGAGTGAATTTGACTTGTCATCAATCTAATTAACATGTATGAAGTATTAGAATTGGATTTGTAACATGTTAAAATTTGGGTATGATTCTTGAATTTCTTAAGAAGAATATGATATGGAGGTTAAAGAAGTGATTATTGAGTAGAAATGAGGGCAAATATGTATATGTAAGTAAGGAATATGAAGGGGATGAATGTGGGTGATAATTAAGCATAAGAAGAGCTTAAATTATCTTGAAACAAAAGATGAAGAATAGAGGGGATTAAGAAAAGAGAGGAATAAGTGAAATCTTGAAAGAGGGTTCTTTAATGAGGTTTTAGAGTGAATTTGACTTGTCATCAATCTAATTAACATGTATGAAGTATTAGAATTGGATTTGTAACATGTTAAAATTTGGGTATTCTTGAATTTCTTAAGAAATATGATATGGAGGTTAAAGAAGTGATTATGATAGAAATGAGGGCAAATATATATGTAAGTAAGGAATATGAAGGGGATGAAATGTGAAGCATTTGAGTTGATTAAATGGATTTCGGGCTTAAAATGCAAATTCTGGCAAGGTGTATCGATGCACATTGAATGTGCATCGATGCACTCTTTAAAGAAGAAACATCGAATGCAAATGGTGCATCGATGCATAGGGTGCATCGATGCATCCCTTTAAAAAAAAACATCGAAGGTAATTTGTGTATCGATGCATGGGTAGTGCATCGATGCACATGTTAAAGAATACATCGATGCACTGTAGAATGCATCGAAGCACTTCAAGGGGAAATTGAAATAGACATTTCTTCTGGTCTAAGAAATGATTAGATTATAACAATGAGATACTGATATGTATCAATGTATAATTATGTAGATATCGAACATGAACAAGTTCCAGGTGTGTATCAAGTTAAGATTCGATCGGAAGAGAGGAAACATAAAGTAGATTGAAACTTAGTGAGGCCAAGGTGAGTGCACGTTATTTATATATGATGTTAAATGGAAATAAGACTTATGATAAGTCTATTTCCAATAGTAAATGCATGAATTCATAGAGGTATGTGTTTGTTATGATTATATGTGTGCATGAGTATATGTATTGATATGATTCTATGATCATAGGATGTAACTATGTGATAGTGCTATACGGAATTATATGAAACAAGAGCTGACAATGATTTACATGTCATATGAAAACCAGATAAGTGTTATAAGCAAAGTGACATATATGTGATAAATGAATGATATGAAAAGTGAGATAAACAAAGTATGGTTGATATAGGGTAATATAAGAATAGCTTATAGGTTATATGATAAAGATGGAACCATATAGGAACATTAATTGAGTACTTGATAATAAGTCATAGGTTATATGAGAATATATATTATGAGAAATGACCCATGTGACTAAGTGTGAATTGATATAAGTATGTGATATGAAGTTATGGGTATATGTTACATGATATGATATGCGAGTTACATGAACAAATGAGAAATGATATAAGTCATATGAAACGATCTACGTGAATACATGCACTTGTGATACATGTGATATAATATGATATATATGGTTACACATACATGTGGTATGTGACAGAAAAAATAACAAGTGATATGAAATGTTATAAATGATAATGCCCATGTTTGTGATATGAGAGCTAGGGGTATAGTTAGCATGCCAAGAGTCGAGGGTATACCTATGTTCTACGGAACATATGGACATAATTACCTATGTCTTTCGAGACATATGGACAATATACCTACGTTCTAAGGAACATATGGACAGTTTACCTAGGTTCTTCGGAACCTATGGACAGTTTCCAAGGATCTTTATGACCTTTGGATAGTTACCGAGGATCTTTATGACCTCTGGATAGGTCCTTCAGGACATATATGTATTCTTTGGAACATGTGTGAAGTCTGGTGAGACACATACTTGATCCTTGGCATATGTATATGATTCTTAAGGAATGATATGTGGTCCTTCGGGACATTTATACGAGCTGTGGTGACAGCATAGTGGTACACAACCTCAATAGACTCATGTATCTACAGTTCTCACATGTGTACCATGGGCTAATAAAGAGATAATATTAATAAACTGGATATGATGATATGTTTGTTTCCTTATGAAAGGTTATGTGTGATATATGATGGCACAAATGGTAATTATAAGATTATACGATAAAAGGAATCAATGATAGTGATAAGAATGAAGATGATGATATAGTTGCTTGTGTGTTTGATTTATGATAAGATATATGTTTTACATGATATGATATATATGTTATATGGTATACGTGAGTACCTGTTAAGGTATATGTGAATGAGTATAATTGATTTACATGATGATATAATAACAAGTCTATCAGATATATAATATGGACATAAAAGATCATAGGAACAGGAGATAAGAGATATGAATGATAATAACAGTATATGAGTTGTAAGAAATAATTACTAGTAAATGTTTACATTATATGTTTATTGCCTCACTAAGTCATAGACTTAGCGTGTGATTGTTTCACACGTAGGTTACAGAAGTGAGAAGAGTAAAGAGCAATGTGGAGTAAGACAGGTCAGTTCCTCTTACCGAAGGTCAGATCAGAAGAAAGATGAATAATATGTATGTTAACAACTAAAGTTTTAGTTGGCATGTATTCAAAATAATGTATTGTATAAGCTCTGAATAGTTTTATAAACGGTTTGAATAAGTTATATGTTATAAAAAGTTTTAAATTATTCACTAATTTTGTACAAGCAAAAGTTTTGAAAAGTCAATGTGATACCTCGGACTCGGATCCGGGTCGGATACGGGTTGGGGGTGTTACAACTCTTACTATATGCTCTAGAGTAGAGGTCATATTTTTAAAGAATACAACCTCATCAACTCGTTCCTCTCTAGGCTCTCCATACTTTGAATTTGGGACGAACTCGTCACCAGAATCACTAGCTAAGTAAGCTCTATTCTCTTTCCTACCCTCTCTACTGGGGCCTGGGTTTTTCCTCCATATCTAAGATCTGAGATTAAGAAGAAAACAAGGAATTACTATTACTATTGCAGATATAGGAGTACGACATAATTCTTTAGGGCATGTATACTCATAAACTCTTTATTGACACTGACCCGCGAGTCTTATGAACGTCTAAACATTTGTTCTGATACCACAAAATATAACACTCTATACTAGTGTGACATAGTCGACCGATTAGGATGCTACACGGAACCACTTCTTTTGCTTAAAAAATATTATTTTCTTTATAAAATCAATCATAAAAATATAATTAAAACTGTACACTATGGAACTCCCAAAATGAATATTTACATTCAAAATAATAATGCAAACCAACTTTAAAATACATTTATGACTCAACTATACAATAGGGTTTATAAATATACATGCCATTCAAAACGCTGAAACGTACTCTAATCTGCTCTAGTCGGGACCTCTGTCTCTCTCTGGGTCTCCCCGAAATCTCCACCTAATATGCGTAAGGAAACAAATTCCAAACGTTGAGCTGACTAGCTCAATGCTACACTAACAACTAAATCATACTAAAAGTGCATTAGGGAAATACATCAAGCTATCTTATCTCAAACATTAGTGAGTATCATCGTGATACTCACTCTTTACTCTAGGGTATATATAATGGTGCGGCTGAGGAATCTCTGCATCTCGGAGCTCGTCTATTGTACAGAGGATGCTGCCTAGAATCTCTGCATCAATCAACACCCTCGATTAACCCACCCCTTATAGGTGTCGGTCTTTGCGCCCTAGTTAGTCAATTTAAAGTGCCTCGTGCACTACCTAAGGATATACAGACTGCATCTATACTTTCGATTGTACTATATTTCTAAAGGAACTCAGGTGTCTTAATTGTTTCTCAAGCATTAAACAAGGTTAGTTTTATGTCACCCTAATTTATCTCGTTTCTAGTTGTAATTAGCATTATTTCATTCTCACATATCATTATATTAGAAATTATCACAATTAAAAGTATACTATAAGTCCACGGTCGTTTGTGTACCTTTCTAAGCCTATTTGGCCAAAATCAATCAAAGGTTTTGAAACCTACTATAGAAGTTTCAAAACCTACTGTAGAGGTTTGGGTATGGGGTTTCGAAACCTACTGTAGAGGTTTCAAAACCTTTGCCTAAAATTGCATTATGGATATAAAGTTTTGAAACCAACCATAGGGGGTTTCGAAACCTCTTCTACATCTTCAAATTTTTACCCATTTAAACACTTTTAAACCCTCACAAAATCATTCTAACATTTCCAATTGACCAACATAATTTTATACATGATAAATGGATCATAAAGGAGCTTTAAACAAGTTAAATAACACCATAAGCTAGAATCTACCATGGATGATAATACATGCTTCAATCTCAACTTTCTAGCTATCATGCATTTTCTAGTGACCCATAAATGGTATAAGGGAGTTGTAAATGTGTTACATTGCTTCTTAGATGGCTAGAACTCTCCCAACTTACCCAATAATAAACTTTTCTTTACCTCTTGCTCTTAAGCTTTCTTTCACCTCTTTCAATAAACAAAAGTGAGCAAAGGGATTACTAATCCATTTAGGGGTTGGATACAATCTAAATAAACTCCATATAACTCAAATCTACCCAAAAATGAGTTAAAAACCATATATCCTCATAAACTTCTCAATACCCATTTTTGAAAACTAATTCTAAAACTTGCAATGTGGAGCTTAATTTGAAGCTTGAAGGGTAGGGAGAAATATTCTTACCTTGGTTTAAAGAAAAATAGCTTGAATTCTTAAATTTTCTTTTTGGGAGATGAAGAAGAAAAGAGAAATGATGAAGAAAAAGAGGATGAGTGTTTGATGAGAAAATAGGGAAGATGGTTCACGTAAATAATATAAAATAAAGGGGTTTTTAGCTTTCTATTTGAACTATGGGTAAACTACACTTTTAGTTCCTCTACTTTCTATTTCATAAAATTATCATCACCAAACATTAAAACTCTTGGGTTCAACCTAATCCCACTAGCACTAAACTTGGTCCAACAATTATATAAGGTCTTTTGGGCTCAAACTTTGGGTATCGGGTTGACCCGAACTACTAACCCAAAATTTAAGGAGTTACAATTGGAAAAAACGAAAATTCACTCAAGTATTAGTGACAATTTTGTAGTTTATCCCTTAATATTTTATTAATAAACTATAAAACATCATTAAACTTTATCAAACATATTATTTTTATTATTTTATTAAGAAAACATCTTAAATAAAACTAATACTATAGTTGACCCTTTATTCCCATAAGTAATGGGATAGGATGAGGTAAGATAATAGATTGCCCCCAACATCAGGTTGAGAGCAGCTTCCGTAGGAGACCTCCGAATTATGAATTGCCCGAAGATTGAAGGTGCAACTGTTCATATTGCTCTCCCGTGAACCGATTCTGAATGTGACATAATCACATAGATTTATTTAATTTCTTTTATTAAACCCCTGCCGGAATTATGCTAAACAGTCTCCTAATCATCAGGATATGCCTCGATGATGGAAGTCAAGGCTGGAATGCGGATGATTTTGTAGCGACAGAAACCTCCTTGTTCCAATATTCTCTTCCACTCCACCTCCGTTCTCTCCTTTCCACCCCTGGAATGAGCAATCATCAGAAGATCGAATACGAATCCAATGTCGTCAAACGGTCCGTTTCCATCGGGTTTGACGACAACCTCAACGATTATCACTTTCCCGTTCCCTCTTGGAATTGCTTTCCAGCAATTCCTTAATATCTGTATGCAATCTTCATCACCCCAGTCATGCAATATCCACTGCAAAACAAAAGACAAAAAACAACAGTGTCCAAACTCTCTTTCTTCTTTATGATCATTGATTTCATGGCATGATAGCCACAAAACCTCCAGAACTATTGTTGTGCATGCCACAAAAAAACAAATGTTGTGCAGTTGCTTGAAAATGATTTGTGACCTAAAGAGCAAATAGATTAACCTTTTTCTCCAATAACCGTGTTTCCTTTTAAATAAGGACCCCTTGATGTGATTTTGTGCAGTCCAAATATATAGGTGCAGGTGTGATGTTAAATCATGCAAATAGTCACTAGTAAAAATGAGAGTAATATTAAGTAGAATTATATCCTAAAGAAAAACTTTATATCTTATTATTAAAACAATGCTGAGAGAACTTTGATATATATAGTTATGATTTTATTCTACTCTTAATATTATAAAATCTACATAACTACATTAAAAACATGGAGAGACTAACAGCATATGTACCTTCATAATGACCGCATCAGCACTCGGAATGGCCCGAAACATATCGCCGCCAATATGGCAGACCCCGTCGTATGGTGGCGCCTCCGAGACGACATGCTGCAAATCGAAGTTAACACCTTTGATGTGAGGATATGCTTTGACAATCTCAGATATCAAGCTTCCCGTTCCACCACCAACATCAACCAATGATCCGATTGAGCTCAACCCTTCTTTGTACCCCGATAAGATTGCTCTGGTGACGACCTTCGATGTACACGCCATACCGTCGTTAAAAAGCCGGTTGAGTTCCGGATTCTCCGATGCCATATCCCATATCTCACGCCCGTGAGCTTTCTTGAAGGCGATGCCACCTTCTTGAACGCATTGGCTAAAGCAGTGCCAAGGAGCGGCTATGCGGAGCTCGACAGCAAACTTAAGCGCCATAGAATCCGCAAAGCTGAACATGAACCGCCATATCTCCGCTTGGCCTTGTAGCTCTGCTTCATCTAATTCTTTTGTTGCCATTTGTCGCTCCTTTGCTTGTGAACTCATTTTTATTTGAAATAACTAAATATATAATGTGGAGAGTAATAAAACCGGAGGATTTTATTATGTGAATATTGATTTTGAATAAAAAATTATTTGAATAACATGTGTTTTAACTTAATCCTACACTAAATAACTTTAATTAGATATATTATTATTATTATTTTCCTAAAAAAATGGAATTATTCTACAACAAGAATTCTTGGCAAAAAATCAAGCTGAAGATTAAATTAATCATTATTCTCAGAATAGAGGAAAAATTGAAAGCAATCAAATCATAACGGAAGCTATGCCTACCTTTCTTCACAATTATAATAGCCATAGCTGGATCTTTATGATGACCGCTAAACCTGTTATATATCAACAACAAAAGCTATTCTTCCACTGAAAATAAAGTGTTTTGCTTCTTGAGAAACATTCCCAAAGTTTTGTAGTCTTGAGAGTAATGCAATCTGCACACAGTTTGATAGCTCTAGTGCAATACCAAGGAAAAATAAAATAAAAGATCAATATAATACATATTTCTTAATTTATTGTTTATTGAAAGACTATTTGAACATTCTTCTCCAAATAAGCAAAATGATTTTAGAATGTAATTTAAGCTTCAAAATTGATTTGCTCCAAGAATTTGGTTGTAGTTGTTCTGTTGTAATAGTAATATATTTAACTAAAGTTATCTAGTATAGGGTTAAGTTAAAACACGTGTCATATAAGTATCGGTGGCCACAATTTGAGGCATATTTCCAGGGCACAAATTTTGGTTTAGATGTCAAATCCGTCCATCTAGTTCAAAATAAAATAAGTTATATGGTACAGTAAGTTAATATAAATTCGCGATCGAAAATGTTATAAATAAATATAATATTTTAGATTATGCGTAATTTAAAATGTTAATTTTTTAAAATATTTTTTTAGATACAAATTTTATTTGTAATATTTTAGGTTGCAACAGATAATGTTATATTTTTCATAATATTTTCGGTTGAACAAAAAATATTAAAAAGTTAATATTTTAGGTTGCATGCAACCTCAAATGCTGCGTAGTTTATAACATTTTCGATCGTACCTTTTTTTAGTCTTATATTAAATTGTTGAACCGTATAACGACCCTAAGTTTCGGGTTTCAATTTCGGATAAAACTTTACCTTTTTGATTTGGTGTCAATGTTACATAATTTTTGAAATTATTTTATGTAATATTATTATGTAAATTATTATTTGAGTATTTAAAAGTCAATGTCATTATTCGAATATATATATAGAATTATTATTTTTACAGAAAAGAATAATTTTAGTGTCTATATTTTAATTTAAAGTCAAAACTAGATTTGAGAAATGATTACATGCAGTAACAGATCCGTAAATCTAAGAATATGAGTTCAAAATTTTAGTATTCTTTTCTTAAAATTAATGTGTATGCAAAATTTTTTTATTATTTCATTTTCCTTTAAATTCAATTATTTTTCCAAACTAATGGGGATGTACTTGGCCCCTTAGGGGCTTAGTGCATCCGTCTCTGATTACATGTAAAACAATATTAATATATGTTATTTTCTATTAAAAAAAAGGTGAAACACAAAAAAGGATATTAGTAATAATAAATAATGGTAATGTATAATGTATAATATAATATATATATAAATATATAATATAAATAAAAAATAAATTGTAAAAATGAATTTAAAGGTAAAAATTAACAACATTCACATTAAAAGAGACTAAATTGAAAGAAATAAGACTCTCAAGTTATATTTTAGGGGGGGGATTTCTTTTATTTCTCCAATCTTTTTTCTTGTAATGATGGGATGCAATTGGATAAGTAGTGGAATCCGACTGCCATTATTGGGCCTATTTTGCCATTTGAGTGTATATTTTAAAGCCCAAGTGAGTTATATTAGATGAGATAGCATTATGATTTGATAGAAAAGTAATTTTAGTCCTTAAAATTTATGTAATCTATTAATTTGATCATAATTTAAAACTATTCAATAAACTTATAAATTCTATCATTTTGTTTATGTAATCTATTAATTTGATCATAATTTTACTCCTAATATAAATTTATGTGTAACATTAGTTTATGTTAATGGTAACATAATACTCTTAAGAATTGAGGTCGGCATGAAGTGAAAGTCGATTGCAAGAATCAGGAGAAAACATGAACGCTGTCGATTACAAAACAGGATGTCGGAACTACATCACAAAATCAAGAAGGACAACCTCAGTATAATACAGAACGAAAAATTCGAGACAGAAAAGTGAAAACTTTTCATGGAACCGGGTAAGACTTGTTGTTACACATGCACTTGTAAGCCATGGGACATGTTTCAGCTTCCTGCTGCGACGCACATACAGAGCTCACTATAACAAGCCTGCAAGGCGTGCACGACCCGCATGCATGTGAGCAGTCAGGCAGTCTGGACCCTGCAACCTGTAGTGTGTCTGCTCTCTTTCTTTTCATCGTCATCGGCCTGGTTCTTCTCCGGTCCGAACTCGATTCCGACATCAACCTTTCTCTTGTCCTTGGTTCACCGTGATCGGTACGAGTTTGTAGCCACCTTGCATGCCTTGCAGACGTGAAAACCGGAACGCACAACAGAAGAAAAATCAGAATTACAGCAACGCAAACACAAGGTTTCATGGCTGGCTTTCGATTATGTTATTGTAAGTGGGAAAAAGGGTGCTGGATACGAGGGGAAATGGTGAAATGGAGGAGCCATATTTATAAAGAGCGGGTTAAAGAGAAGGGGTATTGAAGCAAATCACAGGCAAAAGTATGGGAAGATGGATCGGCATGAGCGAAAAGTCACATGAAAGAGTGTGGAAGGGGAAGTACAGAAGAAGAGATTTTGCTCACGGAGACTCAGGTGTTATACTGAAACCGGTGTTGTTCCTTTTTGCGTGAATCCTGAGTTTCCATATTTGCTCGGCAAAACATGGAATAATAAATGAATGTTTTGTAAGATTTTGGGAAGGTGTTTTTATTAGTTGCACTGGTTTTATGCTTGATTAATGATGTTGCAGCTAATAAATTTGTTACTGAGGATCATATGTGACCGCCATTAATGTTTGCAGAATTATTCAGCTATGCGCATAAGCGAATGGTTTAAAAGTAAGTTGTAAATGGATCCAGATTCAACTGATAGGTTTGTGTTTGTGTTGGTTTGTTTATTTTTTAAAGTGTTTATATACAATTTGTGTTCATTTAAAATTTTAATATCGTGTTCGTATTTATTTCTTTATTTTTAAACTGTTCAAATTTGTCTATTTATTGTTCGTAAATATGTTCGTTTAAGGTTCATAAGTATGTTCATTTATATGTTCGTAGGCATGTTCATTTAGGGTTGGTGAACAAGTTTGTTTATGTTCCTAGAAATAGTAAAATTATGTCACTAGTTCTTAGGGTTGGTGAACAAGTTTGTTTATGTTCCTAGAAATAGTAAAATTATGTCGCTAGTTCTCTAACTCCTTAGGCTTCACAGTTTGAACTCCAAGAAAGTCGATAAAAGAGTTTACAAATGAGTCGATAAACGAGCTTTCAAGCGAATTTATTCGTGAACATTAACAAATTGAATATACTTTTGTTTGTGTTCGTTCGTTTATTAAAGAAACATAAAAATTCTATCCATGTTCGTTGATTTAACTTAATATACAAACGTTATATAAATGATTAAAAAAACATATATCCCACGCTTTATTCAGTTATACCGTGACTAAAAATGATAGATAGAAGACACTAAACCACTTTTTTGGGCTTGTTGAAGGCGGATTGCAGTTTATACAATTGACATCCACATAATTCGGTGCAAATTGGTTGACATCCATCCATATTGCAACAATGTCCTTAATCAAAGGGAGCAAAGCCCCAACCTCGTATTCCTTATCTTCTCCCCATGTTCCATCGTCAAACAGAATAGGGAGACGGGAGACGGGGCATCTCCCTTGTAGTTATCGAATTTCTCGGTCATCGATTTGTTCGTAACATAATTCGTACCACAAGAACGAACGAATACGAATAGGAGGTTGACTACCACCCGAGATAGTCAACCGGAGAACATGGGCAGCCAGTATCCACCAAATTATATGTATCAATATCCGCCGCAGCCTTACTACGGTCAACCGCCCCCAGCGGTTTACTATCAACCTCACCCCAACCCTAAAGCCAAGCCTCCGGGAACCAGCGGTTGCCTACGTTGTATATGCTGCTGCTATAACTGTCTTGTGTGTTTGATTCTCGCCTCTTTCGCAATATCCATATTCATTCTCGTATATTACGAACCCGAAATACCTGTCTACGAACTCAAGGATTTCCAAGTGAAGAAATTTGATATCAAGGGCAATATCCTCGAAACCGACATTGCCGTTTCGATCCATGCGACCAACACCAACAGCAAAATCGAGCTGAGGTACGCCAAGGACAACTCCATCGATGTCGAGTACTGGGAGACGAAGATCTGTTCGGGTTCGTTCCCGTCTTTCTTGCAACCGACGAAGAACACTACGATGGTGCACGCGTCGTTGGAAGGGAAGACAGAGGTGAGCCAAGGTTTCCAGGACTCAATCGACAGAGACCAGATGGAGGGGAGGATCCCATTAGATATAGAGATAGAAGTGTCCATAATATTTGTGATTGAAGGAATTAATTGGATTAAGATGGAGACGAAGATGAAGTGCATCTTAGTCGTTGACAGTTTGAAGTCAGATAAAAAAACCAAGATTTTTTATAAGAAATGTGGGATTAAGCTTTAGATGACCTAACATCATATCTCCTCTCTTGTTCTTGTTTTCAGGCTGAATTTTGATTGAGGGGAGATTAGTTGAAGAAATATAGCGATGTCTTCCATTTCTTTGATTCGCTTAACGTTGTTTTCCAGTTCCCAGAGCAAGAAAACGAACGTATATGCAGATGTATTGTACATGTACTGAATTTTTTTAATTATAATCATTCAATTTCTTTTAATCTGATTTAACCAAATTTGTATTCATTCATTCATTCACATAAACTAAATTCATTAAAGAATGGCTAAAGGATAAACAAGCCCTCAATAGAAAGTAAGAAAATCAATCAATTAGATCCATAATAAATTTTTGCAACAGATTGAATTCTAGCCGTTCATAAAAAGAACTAAGGCTTAAGTTCACCGTTGTCCCTGTAGTAAACCTAATTTATCATTATCATACTTATGGTTTTTTTCATCAATTTAACCTTCGAAATTGTCTATGGTGTTCATCCTAGCCCTTGGAGCCCATTGACTGTTTTTTTACTAACAAAACTATGAATTTTCTGTATTTGTGGATTAAGGGATTAGGTTACAATATTTTAAACACATTGATTATAACAAATTCCCAAAATTTTATTATTTATTTCAATGAGATTAAAGGATGAGGTCAAATTTTGGGAAATTTTTTCTAACTGTTGTATTTAATAAATATTTTATTATTTATTTATTTAATAAATTTCACATCGTCATTAAGTCGCGACAGTAATATTTGATTGATCTGAAAATTGTTGGTGTTGAAAATTATAGAAGACTAATGATTTTAATTCAAAACGGACTTCGAGTGCTATGATGAACATCATAGATAATTTCGAGGGCTAAATTGATTCAAAAAATGATAGGGACGAAGATGATAATTGGGTTTATTACAAGGGCAACAATGATTTTTTTGTCAAGAATTAATAAAATAATTAAATGCATTCGGAATAAAAATTCGATTCATATATAAAAAGAAAGTACTTAAAAGCGCGAGAATAAAAATTACACCTCTACTACATGTGACTTTTCTTTGATTGCTTTAACGTACGCAAATATTGTATTTATAGGATAACAAGAAAATGATTTTTTCTCTTTATTCAAAATTTATATGAAATTGTATGATTATAAGGATATAATGAACTGACATTAAATAAGAAATAAATAAATCATATAATTATAAGTTTATAAAAATAAAGTTTTTCAATCTAAACTCTAAAGTAATATAATTTTACGATGAAGGTTTTGAATTTAAATTTTAATTATACAAACATTTTGAATTATTAATATAGATAGGTTTTCGACTCGAATTTGATAGGTTCTAATTTAATTCTATTTTATGAAGTTAAGTATTTTTTTAAAAATTAGGATTTGGTTGATTTAAGTATAGTCTTTTGAAGGATGAAGACAGATTCGATCGAGTATGATTTTATGATGAAAAATACCCTATCCAAGATAAAAATATAATTATTCCCTAAATATTTATGGATAATTACAATAATATTCATCTCTATATATATTTTATGAAGTCCTATTCTACTTAATAAAAATGAAAATTATATATATCAGGTTAGGTTAGTCAAATGTGAGTTTTTACCCTTAAAAATTGGATCGTATTTCAAGTCAAGTAGAGTTTCCTTAAATGCGAGTTGGGTTGGATGACAGGTGACTGAGTGTACTACTCGGGTCAAAGTAAGGTGGACCGAAAACTCGACTTGATCTATATCAATATCTAATTATTAATTATAATAAATTCAAGTTTAAACATTGATCTACAATTTTTAGATATAAATCTTTTCATTTGACGGTCTATTTCTAATGGAAAATGAATCTTGATTATTGCATATAAACAACCACTTAAAAAGAACTAATTTAATGGCTTCCAACATAATGAGAATGTTCTTTTAGAACCATTTCCCAATGCCTCAAAACAAGAAGGAAATCAAGTGAAAGAGACATAGATGCTGCTTCCTTGTCGAAAACAAATTTGATATTTGTCAATCAAAAGATGGGAAGAGAGCCCTATAATTCGGGACACACTTGTGCATGTTTCCGTCTCTTAAAGATTGTTGGTACCGAAAGAGCATTAGATATTATTGTACGACACATTCATGAAAGTTGTCCCTAAAAACTTGTGTCCAAAGAAGAAAAGATATGTTGGTGGCTGATCGCTTGTTCGGGATCAAAGGGACACAAGGATGTCCCCGGCTTTGTCGCCCTCTGTCCCCCATATGTAATTCAACTTGATTGCGTCGAGATTTTTTTTCTTCATACCATTATGATTCAATTCATTATTTATATTGTTTTATTGATTCTAATTATGTTGTTATATTCATGCATAAAATTAATTTATCAATTATGATTATTATTGTCATTATAAATTATATATTAATAACTAATATAAAAAGTATGAAACATTTAATAATATTTTTTATAAATATGGGGTGATTATAAGATAGTATATATTCGAAAGGCTTTCAATCATTTGACAATTAACGCATCCCTATAGACGACGTGCTCGAACCTAAGAGCTATAGGGATAACAATCGTCCCTTTAATGACTGAGGTTGCTTGATTCTTGCACATTTAATAATATTATTGTGAGTTAATTGCATTATATGTCTCAAAACTATGACTCCTGTTTTATATTGGTCAAAGTATAGGTTGAATATACGTAAATAATAAATCAATTAATTTTTAATTTATGATGACTTGGATCCATCGAGTGATCTTAGTTGTAGAAGGGAGTGTCATTTTTTAAAAGCTTTGAATTCAAACAATTATATCTATAGAGTATATGTACATTGTTAATAGATAAAAAAAGATTCTCAATAAATATTACATTGTAATTAACCCTATATTATTTTGTTTCAGATATTATATAATAATTTAAAAGATCAAAATTATAAAATTTGAAGATTTTAACATATCGATGAATATGATTATATTTTTATATTTAGTTATTATTCTTGAGGATACGACACAATAAGTTTTAATTTATCAATTTTATATTACATTTGTTATGATTTAAAAAAAAGGACCCTCAAAATAAATAATACATATATTATTTATAAATTGATCGAGTGATATTAGACATAAATTTTTAATCAAAATCACAAGTTTAAAATTTGATATTATGAATAAGTAAATTAAATTAAAAACTCATTTCTATAATAAATTTTTATATCTGACCAGAATGAATTAATTAATAAATTAAATATAAATAGTAATATCAAAAACATAATACATGTCAAACCTTATGGGATACCCACGTTTAAAGGGAACTCCCTTTGTCATCGTAGCATTTCGGGTTGTTGACATTTATTGTTCTAATTGAATCACATATCCATGAACACACTGTTTAGTCATATTTAATTATTATCATTTAAAAAAAGTATATTGTGTTTATTTATTAAAAGTTTTTAAAATTTTATTTGATTAATTTATTTTAAAATTATAATGTATATATTTAGATATGTTTGTTGTATACTAAAATTTAAATAAAATGAATTTGAATTAAAAATTTATACATAATATTTACATGCAATAAAATTTAAATACTCCAATCCAAAATTTCAACTTCTATCGATTGTAAAGATATTAAAAGTAGTTTAATTAATTAATATTTTTAAACTTCGTTGAAAAAAACTAGCATATTCAAATTGAAATTAATTCAACATTAATTAAACCAGATTTCTTATCCAAATCGAATTCATACCAAGATTCATGAACCTATCCCCAGGAGAGTAGTTATCATGCAATAAAGAAAATGATGTTTAATTCAAACATGTTACTGTTTACTCATGGTATTCTTACCAAACTTTCTTATTTATTCAAGGAGAGGTTAGTGGTACTGCCCCTCACCCTAGAAGATTATGTGATAGACCCCATGCATAGTCGTGATCTCATATATCTTTTAATAAATTTATTTTTGATTTTCGAGTAAAAAGATATTTTTGGTGATCTACTAAGGTTTTCAAAATTATAAAGCTTTGGTTGCCGTCGTGGAAGAGAAAATGATGACGTGGGAGGAGATGATTGGGTAGGAGCCGACTTGCACCGACTTTTGAAGGACATCCTTAATTTCTCGAGACTTTTTTGACGACAAATATGCATCCTCCACCGCCATTATCTTTTTCCTTCTTTTGGTTTGCTCAGGCCCCCTCCTTGCCACCGAAAGTGAAGCCCTAACGTGTATGCCACACAACAGTCTACTGTTTCTGCACATCTTAATACATGAATATACCAACTTAACAATTTACGATATCTACAGGATGTGTATATGAGCGTACACTATTTTGTAATATTCCAGACTATTAAAAAGAATATACAAACACACCGTTCAATATCACTCGTCACTCTTCATTCATCTCGAAACTTTCATATTTGGATACATCACAAGGAAAATCTTTGAAAAAAGTGGAACGTACGAGCCTTTTCTGGTACTAGTTTTCAAACGCAAGTTCATCCGACAAATACTTCTTATGAATATATAGGCCTTTACTTTCTACAATAAAGTATTGAATGAAAAAGCTGGGGTTTTAGACCCCAATTTATCTTGACGTGGTGGATCATCGTCTGATATTGGATGAGAAACGCCATTGATATTGGTATCCAGTGCATGTAAACAACCCTAGACATGAAATTTAATCAACTTATTTTCGATCATCTAGAAAATTAATTTTCTCGTCTACCCTAGACATGTTGATAGGAGGAGAGAAATTAATTGCTCATCCATAGATTATAGTCACGAGGGGGTGCTATTGGTACCCTAATTTTTATTTTCTGGTTTAGCCTTTATTTATATGTGGGAACTGTGGTCTATTTTTTTTAGCTTTTGGAGTATTAATCTTTCGAGTTATCTCCAGGAGTCAACATTAATATAAATATGCACCGTCTCCAAAAGAAATAAAAATCTGGAAATATAATTTGATTATGGAAGTGGATGAAACACGTTTTTCGTATACATATTAATGAAATATTAATTTCATCGATTACTAATTAATTTAATCGGGTATGATACTAATTTTTTAAAGTAAGGTCATAAATGCGATTTGTGATATTATAAATAAAACAAATTAAATTATAAAAGCTATTCTCATAATATACATCTACGACATTTTATCTGAATCAATTTATGTATTGATAATTATATAAAAGTAAATGATTTTGATCGGTTAATATAAGTTTGAAATAACCATTAATTAACCTCGTGTTTATGGAAAAGTTATTCGGTTGAGGGTGAGCAAGCCAAACATTTAAGGTGGTCGGAAGTTGGCCGATGCCTGGTGTCGAGCTCTGGGGGAGGTGAAATGAAGCTTTCATCGATCGTTAGCATGAAAGTGGCCAATTTGTTGGGTTTATGCCCATCAAGCTAGGGTTTCGCTAATTTAATTAACCAATCAAAGGAAACAAGATCAATAAGAAAGAGAATAAATATCTAAATTTTAAAATAATAATAATTAATGTTAGTTCCACTTATAAATTAGAAAAAAATATTTTTTTATTAATCTAAGGTAAGTGAAAAAAATATTATTATTCAAAGATAAATCTAAACCATTTAACATTTAACGTTTACATCCCTGTCATTCAAGATGCTCGAACTTGAGATTTTAAGGAACAACAATAATTTATTTTAACTACTAAAGTCACTCGATTCGTGCTATCATATCCTCTCTATATATATATATCAAACCAAATTCAAATATCCAAATTTTATTTATTTTTAAAAAATATTAAATAATCACAGAAAATGTGTAGTAGAAAGTCCAAATCAACATTTAAGGCCCCAAAACTCGATCTTGCTTTTTTTTAGTCTTACCAAATTTAAATATGGGTTCTAAAGATCGTCTTCCTCCATCTTCATTTTCGTTCTTGCTATATGCATTTTGAGTCGAGTATTTCCATTATCATACTTATTTTCTTAGAACCTATCGGTGTTTTATTTGTATAAGGGGAGAGAGCAAGCCAGTAATCATCAGCATCAATGGCTGAAACGAAGAACAACGACCAATCCAACAAGGGTGCGATTGATGAAACAGAGAAGATGAAAACAACATTCCAAGAGACTGACAAAGGAAAGGATCTTGATTCTGGGTTTGATAGGCGGCAATGGAAGCCTGTTTTTGATGAAACTTCCATTTCACAAAGACCCCTCAAGAAGATATGCAGCCCTGAACGTCACTTGTCTTCGTTCTCTTCACCCTCCCCTGTTTCCAATAGTTCTCCTTCTTCTTCTTCTTCTTTGCCAACTTCTAGACTGGTTTTTCCTTTCACTTTCGATGCATCTCAGCAGCCAGTTTACTTTCCTCAACAATATGGAAATACTCCGACTCCTATGCCGATGTTCCGCTCGTCGCAGCAAAATCAGCAGCAACAAGGGTCTGTTTATCGGCCATTTTATACTGCAGAAACATCGGTATCGCCTCAGCAGCAGCAGCAACTTCTGCTATACTGGACCGATGCACTGAATTTGAGTCCGAGAGGGAAGATGACAACCATGAGTAGATTGGGGCAGCACCAAGTGCAGCAGCCTATACATACTACCAAGCTCTACCGAGGCGTGAGGCAGAGGCATTGGGGCAAATGGGTAGCCGAAATCCGCCTCCCTCGTAACAGGGCTCGCCTTTGGCTCGGCACATTCGATACTGCCGAAGAAGCAGCCTTAGTCTACGATCGTGAGGCGTTCAAGTTGAGAGGAGAGAATGCAAAGCTCAATTTCCCTGAGCTTTTCCTCAACAAGGAAAAAGATACATCTTCCACTACCTCCGTCTCACCAGTTTCTTCACCACACACACTTCATGAAAGATCAAAGCAAGAACGGGAACCGAAAATCGAAACGATGCCACCACTGCCTCAAGGAGACAATCCGAACATCGACTCACAGATGGGGTCTAGCGAGGCGACAACCAATGATGAGGTGCAGATGACAGTACAGGGTTGTTCGGGTTCTCAGGAATTGGTGTGGGGTGGTATGGAAGAAGCTTGGTACAATACAATTCCAGCAGGTTGGGATCCCAGTAGTCCAGTGTGGGATGATTTAGATACAGCAAACAACCTTCTTTTGCCCTCAAATCTTCCTTTCTCCAATCAAAACCAGCAGCGGCAACAACAACAACATAGCTCAGCTTCTTCTCCTCCTCCTCCTGGTCCAATGAAACCCTTCTTCTGGAAAGATGAACAGAGCCCATCTTTTTAGGGGTATACCCTTACAGGCCGAGGAACCATGCACTGGTTTCAGATTTTTTTCAGAAAACCAGTCTCTGAGTTCCACTAAGCCTTCATTTAATTCCTCTTCTGGTTACAGATTTTTCTCCTATCCAACCTGTGATTCCTTTAGTAGCTCTCTTATCCTCTATGGTATTTTTCATGCCATTTCAGCTTGTTATTGCAGAATGTGCTGTGGTCCTAGTAGTATTCATCCAATATATCACTAGATAATGTAATTCCAAGTTAAGCGCATGTGTTTTATGTAATGTTACAGATTGCAGGGTCTGTGATCTCTATCTGTTGGTCTATCAACCTCCTGGCTTTCTTTCTTCTGCACATTTTCGTTGTTAATTTTATCGAAAGATATTACACGTTTAATCGTGTTCGAATTTTCAATCGATAAGGATGATGAAATCTTAGACTTAATTGTTAAAATTTCGGCAATGCAAAGCAACGTATGTAATTAACCGACATACTGATCCCATGTTAAATTATTACAGGATCAAAGCATACGAGGAAGGGTTTAGAATATGTGAGGGTGAAAGGTGGGACGGTCACCGGCCCATGAGATCATACTTGAGTTCCTTATTTGCGACGGCATTGTAATGATGAACAATCTGATATAATTGTTGATGATGAAAGGGATAGACAAGTAGAAGACAAACATGGATGTGGTATGAGTGCCGGTTTCTATATAAAAAAACATTTGGTTGCTTTACTGCTTTCCGTCGGTGATTTCTCCAATGTTTTGGGGAGGATATTTTGGCATAGCTGGAATATAATGACGAAATTGGAAAATACTTTTAAGAGATCAACATTAAATTAAAATATTTTTAAAAAATTTAATCTCATCATTTATTACAATTATCATAAATTTTAGAAAACTAATAAAACATGTCCAAAACATAAAATATCTCATAGGAGAATACAAACTGACACTGATATCCCAAAGTCATTTCGATGTTTCATGCTCATCCCATTTCAAGACTGAAGTTAACTTCTCCTCTGGCTGCCACTCAGGTGACAGCCAAATCCTTCTGCCTCCACCCATTATGGTTTTCATGTTAACAGAGATGTATAAAATTATTGCCGACATGCATGATAGCTCCAATCACAATATTATTATTCGGACATTCCCAAAATGACAATTTCATCAACAAATAATTGAAGTTCTATGCCAGTATCCAAAGAAAACAGGGAGACCACCGTCCCAAGGCAACTGGTTAGACCATTGTCATCTCCAATGCCAGCATATAGGTTCACATGTACACAGGTTAATGTTAACATTGTATGTTAACCAAACAATTGCTGCTTGGTGTTTACTGGAGTCGGAACAAGAACTCAGGTTCATTCGAAAACCAGCTTGTGGGTTTGGCTCAAATATGCACCCTAAAGAGTACGGTTGTAAATGAGACGAGACATATCACGAGCTACTTGAGATCGACTTGGTTAAGGTTCGATAAATACTTGGATTGAATGGAATTGACTCGAGTTCTTAACGAGCCGAAACAAGCTACTTGATACTCGACTCGAAAATTTCGTGAGCAACTCAAAAATATAATATATTAAGATTTTATTTTTTTATAAAATTAACATTTATATGTTGATTTTTTAATAAAAAAATATAATAAGGTTTTCATATATTTAAAAGTTTGAGTTTGAGGCTTCAATCAAATTAAGTTTAATATTTTTTTTCATTTCGAGCCTTTTCGAGCTGCTCACGAGTTTCAATTCAGGATTTTGAGTTAGAGTCGAGCTTGAAAATTTTAAACTCGTGAGTTTTCGAGTTGAGTCGAACTCCATTTCAAAGTTTTCGAATCGAGTCGAGCTCAACAATACTCAAAATTGTTTACACCCCTAATAAAGATAAAATGTATATGTACGGAGAACCTCCTCTGGAAACCTCCGAGCCTCTGACTAATTTATACCCGTAAAGTCTAGACTTATTGTCGATTATAGCGCATAGATAGCACCGTGATCAAACAAACCCTTGACAGACGTGCGATTTATCATAACAAAATCAAAGGTCTAACCAACAAATCTTCTTAACATGCTTACGAATAATCATAATAAACCTACGGCAGACACTCGCTCTAAAGGTTTTTATAAATATTCATTATAAACCTACGACCGACACTCGCTCTGAAGGTTATTATAAATATTTCTATAGACAATTGAAGGATGGGTTAGGTCCCTTAACAACCACCCTTCCTCCTCCTCATGACAATCCCTTTCTCACAATTTAATGACCGCTGCTCTCAACCCAAGCCAGAAAAAATAAACCGACAACGATCGACAAGCCAAACTTGTTCCCATCAACAAACTATCTATATATTTTTTACAGTTAATTTTAACTTTTTGGTAACGAAGAGTTGTGCTAAATAACACGATACAAAAATATCACTTTTTTCCCTTCAACCAAACATACGAGATCAATGCTTTTTTCAAGTTCCGACCACAAAATAGTCAGGATCCAACTCCAACATGGATTGTATGAGTACCACACTACACGATAAAGGTATAGCATACGCATTTCAAAGTTCATTCTTGACACCTGATATTATATACACTAAACTTTGCACGAGTCAATAATACACCCTAATGATAATTTCAAACTGTCTTCAGATTAGAACTATGGTGACATATGAAGAGCATTGGGAGGTCGTTCTAATATGACGATCAGGATTAATCCTTCTAGTCTACCTAAACAAAGTTGATATCCACACAGCAAATCAAACTCCAAAGTTGATCATAACGTTATATCTCTGGACAAAATGATAAGTAACCTGAAGCAATACTCCAGTATATATATGCTAAATCATCATTATAGAACATTATTTTCGAAGTACATGCCCAAAAACTAGAGAGAACAATCGCCAGAATTGATTCAAGACGCTAGTATACATGCTAAAGTAGAACATAGTTTTCTCCATAATGCCCAAAAACCAAAGAAAACATGATTCAGAACTGATTCAGCTGTCCTAGTTCATTGAAAAATCAAACTTTCATACAAGAGCAGCTAAACCTTTAAAGTAATTAGTGTTTACTGTTGTTTTGCATTGTTTTCCGCAGCACTCTCTTCCTTGCCCAATGCAACCACTACTTTCTTTAAAATGGATTCAGTAAGTATGTGAGAGTTCTCCACAGCCTTTGAAATAGCTTGCCCTTTCTCACCGCGCTCTGGTTCTGCGGCAGCACACCTTTTCATTACATCTTTCTGGTTCTCCTCACTACCATGCTGAAGTTCAAATTTGTAGTTCAATGCCCAGAAATCCCCAATAAATGGAGCAAGAGTTACAGCCCTATTGAGCCAAGTCCTAGCTTTATCCACCTTCCTATCATGCCAAAATAGCTCTTGTGACCATGTCTTGCCTCAGCTCGTATGGCAGCGAGCCAGAGTTCAAGTTGTTGCGGGTTCCTCTTCCTTGCCAGCATGAGGACAGCTCGAGCCTTAGCAATCCCATTCATTTTCTCTTCAAGTGTGGCAAGAGAAACCCATCGTGGTATACAACTTGGGCAGTTCTTTAAACCTGATTCATAAACTCCCTTGGCCTTTTCTAAGATACCAAGCCGTTCCTCAAGCTGCCCAAGCATCAACCACAGTTTAAAGAATGATGGGAATTGCTTCAATCCTTCATCAAGCAACCTTCTCTCTTCTTCAGTGTTGCCCAATTCTCTCTCCACAATGGCTGATTTCATCCATACTCTCTCCGTGCCTCCTCTCTCTCGAGCCTTGGCAAGAAGTATTCTTGCTCTCTCAGGCTCATGGTTTTCAAACTCGAGCTCAAATGCAGCAAGCCATATCTCCTCTGGATTTGGTATGGCAGCATATGCTTCTTGAAGGATATTTTTAAAATTATAAATTTCTAAGTATTATCTATCAGTGAATAGGATTATTTTTTATTTATTTTGAACTGGTGTTACACATTTCCAAGAATATGGATTGACCTCTTGATTTTGGATGAGTGTGCAAACGAGACCAAAAAAAGGGTTTAGAAATTGGGAACCATACAAGCCAATTAATATGATTTAAAAAAAATCAACAAATGCTTTTTTTGGCCCAATAGGAAATTTTGGTTTATTATTTAGCCCAACAGGGTATTAGAAATCTATTTTGGGATATATAACATTTGCTACAGTGATAATAGAAACTAATCATGTTGAAGTGACGAGTTTTAATAAAAAAATTTTATTCTGATATGATAAAATTTAATAAAAAAATTATATTTTATTAGAAATCGTCACCTCGACTTGTTGAGTTTAAGTTTGAATAAAAAATATCATTTGGACAAACTCCTCACCTTATCACATTGACATGATAAGCTTCTTCAACACCTGTAACATATATTGTAGATCCTAAAATAAACTTTCACATATCCTATTGGACTAGTTTTTTTTATAGCTTTACCCTATTGGGACTAAAAAAAACCCTCAACAGATCCCATAAGAATTAAAAAATCTATGTTCAGAGCTAGGGTAGATGGGTCTACTCAACCTCACATAGTAAAAATTAGGTCTACACATATTGGCCCGTAAGTCCGATTCTCGGCATGGGTTAGGTTTTTTGGCCCAATAAGACAAACAAGTAAATTATTTGGTAAAATAGGGTAAGTTGAAGTTTATTTTGAGATCTACGACGTTTTCTACCGTGTTTATTAGAACGCATCACGTCGAGATGACGAGTTCTAAAAATAATAATTTTTATTCAAAGATGAGTTCTAAAAATATAATTTTTTATTAAAATTTATCATTTTGAGGAAAAAAGAGTTTAAATAAAAAAATTATTAAAACTCGTCGCCTCAATGTGATTAATTTCATGCATTGTAAAAAATATTTTAGATATCAAAATAAAAATATTTGTGTATTATTTATTAAAAAAAGCCATGGATTCCCAGTTGGTCAATGGCCCATGGTTAGAAAAAGGTCGCACCAATGTAGCTTCCACATGAAGGGTGGAGTGGTTTGCTTATTTTAAGGGTTTTCCATGGAAGTATCCCTTTCTCTTGCTTTTGTCACCTTCATTTGCCTCAATTATTGAAGGTCCCACCTATTGAATATTCCAATTTCCAAATATGAGTATGGCCCCTATTCTTCAAACCTCGATTAATCAATCTTAAGAAATAGGTTATAAATGAGACAAAATAAATCTTACGAACTAGGTTATAAATGAGGCAAAATAGATTGTGAGTTATTCGAGGTTGATCGGTTAAATTTTGATTAATACTCAAATCGAATATATTTGAATCGAGTTTGAATTTAAATTGAATTCTTAACGAGTCAAAAAGAGTTACTTAATACTCGATTCGAAAAGCTCGCGAGCAACTAGAAAAAAATAATATATTAAAATTTTAATTTTTTAATTAAGTTTTTAATAATATTAACATTTATATGTTATTTAAAAAATACAATATAAAATTTTCATGTACTTAAAGTTCTGGTTCAAGTTTGAGTTGAGTTTCAATTTTTTATTTCGAGTGGAGTTTAAAAATTTTAAGTTCATAGGCTTTCAAGTCAAATCGAGTTTCAATTTTTTTATTTCGATTTCAAGTTGAGCTTGATTATTTTGAATTCACGAGTCATTGAGACGAGTCAAGCTTAATTTTAAAGTTTACTCGAGCTCGACTTAGCTCGTTTACAATCCTACTACGAACTATACAATTAATCCCAGCATCCAACTGCCTACTTGTAATACTTCAAAAAAATTATATTTGTCGAACACAATAAATAATTTTAGTGATAAAAAATATTATTATTTATAAAAAATTTAAATTCAAACAATTACGTCTATATATTACATATACATTATCAATGGAACGTGATTTTGAATACTAAGGGCTCTTGAAATTTAAGATAATATTCTTGTACTTTTTTAAGTATTTTGTTACAGATTGTCTCGGCACATTGTTATTAATATCTATTACTTCTAACAAGCTGCTTAGAAATCAAACATGTTTTGCAACTTCAGCTCACATGATTTGTATAATGCTTATATGTTTTGCATGCAAAAAAAAACAATATTAGAGTAACTAACTTTTATAAAGTAAATTATCTAAATTATATAAGAGAATTATTTTGTATTGAGGTAAAAGTAAATTATCTACGTTATCCAATTTAGATAAAGATTCATGTCGAGTATTTGAAACATGGTATTCTATACTAAGGGCACATAAAATTAAGCTGAATATTTTATAATTTTTTAATGTCATGACTTATCTACGTGCTTCCACCGGTGGATGCATGTACATCTCAAGTGTGCAAATGTTCATTCTAGAATTCGAATTACTTTATATTAGTGGTTCATTTTACTAAATGTGTCAATCATAAAATTTTATTTTGTCCATCCTGGAATTCGGATTTCTTTATATTAGTTGTTCATTTTACTAAAGGTGTTCACTCTTAAAATTTATTTGTGTCTGCCCATACGAAATTTTTTATTATTAATAGAGATGTTTCTGCCTTAAAAATATTTTTAGATTCGTGACTGCATGCTTCATAAGTTTCTTTTTATATTATTAATATATTTTACTAATTGTTACATTCTTAAAAGTCAAAGAATTATTGCAACTTCAGCTCACGTAATTTTTATGAAACCAATAAATATTATCCGAAAAAACTATACAATGAGTAACTATTTATACGATAAGGGTTACTCTTTATGAAATTGAGGGGAATATTATTATGAGTTTTAAAGCATTTTGCTAAAGCTTGTATCCATGTTAATGAGTTTTTCTTTCTATTACTAATATCTTACAAGTTACTAGAAAATCAAAAAAAAAAAATTTGCAACTTCAGCTCCTATAAGCACCATCGCTAGTACCCAAATTCACAATTTTACAATTGTGAATTAATAATTATGAATTTGAGATTACATCTTTTAACAAATCATATTTTTTTAAAAAAATATTTGATACATAATTATATAATTGAAGTTTACATAAATTCTTAGATTTCAAGGATTAGAATTTAGATGGGGATGGAATGCAAGAGAGACATGTGGTCCGTGGAGGTCACGGCCCTAAAAAATAAATAAAAGAAATAAAAGAAAATCAATCATCAAATCATAAAACTGTCAAAATAATTAGTTGATTTTTTGAGTAAGTCAAAATTTTCAATTCTCAACTTGATTCGAACTCGAAAATTGAATTGATAATTTAAATTGGAGACTATCTCTTTCATAGGCTATTTCTTTCCCCTCGAGTCAGGAGCTACCTTTACTCAAATAACTCGAATAATTTAAAATTAAAAAAATATTTTTTGAGTCGAATCGAATTTTTTTCACCGTACAAATAGGATGTGCCTTCCCATTCCATATGGGTTTGATGAATCAAACAAAATATACAGAGTACATGACGAAGCCAACACATGCCCCCTAAACCCTTTGTGGATTTTTTTTCATTTATTATTTATATATTATTGTTATTATTATGAGGGGTCTTAATACCTTAGCCTTGAAGCTAGCTCAATTTTATTATTTTACCAAATCACCCATATTAATACCTTAATCTTGAAGGGAGCTTTTTTAATATAGGAGGACCAAAACTGAATTAAAATTTTAGGCTTAAAATACAATTTTGTAATTATACTAATTTAAAAATTAATTATTTGTAAAGGGATTAGAAGATAATTTTTCTAATTTTGGGAGGCTAAAGTCACTGCATTCGCTCTTGCTTATAATGTAGTGTGTAATGCAATATTGGATCAACTAAATATCTGATAACAATGTAGGATTGTTTTGTCAATTTACCAATAACTAGTTAGAGTGGGGTTAAAGTTTAAACACCAGATTAGATGTCAGCAAAGACAGAGACAAATTGGGATCAGTAGTCCTCTTGATTAAATGGTCAAATTACTCTTTTAGTCCATCACAAATATTAATAATAAATTTAAAATCTTTTAACTCTTTATCAATATGAGAAATTATCTCTTGACCCCTCTTATTAATTAATTATTTAATTTTTGTCTTTTATTTATTTTTTAACTTTAACACCATTCAAAATTGTATAAATTTATCTCGGTATTTCTTAAAAAGTTATATTATTGGTTGATTGTGTCTTAAAAATACGTTAATCCCTGACCAATGAGCTGTTGTGCCAACGGTTTATTTGATCAATGATTATTAATCTCTCTCTTTTAATAAACAAATTTTAAACCTTTTGAGGCGCCTATGATCTGTGCGCTAATAGTTTTGTTTTAGTGTTGTGTTGTGTTGTGCTGTGCTGTGCTCAATAAAGGCAAAGCCAGTTAGCCAACCAGTTATTTAAATTGGAATGGGACCCTTTGGTTTTTAAAGTTTAGATATATAAATGAACTATACTTAAACGAATGAGATTGTTTTTTGTGTTCGTTTTATTTATTTTTTTTAAAAGTGTTTATATTTGATTCATTTATTATTTAAGAATATGTTCGTTTAATATTTGCGGACATATTTATATGTATGTTTGTCAATATATTTATTTAGCACGAATATATTCATTTGTTCAATTTACTCCACAACCAACATTCTCTTTTTACCTTAAGCTAAAGAAAAATGGTGAAACTATGCTACTACTCATTAGTCTTCTTAGGCTTTACGGTTTGAACTCCAAAGTTCATTATATTCAATTTAGTTGAACTCTTCACTAATATTTAAAACATATAAAAAAAATGAGAATTGGGTAAATGATTTTATAAATAAATCGATAAATAAGCTTTCAAACAAGTTTGTTTGTGAACATAAATAAACTAAACATATATCTATTCGTGATAGTTTTTATATTATATGAACATAGAAATTTTATTCATACTAGCTTATTTAGCTTAATAAACAAATATAAACAAACATTATATGAATGATTCATTGAATATTTCATCGAATGTCTTGTTCATTTACAGCTCTATCAATGCCCACTAGAGTTCTTTAAGACTTAAATGAAAATTATTAAAGTTAGGTAGTCAAAATAAAAAACATTGTAAAAGTTTAGGGGCAAAATGTGTAGTTTACTCTGTAATTTATGGTTTTTGTTTAAATTTTAAAGTTGGGTTATGGGACCATGAAAAAGGGGAAACCAATCCATCATCATCCCACGTATCTTTTTCATTCCATGCTTAGCCCGCAATCAACGTCTTCATCAACCATCAGATCTCCGCCACGTGTCTCTTGATTCGTTGGATCCAACGAGACCTGAGCTCGCATTCCCTGCTTAAAAACAACAGTGGGAGTTTCCTCTCAGTGACAGCAATCATTTCACACAAACGCAGCAACCAAAACTCAGACTTTCATTGTTCGTTTGAAGCTCTGGTTCGATGGCCGGGTTCGAGCAGCAAGTAAAAGAGAGAGCCAAGGAACTCAAGGTTTTCTTCAAAAAGGGCGTGAAAATAGTGGGAGAGTCGTGCAAGAAAGGCTGGAACAAAGTCAAGCGCATCAGGGGTTGATGATTTCTTTTGTTTCGTCTTCCTTATCGTAGCTTCATTTTTTTCCCTACACCATGTAGAGATCTCTGTCGTTTTTCTTACTTTTTGGGGGGGGTTTATTTAAGTTCTGATGGATTCAGTCCTGTTTTCTCTTCCTTTTGTGGGGGTTCTTTCTGAAAAGTTTTGAGTTAATCTTCGATGTCGTTTGAACGCCTTATTATTTTGGGATTTGAGATCACAATTGTATTTTTCTGTTTGGCTTTATTTTCCTACATTTGTTTACCATATGATCTAATGGATTCTTTTTTATTTTCTATCTGCAACAATTTACCGAACAATGCCTATATTCATTTCTGGGGTTTTCTCTCCTTTTTCTGTTTCTGGGTAGATTCCATTTTGTTATCATCGATATATATTCACCTTAAAGCAGACATATCATTTCATGAAACTTTTATATAGGGATAGTTTTCGGTGAAATTACTTAATAAGTTTTATACTAATTTATTACTATTAGATTTAAATAAATAAATAAATAATTTATATTTAATTAAAATTTATATAAACAAATATTTATTTAATTCATAGTAAAACAATATTTTTTTTATAAATTGTAGACCCTAAAATTTAAATCTTAAACTTTAACTTTAAAAAAATATAAATAAAACTAAAAAGAATTATTTCTCAATAAAGCCCTTGTTAGTGCCTGAGGTTTAGAAGAAATCTCACGTGCTCCGTTAAGCATCAATTTAATTACCTAAATGTACTAATACGGATTATTCAGTCAATTAACAATGGGACATGGCGATCGAGAATAAATATGATTATCGTCGGTAGTCGAAAACTTAAAAAACTGAATGCAGTCGATTTCACCACTACTTTGCATTAAAAATGTGATAATTTAAAAAAAAAATTCAATTAAAAAAAGTAATTTTTCTAAAAGATTAAATTATTTAAAAAAAAACTATAACTTTAAGTTGTTAAATTTAAAAAAGGATTAGAAAGATGGTCGTCGTCTATGTGATATTTGATTCTAATTAGTCAATTAATAAATTGAATACATGTGGTTGATTCTAATTAGTCAATCAATAAATCGGTGGTTATACTAAAAGGATTATAGATAAGTAAGTTTTAACTGTAACAACAATCATGCAAAGAGTCTACATTATTAACTTACAATTACATATAAATGCTATAAGCAGCACAGGAGATGGCAACATCTCATACTGTGTTATTACTGCATCCGGCTGAACTTTGTATGCTTTTGTTCTCCTATACAGGTATAATTCTTCCGACAAAAGCAGAGAACTGAAAATCAGAACAAAAGAAGACAGAACAATACGCAGCAGCAGAGGAAATAACTTATTCTGCTCAGCGACTTATCGGCTTTCATTAATTGCCTTCTGATCCTACGACTAGTGCTCCCTCCCAGATTGTATGAATTCGGGTACGTATGTAAATCCGTCATCGAGTTCCCGAATACCCTTGTGTATACCATCTCGCCGAGCATTCGGGTCACCGGATCTGGTACACTTATCTCCATGCCACCAGGACTAGGCATCGACGAATCGGGATATCCTCCCTGTTGAGTGTGGTAGATTTGTGGTTGATATGAGTAACTATGGTGATCGAATGGCTGCCGAAACTGTAGATCATCGGTGGTAGTATTAAGTGACCTTATCATGCCAAGGCCACTGGTAGGACCGAGAGGTCGGTTCGGAGTATTGTCTGTGGATGCCTTGGTCGTTAGGCCCCTTCCGTAGAGCGGAATCAGCGTCTCATGTGAAACTTCAGCTTTGCAAACCGGACACTGCTGATGATTATGGTCCAGGTCTTCAGTGGATATGGTTTGAAAACGAAGCCATTTGTAAATGCAAGGCCAACAATACAGGTGACCGCATAGAGTAACCACCGGATCTCGCACCGAGTCGAGGCAGATGTCGCAGTCGAAACTGGCGGAGGGATCGTCATCAGAACTAGATGAATTTTCCCACTTGTTCAAGGAATTTTTACCCTCTCCACTTAAAGGGTCATTAGCATCTTCTAAGCACTGTTCAATGGCCATCTGCTACCTAAATCTGTGAAAGAAATACCAGATTAGAATCACGAAAATCTTAATTGAAACACCAAAATACTATATTTCCAACAATTAGTGTAATCAAAGTTCCCATCCCAGCTACCAAATTTTGATGGATAATTATTACAAGCTCCATGCTTCTACCTCAAGCAAAATACTATATCATAAGATTATGCATGAAGGCATCTTTTCCATTCAATTCCACAAGTGGTAAACAAATCTTTATGTGCTCAAAACCCCTTTAAACCTACATGAAATAATGAGCATTTATCTTCCAACGGTGGGGCACACAAACCCTACACATGTCATATCAAATTGATAGCCCAAAATGCATATCTCAAAGTCTCAAACGCAGAAAACATGTTAAATCTTTTCATATCATCCAGCAAACCAGATTAATTATGGGTTGTTAAATTTCTTTATTTGGTTGCCTAAAATGAATAATTTGGAATCAAAACAAACTGACGCTAGATTGTTAAAAGCATGAGGGACATGGGTTTACATGGTCCCAACAAGAGGGAAAAAGATAAAACACCCAAACGCAGCACCAGCTTTCTTAAGCTACTTGTTGAACCGGGTGAGGATTTCAAAGAAACTTAAATCCAGAAAAGCTCAGTTTTCAAAGCCCCAACGGTCCAAGTTCAGCTGAAAAAAAGAAAAACAAGTTGAAATTTCCAAATTATAGAAGAAGAGAGAAGCTAAGCAGGGAACAGTTTTGAAACTTGAAATCTCATAACAAAAAAGAAAAAGAACCTACAAAATGAAGCGTGGAAGAATCAGAAAGTTGAAAACCGCGAGGCACTGCATAAATCCCGGAATCCAAAGTTGAAAACAAAATCCAGCCCAGAAAATAAGAACATACCAGGTAGTTGACAAGTCTCTTTTACGTGCAATTTGATCAACACAGAGCTTTCTTTTTTCTTTTCCTTTTTCCTGAATGGAGAATCTGTTAAAACTCCTCTTTCAAAGAAGCCCAAAACCAGAAGATATACAACAAAAAACAAAGAGCAAAGGGAGGTTGAATGGTTGAGTTGACAAGATAAGAGATTTTTAAGGCTTTTAGGTAATGAAGCCAAGAGAGAATAGTTCTTCCAGGAATCAATTTGCCTCTACATTATATAAGGCAAAGCGTAATAAAATATTGATTTTTTTTATTAATACAAAAATTAACTCGGCGAGTTTGATGGCTCACGATTCCCTCTTTCTTACGTGGCACTCGTTCTTTATAATTAATAATTATCCTCTTTTTTTATTTGATTTACGATATCTTGTTTTGCATGTGCTTAAATATTATATATATAATTAGTAATCTTTTGTAAAGTTGACGTCTACATGTTTTTTTGCTTCTAATATGTGTAAAATTATTTATATATAACCATTGCAACAAATATTTTTTAACAAGTAAATATAGACTTCTATTATTTTATGGTAAGAATGTTTATAAAAAAAATATATTTTTTAACAGGATGTTAATCATGTCAAAGATATGTTAAAAATAAAAACTCTAAAAAAAAAGGTTTTCTAGGGTTTTTGCCCTTATTCTCTCGGTTGTTGATTGTCTTTGAGTTTTGTTTCTCGTGCGCTTGTGATCTCATAACAAACAATAAAGGAGTAGATTTACTTGTTTCTGTTCTGGAGCATGGATGATTTGGAATAGATGAATATAGGGGATGAGGAGGAGGAGGCCATAATTATAGAACAAGGGGGAACGAAAAGTATATCAGTTGAGAATTGTTTGGTTGGGACGTTTATAACGTCTAGTTAATTAAATTTCAATGCAATGAAAACAATGGTTGCCAATGTTTGGCGTCCAATTGGAGGAATTTCCATAATAGAGTTGGGGGAGAATCGCTACCTGTTCCGATTATACCTTGCCTTTGATGTTGATAGGATTGTCAATGAAGGTCCTTAGTGCTATATTTCGCACATTCTGCTATGCCACCATTTACAATAAGGGGAAGACCCGATGAGAGTCCCGCTCCACAATGCAAATTTCTGGATTCTTATAAACAAACTACCGACTGGTTTTATATCATATGCAATGGCTCGGCAATTGGGTACTTTTTTGGGTGAGTTCTTATCGTATGCTGTTACTGCAATAACTATGGGATACAGGGGCTGCGTTCGGGTGAGAGTTAGAAACGTATTTTTTAAATAACTAATATTGGATGGAAACTGCGATTAGCATATGTTGCTGGCAACATATTTTTAAAATTTGTTGAATTGATAACGTGACTAGGGATGGCATGGGACCTGACGGATTTCGGGTCGGGTAAGACTTTTCTTTTAAAAAAAAAATTGGGTTCGGGTTGGGACATGTCAGATTTTTTAGAGTTAATGTTTGGGTCAGGTCAGGTTTAGGGTGAAAATACTCGATCCAACCCAAAAAATTATATTTTTACCTTATATATTTAAGAATAATTACAATAATACCCCTCTATATATTATTTTTTCAATTAAATCTCTGTTTTTATTGAATAAAAATAATTTTTTTTTTAATAAATATATTATTTCGGGTCATGTTGAGTTCGGAATTATCTCAAAAAGTCAGGTCGAGTTCAGGTCGGGTGGAGGATGT
The DNA here is from genome assembly GCF_006381635.1 of Hibiscus syriacus. Taxonomy (NCBI): domain Eukaryota; kingdom Viridiplantae; phylum Streptophyta; class Magnoliopsida; order Malvales; family Malvaceae; genus Hibiscus; species Hibiscus syriacus. The sequence goes on along the minus strand of NW_024063191.1, from coordinate 32,724 downwards.
AAAATTTCCGGACCGTTTATTTAAGTGACACACAACACGTCATCACTTCGATAACGTGACAGAGGACACGTTATCACCTTAAGTGACGCAACAAATAAACGTCGTTACTTTAAATTATATGATACATAACACATCATCCCTTTAAACATGATAATTATTAATTAAATTACTCCATTACACCTCTTAGAATGAGATTTCTACTCCTACAAACACAATAGAACCATAAACAGCCACGAAAATAATTCAAGGCACCAAATCGTTTGGACTAGTTCTATCGTTGTTGGATATCACTGTTTGGCTGGCCGGAAAATGATTACACGACCCTTGAACCAATTCATAATCAGAGGATGATTAATTATTAAACAAGACATTGGAAAAACATCAAAATCTAATTAGTTTCTCCCTTTTCCAAAACGACAAACAGAATAATTTAATCAAACATTTTTGTCTTCGCAAGGGAGGCCACTATGCCTTTTCTTCCCCACCTAAACACTGACCTTTTTTCTCAGATACTTCCCCCAACAAACCATCGCCTTGTGATGGCTGGTGTCGGCTCCAAAACGTTGAATTGACCAGAATAATTGTAGCTTGCTACTCGGTGGTTGCCAATGCAGTACTCTAAATTCAAAAATAAATAAAAAGTCTTAACTCTTCTAATCATACATATAATAAATTGTTTTTTTCTTCTAATCATTCTTAATGCAAGTAAGAGTGAATATTATATCAAATTAAATGAAATAATAATAAATTATTTCAATTTACAAGTATTGTTTTCTTAACTCTTCTTGTATCCATCATCTATTGTAGTTCTTTTTGTTTAATATTATATGTATGGGTTTAAAAACATTTTTACTTTAAAAATAATTCAACTAAGAGTTTTACAATTTTTTAATACAGTTGGATGAGTTAAATCAAAAGCTGAGTTTAACTCTCTCATTTTCAGTGATTATTTCTCATTTCTACTGTTAATTTCAGCATTTGTTTTTCCTCATCTAATAGTTCTAAAAAGGTGAGTTTTACACCGGATATAATAGGCAGAGGCAGACCCAAGACAAAAATTCAGGGGTTGCACAAAAAAACTCTTATAAATTTTTTTAGAGGTTGCACAATATTATGGGTGGCACTTGTGTTAATTAAAAAAATTAGAAAAAATTAACACTAAGTAAACAATTTTGTTGCACACAAAAAATTCCATGAGAACTAAACTGAAATATGGAACCAGATTGTGTTTAGAGAACTAGGGGTTGCCCCTTTGTCAGGACAAAACTTTAGGATAAGCAAAATTAACACTATTCGGAGAAATTTGAGGGGTTGTCCGGGCTACTCATAGGTCCGCCCTTGATAATAGGATCCCGCCCCTATATATATATGAGCACCATAAGCGGTAGGGGCACTTTTAAATTTTATAATTAAGATCTCTTAAATTTTTTTAGTTCTATAAAATAGTCTTTACTTTCTACTTTTATAATTGATGAGTCATAACTTAATTATTTTTATTGTTTATTAATATAATATTAAATTAATCGTTCAAAATAATAGAATATATTTTCATTCTATAAGGCTTGTTTTTGAGTTTTCGCTCGAGATTTATAATTAAGGGGCCCTAATTTTTTTCTCAATTTTATAAAATAGTCCATATTTTCTATATTTTTAACCAATAGCTCATACTTTTTTAATTATTTTTCTATGATTTATTAACATCATATTAAATTAATTATTCAAAATAATATAATATATTATAGTTTTGTATGACTTGTCTTTTAGTTTTTGTTCCGTATCTTGAAAATGTCCAAGACGACCCTATAAATATTAATTTGAATTATATCTTACTAAAGTCTATTATGGAAAAAGTTCATTTTTAAACCTAAAAGAAAAAAAAGAGAGAATGAAAACGGAAGCAAAGACTGGCTATGGGGTAGACGTTGAAGTTGTATAAAACCATCAGCCAATTGGTTGAGTTGCCATGCTTATATTCTGTTGCCTTTGAGTTCGCAATTGTCTCTTAGTCGAGTCTACTCCACAGATACGAACAAAACATATTTTTTTTAATGAAAATAAGAAGAAGAAAAAATAGGAATATAGACTAAAAATAATTATTTTAAAAATATATTATTTTAGATATTAATTGATGAATTCATCTTCAATAATCAATAATTTTATCAAAGTGGTCCTATTGTGAAACTAAAAACAATTACAAATATTAAAATCATGTACACTTGTCAACAACTTTGAAAATAAATCTTATCAAAGACCAAAATGGAAAGGAAAAACAATAAGTATCGATAATGTGCAGTTGTGTCGACCCTTTTAATCCCTTGATCACACTGGTCAAAATATTATTTTTGTTTTAAATAAGAAAAATTAAGAGTAATTAGACGGGCTCGTATTATGTAATGTGTTCCCCTAAAAGGCCGTTGAAAATTGTTTGTCTGCTGTCTTTGTATTCCACCTTCTAAATTAATAAATTATAAAAATGTATACGTACGCAACGCAACTACCAAAACAATTAAAAAAATACTTAATAACTTCATATATATATATATATATAAGCTGAATGTCTACAATAACGTACTAGAAAAAATTTGTTTAAATAATGCACTCGAGAGATTATTTGCTCGAATGAGGTGAATGCTACAGTATAGAATGGAGTCGCATTGTGCTCCCTACGTCTCCTCAAGATCGCATGGAACACCATACGGCTCTCCCTCCCCTGAATCACCATGTGTCTTACCCCCCAATATTTTAGCCTTTTGAATGCTTATTACAAAGCCTTTAATTTTGTAATGCTTATTACGAATCACCCGAGTGATTCGTGGGAGGAGTTGTTGCATGGTGTTCCATGCGACATTGGAAAGACGCGGGGAGCACAATGCGACTCCGTTCGATACTGTAGCATTCATCTTTTTTTAGCAAATAATCTTTTAGGTGCATTATTCGAACAATTTTTTTCGATTGCATTATTGCAAAAAATCAGCCTCTATATATATATATATATATATATATATATATAAACATGTCACAATAACATAGATTTTTATTCAAAATTAAAAAGACTCAAAAAAGAAAAAAAAAATAAAAGATAAGACAAGATACATAAAATAAAAAATTAATAGTCACCGACGATCGCCAACCGACATTAAGATTAATGTTGTTGTCGGCTAAATAAAAATTAAAGAGAAAATATAAAAAAATAGACTAAAAAAAGGAAGAGACGGTTGATAATGATTTACTATTTATTATTAATTTAAATTAAAGTAAATGTTATAACAATTCACTATACGATATTATTTGTAGAAAAGAAAATATTATTCTTAATAAATTTCGGACATAATATTTTTTTATATAATCGATTGAAGAAATTATTTTTCATATAAGATCATTGCTACAATATACCACGGAAAACATTCGACTAACCTGACCATTTCTGAAGCAGACACTGTTCAAACTATAATATTAATAGTAATGTGATAACAATTATATATGTAAAAATAATTTACTCAACATCTTGTACAAAGTAATTTTGTTTTTCAACCTATTACTTATCTAGGTAATTTTGCCTGTTGTGTCTCTCTAAGATTTAAAGTTCGGGCGGTTGAATGACGGTGTTGTGCCTGTCATTTCAAATGAGAAGAAGGTGACGGGGGCGGTGACGATAGCATAAGACCGGTCGACGATGCACCGTTATGCCACGCGCTTCACAAGAATCCAATATCTGACAATTTCGGCCTTGTTGACCACTCGGCATAATCTACGTCCACGTGTCCCAAAGATTAAGAACAGTCGTAGATTCCTTTATGAGTTTTGGGAACGCGTGGGTTGATTTCAGTGAAATTTTAAATCAATAATTAAGTAAACATTCAACTGGTCAAAATAGAGAAAATGTTAGTTATGTTGTTTAGACGCCATAAACTTTAAAATATCCATTAAAAGATATATTAGTTGTCCCGTCAACAGTATCAGTATGCAAATTCTTACGCTAGGGACTCATTTTTAAAATTTTATAATATTTTCAATCAAAAAAATTATAATATTTAATATATAAAACTCTAGAAGATAAAATTCAATTATTTAAAGAATAATATAAAAAAATTCAAAATAGATAAGAAGTTCAATTATTCATAAGGACGATTATATTTATCCCTGACCATTCCTCTTAATACAATTTTGCTATCAACGATTAAAATTTATTTATTTTTATAATCACAAGTGTCTGATCTATTGATCAATTAATTCGGATCGAGAATTGAAGAGGCAAGGGCGATCCTCCAAAACCTAGTTTGTTTCATTCACAATCGTCAGGATTCGAACTCCTAACCTTGTTTAAAATATCTAGTGTCTCATCTCACTATATCAATTGGTTGTTGGTGATTAAAATTTGTTTTAAATGATTATTATTTTATAATTACAAAATTACCCTAAATTAATAGAAAAATAGATTACATTACAATCATATTGTAGGTTATACGGTGGAATGAGATATTCATTTAAAAATAATTTTAAAATTTATTTAATAAATTAACATAGATAATATATATATTAATTTTTATTAATTAAATTTTAGCGTTATTTATATAATTATTATAATAATATTATAGAGAACGTGAATTTAAATTTATATGTATAACTGTTTTTTTTATTTAGAGATTTTGACAGTTTAAATACTTTAAAAATCTCTACATTTGGGTTGGCCTGTAATAAAAAAAATTTAGGCATGAGGTAGGTCAAAACTTAGGTAGGCCCAAACCCACAATCACTTAAACTTGAAACTTTAGTTAAACCCAACTAGGGACGGTAGTGGGTCGGATTAGGGTCGGCTTTTCTATAAATCGACAAGACCTGAAAAATGTATTCTTCACTTAATTCAACCCGAAAATTATATATCCTACATTCGACCCAAGACCCAAAATTATGCTCCATCTGAACCCGACTCGACCCGAAAATATGTATTATCCACATGAATATGATCCTACCCGAAAATTATACATAATTCATTCAGCTCCAACTCGATCCAAATTTTTAGAGTATAAACTCTACGCGACCTGGTATAAAATAATGACTTAATTAAAATAATAATAAATTTTTAAAAAGAAATTATATTATTATCATCGAGTTGGGTTGGGTCGGAGTTTTTTAACCCTCTACCCGAACCCGACCAAACTCAACATCACCCCTTAAAATATTTGACCCGACCCAAACCCAATTTTTTTAAATCCGACCCTATCGGATCAGGGTGGGTCAAAACTTATTGATTTCGGATTAAATTATCATCCCTAAACCCAATAAATTTATCTATGAACAGATACTACCTTATACTTATCATATTAATAAAAAATGTTTTGAATGTGATAACATATAATTTTATCTATATATACTATTATATTAAATGCGATAACATATAAAAAAATTAGCTGACCATATTCCCATATGTAATGGGATAAAGGGGAGATAGGGTAGTAGGCTGCCCCCAACGCTAGGTTGAGAGCAACTTCCATGGAAGACCTCCGGTAATTATGAATTACCCACCGTGGGATAACATATAATTTTATCTATATAGTTATATTAGTCAAAATTATGTTTTAATATATTTTAAATAATATACTTAATATATCTATTTTCATATTTAAATAATTTTCTGACTTTATTCCCATATATAATGGGGTAAGGGGAGGTACGGTAGTAGGTTGCCCCCAACGCTAGGTTGAGAACAACTTCTGTGGAAGACATCCGACAATTATGAATTGCCCACCGTGAAATTCGATCCCACGACCACAAAGTTAAGAGCATTGCGTTCTACCAACTAAGCTGGAAAGACAATTTCTACTTCATATTTAAAGATATCATAAAAGAACATTGAATCTTCAACCCTAGTTTCTTCTCTATATTTGCGCCGTTAAACCTTTTTCTTCAATCTTTACAACGTCCGTGATGGTATCGGCCCCGGCAATCATCAGTTTATTTTATTATTTTCAAATTCTTTTAGTTTTAATAATATTGTCTGTATGGTATATTTTCTCAGTCTTTGTAGTATATTTTCTCTATCTTTATAGTATATTTTTGATCATTTGATCGTTGTTTTAGTGTATATTCTTATTTTGATATTACCATGATTGATCAAGATGATGTTTATATATTATCATATTGATCTTTTCTATTTTAAATTCTTATATTGAATTTGAATACGATGTTTTCGTAATTATTTCGTTCACTTCATTCAGTCCTGATTTACGACTCGTCAATGTTAAGCAATAGCAATATTTAGCTATTTTCTATGAGTTGTGACATCTGATCAAGTCTATCCCATTATGTTTTATTTAGAAAATTTGTTGCAGTTGGATATTCAGAACTTTGAAGCATAAATAAATTAAAAATAAAGGGAGTCAAACATGCCGTGCCATAATAATACTAAATATATTCTGAACTGTTCAAGAACGCCGTTTCGGCATCAAAATATAATTATTTTATTTCCTTAAGTCACTGTTAAAGCAGTAGTAAATTCAATTTATTATTTTAATCTTTTTCGATAATTATTTCTATTTTTATCGTTATTTGTATTAATTTAGCTTTCAAAATTATCTATGATATTCATCCTAACCTTTGAAGTCCATTAACTATTTTTACTAATATAAATGTGTGTCTTATGCATATATAAATTAAGAGATTATGTCAAAATATTTAGGGTGAATTCCGTGTTTAGTATTTAAAGATTCATTTTTGATACGTTTTAGTACCTGAACTTCTAATTTTTAAAAAAATCATACTTAATTTTTAATTTCATCTTAGTACCATGCCCTTAAAAACTTAACGATATAGATAATATGGCATGTTGTGATATTTTTTTAATATTTTTTTTACTTTCACGTTTTAATATTTTTATACTTTCACGTTAGCAATCAAATATTATTTTGTCATCACCCTATTGAAATAAAATTAAATCCAAATGTATGCTTAATGTGGGAATTAAACCCATTCCCTGCTGGAGAAAAGGAGAAGACTCGGCCATTGAGCTAACCAAGGAAATTGTTTTTTGCCACAAAATATATTTAATTTGTACTGCATTCTCACAAAAACGATAATATATTTAATTTACCCCTAAAAATAGAGTCAGCAAGGGATAATTTTAGAATTGAAACTCGTAATCAAAGATCAAGTTCCCGTATTTTAAGATCAAAATGTTACAATGAAACCAATTTTATTGTTGTTAAATCAAGTTTCGATTATTGTTGAAGAAGCTGTAGAAATTGAAGGTAATACTTGACACTTTTTTTAATTGATGGTTCATTTTGAAAACTTACATTTAATTATTTTTTATATAGTTGAAAATGGTCGAACACGCAAGATTAGAGGACGTATAATGTTGAAGGAATTATACTAACTCCCTCCTGGGCACCGTGTGAAAGTTTCAAGAAACGATGTCGGTCAACCTATTGGCCCAGAAGCACGTCTTATATCCGGTTACTTAGGCATGGTTGCACGTAATGCTAATCTCTTACTGATCAATTATGAGTCATGTCGTGAAATGTCAAATAGTAACAAAAATCAGGCTTTGGATTTTGTTAAGGTAATAATGTCATTATAATAGATAATCCATAACGGTTCAATAGTAATTTATACTTATTTTGAACACTTATGTTATTTGTAGAAGAAAATTTCTTTAGAGGTCTCAGACGATTATTTGAAGCAAATGTTAGGGAAGAGATGTAGAGACCACAAGAGTTCATTAAAAAAGAAATCTTCAAGAATGATCTCAGCCTTGAAGAGAAGCTGCAAACTACCCACCTGGAATGCTCAGGTATCACTGGGAAGATGCAGTCAGATTTTGGAGTTCAAAGAAAGGACATGTATGATGCATTTTTCAAAAAATAATATAATGTCATTACAATATTGACTTTATAAGTAAATATTTCAAATTGTAGGACCAAGAGCATGTTGGTGTTGCTAGCAGACAACAACAAAAGTTTACTCACACACCTGGATTGTAGAGTTTTGTTTGTATAACTAATGATGAGGTATTATTGAGTATTCACATAGTGATTTAAAGTTGGTAGCACATAATAACGAAAATTAATTATATTATTAATAATATTTTGCAAGACTTAATTTTTATTCTACATTGTAGGAAAATACATCTGATTGTGAAGTTGGACAAATAAAGCTCTTTGACATGATACATACAAAAAAGGATGGGACTCCTATGACTGATGAAGCTGCAGAAATTATGGTACATTTATTGGACACAAGCTTTGAATTATGTTATATTTATATATATAGTATGGCATTCTTATTTAAAATAATTATTTAATTGATTATTAGGAAAAATCGAGGGATAAAAGGGCGGAGTATGAAGCTACGACTTCAAGTCTTGGTATTGTTAATGCAGATGACATCGAAAATCAAGTTATTAATGAAGTTTTGGGTCCTGAAAGATATGGTAAGGTTCGTTGTCAATGATCATTTTACTCTCACCAAATATTTTGGATCCAATTCATCTCAGTACATGTAATCACATAGTCAGTCTTCCCAATTAGAAGTTAGTCGTTTAAAACAATAGTTGACTAAAATTGATCAAAAAAATGACTCAAATGAAAGTCGAAAATGAAGCGAGGAAAGCAGAGAGAGAAGCAACATATCAGAAAAAATGTCAAGACTTTGAAAATCGACTTGAATCTATGAAACAAATGATACGACAAAATCAACCTCGGAGTCCACCATCTTAGGAGTTATTTTAGATATATGCTTTGTTCATTCTAGTTAACAATGTTGAACTATATTATATTTTACATTAATGTAAAGTTTGATTTATTATTATGGATTTCAAGTTGGTTGTTATGGATTTCAAGTTTGTTATTATAGATGTCATGTTTATTGGATAATGCTACAGGTTAAAAATTTAAATTTGGGTAACAAAAGAGCAGAAAACACCATTGGCAAAATCTGTGTTAATTAGGGCATTTGTATAACAAACGCCACTAAATACATACTCAATATCAGTGTTTTAGAAAAAAAGTCACTAAAGTTCTAGATCTTTTGTGGTGTTTACACAAAAAAGGCACTATAAACGTAGTCAAATAGACGTTTTAAATTTACAAACGCCGCTATATGTCATGACCTTTATCGGCGTTTTGGAAACAAACGCAACTATATTTCAGAACATTTCGCAATGCTTTTTACAAACGCTACAAAAGAAAAGATATATAGCGTTGTTTTCTAACAATACCGCTAAATATCATAACCTTTAGCGGTGTTTATAGAAAACGACGCTAAAAATCATCACCTTTAGCGGTGTTTGTAGACAAAAAACGCTACTACTTTTTGAGGCGTTGGTTTCAATGGCGCTTAAAAACGCCGTTATATGACTGAAAACGTCGCTAAAAACCAGTTTTTCAACGTGGGTTTTGGGGGGGGGGGGGAAAGGGTTTTAGCTTCGACTTATGAGCTCAAAATCATCAATTCATCATCACCATGATTTTTGTGGATGGAAAACCCTTTTTCTCTTCATTATCTTCAACCTCATCGTCCGGGTCTCGAGTATTTTCCCTTCAAATTACCCAGAATTCAAAACTTACCCAAAGTGGATTATCTTCTTCTCATTTCTTCATCCCCATTCGCAATTTGCTCAATTCGACTCTTTATTTATGATGTGATTTATGAATTGTTTCACAATGGTTTTCAAGCTAACCTTGCTTTGTTTTGACAGATGATCGTTTCTTTTCCCGTTTCTTCTTGTTTTTGTTTTCTTAAACAGCCATCGGATCTGTTGGCGGCTTTGCTGGGACACCCCATTCCGGTGTCTGCTACACGGTCTTTCAAGTCTATCGAGGAGAGGAAAGTTTCCAAGTTACCAAATTCATCAAGCAACCCTAAATATGTGTACTTGTTCCAGAGAGAATACGCCACTGTTGATCCTTCACTTGTTCCTGTATGTTGTTTTTTCTTCTCTTTACTACAACGTTTTAGTGTGAATAATTTACAGTATTGTTTCTAATAATTTTGTACTATGACATGTAGTAGACAAGAAACACCATGTTCGTAGCTCTCGATGTCGGGTTTCGGAACCTGTATTGTTACTAATGTGAAATGTAATTCAATAGGGGTAGTCTTAGAATGAATTTTGAAACTTATACATACACACATATATTTGTGTGTATGTTATGTGTTTATAAATTAAATATATTTTGTGGTGAAAAGGTAACAATTGTCTTTCTTAGTCCGGTGGCTAAGACCTCTCCTCTCTTCCAGGCGGGCGTGGGATAAATTCCCATGCTAAGCATGTTTAGAGTTAATTTTATCCCAATAGGGTGGTGACACTTGTCAACACCCAATTGGTTGAATAAAAATAATAAAAATTAATATTTAATTGTTGATGTGGAAGTATAAAAAATATTAAAAAAATATCACAGCATGTCACAGCAGGGTACTAAAATGAAACAAAAACCAAATGTTAGGTATGATTTTGTAAAAATTAAAAGTTCAGGCACTAAAATATATCAAAAGTGAAACTTTAGGTACTAAACGCATAATTTACCCAAATATTTATTAAACAAATTGATTATAACAAATTCACAAAATTTTAGTAATATTTATTTCGGTGAGATTAAGGAATCAGGTCAAATTTTTTAGAATTTTTTCTAATCGTTGTATTTAGTAAATATTTTTTTATTTTTTAAATAAATGTCACGTCATCATCAATCCACGTCAGTAATATTTGACTGATCTAAAACTTGTTGGTGTTGAAAAATACAGAAGACTAATGTTTCTGTTAGTCAAAATGAACTTGGAGGATTACAATGAACACCAAGACAATTTTGAGGGTTAAATTAAATAAAAAATAATATAAGTGAAAATAATAATTTGGATTTACTATAGGGATTACAATTACATTTTTACCTTATTTTTTATACAACAATTTACTATTTCAAAACGATTAAATTAAAATTTCAAATTTTGATCTAACTGATTCGTACAATCATCATCAGCACTGCCATTTTACATGTCTCTCTTCTTAACAATCAACAGTAGGTCAAAACAATTAAATAAAAAAAAATCTTCAAATGGGGTAAAAATTGAAGCTTGTGGCGATGGGGGCTCTTATCTATGAGCAGTGATCAAAGTACCAATGAACCGTAAGCCATCAAACTTGGGTGCAAATTTCTCGGTCAGCGTTGCAGAATTCTCTTGTCCTTTTTCCTCCTGCAAAATATTAAAACAAGTTCAATCATCATCCAAGATTCGAAAAATAATAAATTAAAAGAAAAAGAGAAAAGAGAATGATCTAATCTCAAAGGATCATTTGAAGATTTCATGAGACAGGGGAAGATGGAAAAACCAGAATGCTCAAACGTTCAAATCGAAAATTCCGCCAAGAAAGACGTCGGATTTGAAAATAAAGAAAATTGAGAGCAACATTGATATGATATCATGAATTCTTGGGCATTATTTTCTCGGCAACCAAACATGTCAAAACTCGATGAACAAATTTTCTTTTCCGAACAAAAGAAGAGAACCCGGTTTTTTTTAATCTAAAACAAAATGTAAAGCAACGATCTTTTACCTCGCTAGAAAACTGAAAATTGGAGTTACAAGTAAGACGGGAAGGAGAGACAGGGCTGAGAGCGGCGGCAGCAGCAGCCATGGAAGTCCAATTCCACTTATACCCTTTTTAATATTTGGAGGTAGAGATGGCAAACAGGTACAGTTTCGTGGATTCCGCACCGTATCCGCTCCAATTTGAGCGGGGATGGGTACAATTTTAGCGGGTAGTGGGAGGGTGTGGATTTATAAAGTGGTACCCGTCGTGGGTGGTGGGCGGGTAATAGGTTTGAGACATTACCCGCCCCGCATCCGCCCACCCCACATCCGCCCACCCAGCTAAATATCTATTAAATTTTGGACCATTATGAATTTAGGTGTAATTTTAGAGACTAATTTATAAATTTTAATATTGTATAATATATAACATATAATTTATCCAAATATTAAGGATATTTAGTCTTTAATTTAGTCTTTAATTAGGGAAATATTCGGCTCTTTGATTAAACCCATAATCCCACTAAACACGTCACTCTCCATGTTCTTTAGCCCATGTTGTCCATCCAAACACAAATTAACCGTACTATAAGCATTAACATCAAAAGCAACAGTTTCCATGTTCTTTAGCCCCTCAAAACCCATATTAGGCGCACTATAAGCATTAACATCGAAAGCAACACAACAATCCAGCTATGAGACTACATGCTCCCTACAATCTGTCTCTATAACATTCGTAGAGCTACTCCTCTGACAAATTGAAGCATGCGCTGCTACCCCATCACGAACTGTCTGGGAACCAACTCCAACATCCTATTAGTTTGCTATCAGGCGGGTCTAGATGGGTATGTCGCTAGTGGGTAGTGGGTGTGGGGATGAATTTGAAAATATACCCGCGTGGGCGGGTGTGGATTTAAAAATTTGTACCTATCATGGGTGGTGGACGGGTAGTAGATTGAAAAATATTAGGTAGGTATGAGAATGGGGGAGGAGGTATTCGCATCCGACCCGCCCGTTTGCCATCCCTATTTGGAGGGTCATTAGTTAACGGTAATTTTGAATATTTCCGCCGCAATTACCTCGTTGCCCCATTCGATTCTTCTATGTTTTTAGAAATTATTATTTATATTTATTATAAAGTCTTCTGTTGCCTTGACTTTTCGCCATTTCTGGCTAATAATCGATTTAAAAATAATTAAAACAATTTCTTTATAAATAAAATTCGTATTATTTATAATACTATCTTTATCTTTTTAATATTTTCATATAACTTATTAAAAAAAAAATTCCCCTCCCAATTTCAACTTGAAACCAATTTCTAAAAATTTCATTTTAAAGCTAATTGCCAATATTATTTTAAAAAAGAAATATTTAGATTTATTTTGAATTTAAGAACATTAAGATTTAGTTTATTGCCTTAATTATTATTATTATTATTATTATCATGATGCACTAAAAATTATATACATTTAAACACGTTTGAAATTCACGTTAAGCTTTTATTTAAATATCTTAAAGAATGTTTAGACGTAGATATTTAAATAAAGAATGTTTAGTTCCTTGCAGTAAACGTTGCAGTAAAACTTTTTGCCGTTATAACTAAGATTTTTTATTACACACACCAAGAACTTCTACCAAATAATATTTTGCCCACTTAATGCTTTGAAAACAAATTCTTCACCTATTGCTTTTGATCAATTATTTGTTGACATAGCGTGATTTGTACAGTAATAGGATTGCCATATCATGCAACTCTTGGAGATAGGTCGCATTGCAGTCCTGGCGACATGTATTGCAGTGCATGGTGGTGTCGCATAGACCACCATGCGTCTCCCCCTATTTAAATTAAAAAAAAAAATTATTTGTATAACTACATTAATACTCAGCTCTCCTTTACAAACAAAAGACAGCAAATAATAAAATTAAAACAAATGCTCCCTAACTAAGAAACAGTCATAAATTTTTTAATGTATTAAGAGCACTGGTTGGGGGGGACGCACTGCTCTCCTAACGTTACCCCTTGGACTGCAGTGGTAGGTCGCCGTGTGTTCCATGCGACCATAGAGGTCGCCTGGCAATCATGTAGCAATCACCCCATTTAAAAAATTAATCTCGATTGTACATTATTTTACTAAATAAAAAATTCAACTGCATTATTCTAAAAATTTAGCCATTTATGTGCTGTATTTATTATCTTACGCAATAGCCGTGCTTGTCTTAAATGTTTATGGTTATTAAGAATGTAAATGAGACGAGATGGATTATGAATTACTTGAGATCAATTCGGTTAATTTTAATTAACATTTTGTGAGACTTTGCAGAAATGGTTTTAGTTGTTCAACAGGGCCGCCAATATGATTTGTTTGCGGCATGCCGTTCCACGGAACATAATTATAGTTTGTAATATCACATTGATATCCTTGTATCATGTAAATAAATTTAATAATTATTTTAAAATTTTATGTAAAACGATCATTTAATTATAGTTTAGTGATCTCTAATATATTTTATAAACACTAATCTTTATTCGGATCCATCTATCAAACCCATGAATAAAAGGCTAAAAAGCTAAACCTAATCCCAACCCACAAACCAAATACGACTAACACCCAGTCCAAAACTAGATTTTAATCAATCCGTAGATGAAAGATGAACATGAAGTCTTGTGGCGGCAATGGTGGGTCTTTTGGGCTCTGCTAATCACTTTTCTCTCTTTTATTCAAATGATTACCCACTTTCATTTAAAAAAAAAAGTAGTGGTGACTGGAATCCAAGTGCGTGTCATGTACCAAGTGGTTTTTAATTAATTGATTAAGCATTGTGCTGTTAGGTAGGGTAGGCTTGACCTTGTAATTGGGATTTAGATGATGCAGTCAAAAATATACTCCCACCCAAATTCACAATAAATATTAGAAAATGAAAAGCTAAATTCCCTCACCTTTGTTTACTTTTTTTTATTAAAGAAATTGGATCCAATAATATTAATAATCTAATGATTTTAAATCAAATTGTCTAATTGAATGTGGCATGGAACTTCACGTGCTAATCGGACCACGACCCCTTTCCAGCACATGCTGCTTCGTTGTGCTCAATAACGTAAATATAGACTTAACGTTTAATATATACTTTTTTATTAAGTTATATTTATTTTAAAGTAATATTTATTTTAATTATTATTTACCTGCATTGAACTCTCTATCACCCTGTTACAATTGTTGGTGATCAAACACATAACTTCTAAGAACAACAACGATTCATTTATTATTTAATTAATATACTAAATAATGTTGCTTCTTCTCTAAACGCCGCTCACTTTTTTTAATCTATAGTGGGCAAAAAGTGATATCAACGTTAATATTGATCGTGTACGTATTTTTTTGTTTTTATATTGTATATTGTATATTGTATATTTACTTTTACTTTTTATTTTATTTTTTTATATATTTTAAGTTTTTATCGGTTTTTTTATTATTCTTTTCGTTTATTTTTTTCACAGTAAGATTTGAAATCGTATTGATTGATAAAAAAAATACTTTTATTTGCTATCCTATTGATTTTCTTTCTTTTTATCGTTTTAGATTTAGATGTATGTTTTGTATTGATAGATAATTTTCTCACAATCCTCCGTTTTGATTTGCGGATGTCGGTAGTCTTTTAGTAATTTGATCCATAATGTTATGGAGAAATTATTTCATGGACCATTTTCACCAAATCATAGATGGTACCAATCTATTAAAATGTCCACATCAATTTTTATTTTCATATCATTTACACAAAATAAGAAATCAATTAATTAAAATGTTACCAAAATTACACCAACCTTGTTGCATTCATAGCCCATTTTCATATCGTAGATGCAGTCTACAAGAACTTGTTGCATTCATCTTCTTCTTCAAGTACACTATGTTTGGATCACAATTCTGATGTTTGATATTTTGCTGCTTTTTACATTTAGGGTTTATAATCGATTAAAGAACTCGAGGTTGAAGATGAAATAATGCGACAAAATCATGGATCAAATTAATGATGAGGTGGCAGCATTTTGGCATATACACACGGGGTTATATTCGTGCATCTCGTTTTGTATTTCTTTCTTGATACCAGTTCTTGTATACTGCATTATAATTATTCTTTCTTAGGCTATGAATGCAAGAGAAGAATCAAAAGAAATGAAAGGATTATGAATGTGGCAGGTTTGGCGTAATTTTGACAATTTCTTAATTGATTGATTTTCTTATGTGTAAATGATATGAGAATAAATATTGATGTGCAAATTTTTTAATAAGTTTGGACCAATGACCATTGATGATATGGTGGAAATGGTCAATGAAATAATTTCTCTCATTTCACCGATACAATTAGATTTGTTTGTATCTACTCAAGTGGTTAGTTTCTTGTGTCACTGGATATACAAAAATGTCGTAATTACGAATTTTATTTATGTTTATGATTCTAAATTTTATTATAATTTTAAATATTTTATCTTTTCAATAAAGTTAATAGTTTCTATCTTCAATATGATTTTTTAAATTGTAAACTACGTCAAATACAATCAACTTTAAGAGTTGACTCGTTTATATTACCAATCTTTTAAGTTTGTCAACTTTAGCACATACGTTTAAGTGTAATTATGTCACTCTGTCGTTAATGACTTAACAGGATGATGACATGATAGCTCCGCACCGTGACGTTGCTGACATGGATCCTCACTAAAATCACGTCATTTTGACACGACTGTTTTGATGCCTAAAAAATCCTAAAACAATTTTGCTTTATTTCAAGCCCAAAATCAAAAGGTTGCACTAATTTTAGTTATATGGCTTAGAAGTGATTTTGAGTTGTTTCTAAACATTTAGAGGCTTAAAAAGAGATTTTGATCATTTGTTTGCTTTGGTTAGTGCAAGAACACGGAGAGTGCTCTAAAGCTAAGAACAAGGAGAAGTTGGTTATTGGGTGACCTTTGGAGCCCCTTTTCATCAATCTTTAGTGAGGTAACACATAAGTAACTCCACTTTACCGTATCTGAGCCATATGCCTATGTTTTGCTTACTTGTTGTGTTTATTGGGTGTTAATGGTAGCATGCTTAATTGATGCTTTTGTATTATTAAAATGACTCACCTTGATGTTAAATAACTCCATAAAACTTAACAAACCTTTGGTATCCTTAACGGGGCTTATGAGGAGCTTCAAGAAGCCATTTTCGTGCTTAAATAGAGCAATCTGGACCGTCAATATTGGTAATGTAAGAACAATATCAATATTGTTCTTCGTATAGGGTAAAATGAGGTAATTTTTTATGGTGAGTACTGATACCCCTTCAAGGCGTATCGATACTCGGGGTCCGATCTCGATACCCAAGGGCGTGGTCTCGATACCAAGATTCCAAAAGGCCAAAATGGTAAGTATTGGTACCATTGGGAGAGTATCAATACTCTACATCAGCGTATCGATACTAAGATTAAAATTGAAACATCGAAGCTCAAACCGATATCGATATTAAGGCCAGTACCGGTACCCTAAGGCCGATATCGATAACGACATGCTCAGTATCGATACTGACGTCCTGTACAGGGCATAAAACTTAGCAACTTTTGTGAGTTTGTTGAGGGGATTATGAGGGCATTATGAGAGCATCGAGGGTTTTTAAATAAGACTACAAGTGGTAACAACATTCGAAACCCTTATGAATAATAACGCTAAACTGTGTGGCATAAAACTAGCATTTGTTTGATGCTCGGGAAACAACAGATACACCCGGGGTACTTGAGTGTATGTATATATTATTCGAATATGTGAGAAGAGATATTTGGGTTCTCTTCCTCAATGCGATGACAATTTAGTATCAGTGCCAACGCACTTTTGTATCAGTATTGCAACACTTTAGTATTAGTGCTAAGGTATTTTCATTATATAATGGTAATTATAACACCCCTAACTCGTATTCGACCCGAATATGAGTCCGAAGTGTCACATTGACTTTTGAAACTTTGACACTTAAAGAAAAATAGGGAAATTTTAAACTTTCATTAAAACAAAATATGTTAATTTACATAAGAGAGACCACGAAATACAAAATTAATCAGATCATTCGTGTCGTAACCGGTTTTCGCCCGGGCACGAATTTATTTGTTTGGCGGGAAAAGTGATGTGAATAAATGGTTTTGAAAATAATTTGGGAGTCGCCATCGGCCTTTTGGGTCAGGTAGGTCGAATACCTAAAAATTATTTTTTTTTTAAAAGAGTTAAGAAAACATCAATTAAAAAAAATTGAATTGATCTGCATTTATAACCAAAAATTCGTTCTTTTTAATAATAAAAAGGGATTCGTGGTCGGTTACGTTTAGGGAAGGATTAGCACCCCTACAACGCCCAAAATTGGTACTTTTTAATTATAAATTGTCTCTATTATTAAAATTTTAAAAATTCAAAAATATATTTAATTTATAATTCTATTATTTCAAAATTATATAAAAAAATATTTATTTATTTAAAAATATCCGAAAAGAACTTCTAGGTGCCTTAAGACAGCTCTTTTCTTTGATATTGATAAATATTAATTTAAATAATATTGTTTACTTTTTAATTTTAAAATATCAGAATAGGACATCCAGTTGTATTAAGACTGTCCTTTTCTTCGATATTAAAAATAAATATTTAAAAATACTATTTATTATATATTTATGAATATAAAAATATTTAACAATATAATAAAATAAATACTACTAAAATAATATATTTAAAAACAATAAAATAAATGAAAACATATAAAATAACTGACTAAATTACAATAAAAATAAAATTAAAAATCTAATTCATAATTAATCAAAATTATAGGGATTAAATATGTTATTTCTTTATTTTATTTATTTGGTGACTAAAATAAAATTATCTAAAATTCGGATATTAGAATCAAATAAATTAAAAATATAAACTAGGGATTAAAATATTATTTATTAAAATTAATGGATTAAATCTATAATTTATCCTAAATATATTATTTTAATATGAAGGACTAAAATAAAAGAAATTAAAATTCGAAGACTGAATTAAAAATATTATAAATTCAATTTAGTGACTAAAATGTAAAGTTTACAAGTTCGGAGGACTGCGGACGGGGTTTAACTATTTTATAATTACGCGCATAGTCCTTCCCGAAACGACGTCTTTCGGGAAGGACTATATATGGTCCAAACCGGCTGGCCCGAAGGGCCAGCCTTCATTTCACTCTCTCTCTCTAAACTGAGAGAGTTTTAAAACTCTCTGCCTTCTCTCTAGCTTCCCTCATCGGAGGGAAGCCGGTCACCGGTCGGCCACCGTGTGCCGCCGTGAATGTCACCGCCGGCCACCGCATCCGGTGGCCGGAAAAAATTATTTTTATACTAATAGATAGATCGGACCGTCCTAAGGACGGTCCCGGTGTTCTTTTCCCTTAAAAAGCTCCTAATCGGAGCGAATCTACAAAAATACCTTCGATGTTTTGAAGGTTCTGACGAGATCCGGTGGTCGAGGCTTCCTCGGTAAGTCTCTTCTTCCTTTTTCTTTTTTTTTTCTTCTGGTTCTTTGCTGCTGAGATCGTTGGTAATAGTTTGTATCTTCTCTGTTTTTTTTTTCTGTCTCTCTCTTTTTTTCTGTCTCTCTGTCCCGTTCTCTGTCTCTGTCCCTTTTTTTTTTCAGGTTGGGGTGGTGGCTTTTATAGCCACCACCGTTGTAGCCGTCGGACCGGTCCGAAGAGGGGGTCTCGGTGAGTCACCGGACTACCAGTGGTGACTCACCCCGTAGCCGTGGCGTGGACGGCTGGCGTTGGAGCTTCTGGAGCGTTCGGTTGGGACGTGGCAGTGGCGGAGGCGGCGAGATAGCAATGGCGACCGCGTGTCCCTAGGGTATCAGACCCTAGGGTTTCCATCTGGGGCAATCTGGACCGTTGGATCGTGCCAGATCCAACGGTTGTGATGAGGCGGCTGGTTTAGATTAGGGTTAGGAAACCCTAACTGGAAACCCAAATGTTTAGGGTTTCTGGTTTGATTTGGACCGGTTCTGGTTTGTTTGTAACTGGGTCGGTCCAGTTGTAATTGGTCTGTAATTATTATTTATATATATATGTTTAATATATATTAATAATAATAATAATAATAATAATAATAATAATAATAATAATAATAATAATAATAATAATAATAATAATAATAATAATAATATTAATAATAATAATATGGATAAAAAATTAATATCTTCAGCTGCCCCTCTTTGCTCATTCTTGTGTTAACAAGAATAGGGCAAAGATGAAAAGATAATAAAATTTTTTATCCATTTTGACTTTACTTTGATCATGATGGAGATATTGAATAAATTCTTCTCTCTCTCCAGATAAGTTCTTCTTATTATGAACTTTCTGCTGGGGATGATGATGACCTCCTTTCTGTGATAGAGTCATTCAAAAGGTTGAATAAGCTCTTGATGAGTTCTTCTCATTATGAACTTTTTCTAGAAAGGCTGATGCTAATCTATCTCCTTCTGCGATAGAATTATGCAAAAAGTTGAACAAGTTCTTCTTATTATGAACTTTTTCTTTCTTCTTCAGATGACGAGTTCTTCTCATTATGAACTCTACCTGGCAATGTTGATCCATCAAATGATGAATTCAAGCAAAAGGTTGAACAAATTCTTCTCATTATGAACTTCTTCTTCCTTCTTCAGATGAGTTCTTCTCATTATGAACTTTCTCTGGAAAAGCTGATCCATCAAATGATGGATTCAGGTAAAAGGTTGAACAAATTCTTCTCATTATGAACTTCTTCTTCCTTCTTCAGATGAGTTCTTCTCATTATGAACTTTCTCTGGAAAAGCTGATCCATCAAATGATGGATTCAGGAAAAAGGTTGAACAAATTCTTCTCATTATGAACTTCTTCTTCCTTCTTCAGATGAGTTCTTCTCATTATGAACTTCCTCTGGAAAAGCTGATCCATCAAATGATGGATTCAGGTAAAAGGTTGAACAAATTCTTCTCATTATGAACTTCTTCTTCCTTTTTCAGATGAGTTCTTCTCATTATGAACTTCTCTGGCAAAAATAATCCATCAAGTGATGAATTCAGACAAAAGGTTGAACAAATTCTTCTCATTATGAACTTCTTCTTCCTCCTTCAGATGATGAGTTCTTCTCATTATGAACCTTCTCTGGAAAAGATAATCCATCAAATGATAGATTTGAATCTTTGCTAAAGTCTTTGAAATTCCTGTTAAAAATTCAACAAGAATAAAAATGAATGAAAATGCACCTATTTTTGTAAATACCTAAAATATGATGCATGAATGTTAATTTATTTGATTTCAGACTGGTGAATTGAGTATTTCTTCAATTGTAAAAACCCAATAGATCTTTCTTCTTCAAATCAGAGAATCTATCTTCTTTGACAAATGTAAATGTAGATATTATGTAACAAATCCTCTTGAGAATAAAACTCAATAGTATAGGCTCTTGAAAAACTTGTATTCATACAACATGTTGATTCTGATAACAACTCATCTGATTATGAAGTGACCTTTCAAGATGATTTCACAGATATCGATAGTTCTTCTAATACCGAGAAATCTTGAATTCTGATTCTGATGAGGAGAATAAACTGTTATACTTGACAAAAATGGGATTCTCAAGTGCTGAAGCTTCAATAGCCATGTAGAAATGTGGTCCAGATTCATCAATTGTAAAATTGATAAATTTTATATGTGCTGTGCAAATGACTAAGGCTGCTGATGCACTTCTTCTGGTAAAAGATAGGAAGTCATTATGCAATGATCCCAATTACAAGAAAAGGTGAAACTTGGGCTATGATTTTTGAGAAAGGAATAAGCAAAAGAAGCTTGAAAAGAAACTTCTTAATGAAGACGATCATGCAGTTCATCTTTTAATTCCAATGATTGGTTCTGTAATTTTTACCAAACCAGATTAGATAACTCAAAGAACACTTTCAAAGATGCTATTGGCAAATTCATCTTCCAAATTCAATGATTGGTTCTGCCAAATCAGATCAGATAACTCAAAGAACACTTCCAGAAGATGCTATTGAGCAAATTCATCTTCCAAATTCAATGATTGGTTCTGCCAAATCAGATCAGATAACTCAAAGAACACTTCCAGAAGATGCTATTGAGCAAATTCATCTTCCAAATTCAATGATTGGTTCTGCCAAATCAGATCAGATAACTCAAAGAACACTTCCAGAAGATGCTATTGAGCAAATTCATCTTTCAGTTAATGATTGGACTAAGATATCACAACACTTATTTGATGTAGAGCCAGAATTTGTAGATTCGAAGTATTTCCATGCTACTACACTAAAAAGGGGCTATATTCATAATTCTGCCAATTAAGAATAGATTTTCTCTTATTCTGCTTCCTCCATGTGCTGATGCTTTTCCATTGACAAAGAAATGATGGCTTTCATGGGATCCAAGAACAAAGTTGAACTGTTTATAAACATGTACAGGAAGTGCCAAATTGACAGAAAGGATCTGTAAGGCTTTTGAAGCTTATGACAATGAGCCACCTTCGAGTGTCCAGAAGTATGTTCTTGATGAGTGCTGAAAATGGAATCTAGTATGGGTTGGAAGGAATAAAGTTACTCCACTTGAACCTGATGAGGTGGAAATGCTTCTAGGTTTCCTTAAAAAACCATACACAAGGATCTGTATAGAGACATATTTCCCAGTGATATCAATGTCTTGTTTCCTTTTGTTGGAATCAGTGCTGCAAAGATCACCTTCTATTGTCTTAGTATATTTTTGAAAACAGATGTGCAAGAACTGAATGGTGATCGGTTGGAGCAATTGATGAGTAGATTTGGCGGATTCGACTTTGTTGTAGGTAGGATCCCGTGTAATAATCTTGATGTTCATGGCTTTAAGCTAGTGATGATTTGCTTACTTTGTATTCCATGTATTCAAAAGTATTAACATAAAGTGATATTCAGAAATCTTTAAATTATTTCAAAATTATGTTAAGTCAATAGAAAAGAATAAATTGAATTTCCAAAATAAATTGAATCTCCAATAAATTGAACTTGAAATATATAGAATTGTATTCAAAGTTATGGCAAGCATAAGAATGATAAAAATTCAAATGTCTCAACAAATTATAAGCATAAGTATTTCTAAATTAATCAAGTTGACACAATTTAGAGAAATGATGTAAGCTTTTGTCTGGAAGATCTCAAACGTTGTCAAAATGCTTGTAGATGTGAAGTTTCTCCCAAACTGTCAAAATCTTCAGAAAGTTCAATTGCCAGATGCCTAATATCAACCTGCATTTGAGCCGCCTTTTCAGGTTTTCAACTCAAATCCTTCCTTTGGTTATAAGATGCCCTTTACGGGTTTTCACCTTGACCCCCCCTTTTTTTTTTTCTTTTTTTTTCTCTTCAAGCATAATATTTCTTGACAGAATCCGAGTTTATTGGATTTCTCAGAATTTTTCCATCCATTTCTGCCAAGATCAATGCTCCTCCGGAAAAGGCCTTTTTCACAATGTATGGCCCTTCCCAATTAGGCATCCATTTCCCACGGAAATCTTTATGTATAGGCAAAATCTTTTTTAGTACTAGATCACCCTCTTGGAATGCTCTTGGATGTACTTTTTTGTCATGAGACTTCATCATCCGTTTTTGATACATCTGTCCATGGCAAATAGCTTTCAATCTTTTCTCCTCAATAAGGTTCATTGATCAACTCTAGCTTGGATCCATTCAGATTCATCCAATTTTGTTTCTCTCAATATTCGAAGCGATGGAATCTCAACTTCAATTGGTAAGACTGCTTCCATCCCGTAGACTAAAGAAAAAGGCGTTGCCCCAGTAGATGTTCGAACAGTAGTTCGGTATGCATATAGAGCAAAAGGTAACTTCTCGTGCCAATCTTTGTAAGTTTCAGTAGTCTTTGTAATGATTCTCTTGATGTTCTTATTTGCTGCTTCAACTGCCCCATTCATCTTTGGACGATATGCCACTGAATTTGCATGTTTGATCTTAAACTGTGCACAAAGTTTGGTCATCATTTTGTTATTCAGGTTCAGAGCATTATCTGTAATGATCCTCTCTGGTAGGCCATATCGACAAACTATCTCTTTCTTTATGAATTTGCAGACTGTGGACCTCTTAATATTGGTGTATGAAGCAGCTTCAACCCATTTGGTAAAATAATCAATTGCCACAAGGATGAAACAATGTCCATTCGATGCTTTTGGTGTGATTGCTCCAATGACATCTATTACCCACATAGAAAATGGCCAGGGTGCTGTCATTACATGTAAAGGAGATGGGGGTACATGAATCTTGTCTGCATATATCTGGCATTTATGACATTTCCTTGCATAATCAATGCAATCTGTGTACATGGTAGCCCAATAGTATCCATATCTCATTATTTTTCTGGCCATGGAAAGACCATTTGCATGTGTTCCACATATTCCGATGTGTACTTCTTCAATGACATTTCGAGCTTCGCTAGTATTTAAACATCTCAATAGCATTTGATCACTGCTTCTTCTATACATAATCTCTCCATCAAGAAAATATCCAGCAGCTATTCTTCTCAAAGTTCTTTTATCAATTTCTGATGCATTTGGTGGATAACTTTGATTTTTGATATATTGCAGAATATCATGATACCACGGTTTACCATCTACCTCTTCTTCCACACTATAACAATGTGCAGGAATTTCATATACTTGCATTTTGATTGGCATCATATCAACTTTCTTAGTTGCCTGAAACATAGCAGCTAATGTAGCCAAAGCATCTGCCATTTGATTTTCTTCTCGAGGGAGATAATTGAAGGTAACTCTCTCAAATTCTTTTACTAATTCGAGGGTAAAATTTCGGTATTCCAACAATTTGGGATCTTTTGTTTCCCATTCTCCTCGCAATTGATACACCACTAACGATGAATCTCCATATATCTTGAGAAATTTGATTTTTCTTTCTATAGCTGCTTTCAACCCCATGACACAAGCTTCATATTCCGCCATGTTATTGGTGCAAAAGAACTCCAGTCTGCTTGTAAAGGGATAATAAATATTTTCTGGAGAAATTAACACTGCCCCAATTCCTCGTCCCAAAGCATTAGATGCTCCGTCAAAATAAAGCTTCCAAGTTGCAAATGCATCATTTGTTTTGACTTCTTCATTCATGGATATGCATAACAGATCTTCATCGGGAAAATTGAAGTTCAAAGGCTGATAATCATTTGATACACGACTGGCCAAAAAATCAGTTATGACACTTTCTTTTGTCGCTTTTTGGTTGACATATACAATATCAAACTCAGATAATAACATCTGCCATCTAGCCATTCTGCCTGTCAAAGCTGGTGATTCCATTAAGAATTTCAAAGGATCAAGTTTTGATATCAACCAAGTAGTATGGTATAACATATATTGTCTGAGTCTTCGAGTAGTCCACACCAAAGCACAACATAATTTTTGTATTGGTGGATATCGAACTTCACAATCGGTAAATTTCTTGCTCAGATAATAAATAGCTTTTTCTTTCCTTCCTGATTCATCATGCTGTCCTAGTACACATCCCATCAAATTTTCGAAGACCGTCAAGTAGAGAATTAATGGTCTATCAGGTATTGGTGATACTAAAATGGGGGCATTGGATAAATACTTCTTAATAATAATCAAAGTTTCTTGACATTCTTCATTCCAGACTTCAGGATTATTCTTTCGAAGTAATTTGAACACTGGATCACATTTGTCAGTTAATTGAGAAATGAACCGAGATATATAATTTAATCTCCCCAAAAAGCCTCGAACTTCTTTTTTTGTATTGGGTGGTGGAAGATCTTGAATTGCTTTGACTTTATCTGGATCAATCTCGATTCCTTTTTTGCTGACCACAAATCCCAAAAGTTTCCCAGAAGTTACCCCAAAAGTGCATTTTGCGGGGTTGAGCTTTAATTGATATCTCCTCAATCTCTGGAAAAGCTTTCTCAGATTTTGAATATGTTCTTCTTCAGTTCGGGATTTGGCAATCATGTCATCTACATATACTTCAATCTCTTTGTGCATCATGTCATGAAACAAAGTTACCATGGCTCTTTGATATGTTGCCCCTGCATTTTTCAATCCAAATGGCATCACTTTATAACAGAATGTGCCCCACATGGTTATAAATGTTGTTTTTTCCATGTCTTCAGGATTCATTTTTATCTGATTATATCCTGAAAAGCCATCCATAAATGAAAACCATGCGTGTCCTGCAGTATTGTCCACCAATGTGTCTATGTGGGGTAATGGAAAGCTATCTTTCGGACTAGCTTTGTTGAGATCTCTGTAATCTACGCACATTCGAACTTTTCCATTTTTCTTGGTACGGGAACAATGTTGGCTACCCATTCTGGGTATTTAGATGCCTGTAGGAAACCTGCATTGATCTGTTTCATCACTTCTTCTTTGATTTGCAACAACATTTCTGGCCTCATTCTTCTGAGCTTTTGTTGAACCGGTTTATATTCTGGATTGATTGGAAGCTTGTGTATCACTATATCTGTGCTTAAACCGGGCATATCTTGATAAGACCAGGCAAAGATATCTTTGAACTCTTGAAGGAGATTTATCAATTCTTGTTTTATCTGGACTGTCAGAGTGGTACCAATTTTCACCTCTTTTATTTCTTCATCTGTTCCCAAATTCACAGTTTCAACCTCTTCCTTGTGTGGTAGAATTTGTTTGTCCTCTTTTTCTACCAATCTTAATAGTTCAGTAGGAATATCACATTCCAGTTCATCCTCACAACCATTGATTTCTTCCAGACATATAGGCTGCTCTAAATTTATCACTGGATTAAATCTAGAAATAAACATGCTATTAACACTGTGACACCTGCAAATTTAAATCGGACATATTTCCGAAAGAATATAGTAAATTTATGAAATAAATAAATGTAAAAATGTAAGAAAATGTAAAGAATGATTGCCATCTGAAAATTTTAAAGGAAATTTCTTATATTTAACATAATTTCTTTTACAAGATAACAAAAAGTTTTCATATTTTTGAGCTAAACATAAAGATTAGTTCTGAATATTACTCTGCATTAATATTAAAAACTATAGGAAGATCTTCAGTGGTCCAATTGGTGAGTGTTTCTCCAGGAAGACATGGTCGAATCCTATCCAAGTATTTGCCAGTTTTGTTGTCATTCATGACCATGTTGACAAATAATCCATTCATAGCTTCTTCAACTATGTCTTGATCTTTCGTCAACTTCTATTCTTTAAAGGCTTCAACAAGCTGCTGTTCTACATTAATTGTTCCCCCTGATCTGAATGTTGTCTTCAACTGTGGGAAAGACATGTGTTTCCAAAGGATTTCTCCTCCTTTCAATTTTGCCTTTCTGTCTTCACATCTTCTTTTCATCTCTTTGTTCTTTTGCTGAAAATTGGGCTTAAACCCTAGCCCAAAATGGTCTTTTTTCATCTTTATACTGATAGGAACTGAAATCCCTTGAAGATTCTTTCCTAGACCTCTCCCAGCTTTAGCTCCGATGCCTAAAGTTTGTTGTACCGTCATCTTGGTGCAATCAGACAATCTGGGATATGGAATTTGGCTTCCTTCTGCAATAAAGGTTGCATTTACAAATTCAAAAGCTCGAAAAGAGCATTCAAGAGCCTCATCATTGGTGTCGATATATGGAACATCGCTTGTTACAGACATAATGATTTCTTCTTCAGCACTGACGCATATTAGTTGTCCATCAACAACAAATTTCAATTTCTGATGTAATGAAGAAGGAACGGCTCCTGTTGAATGAATCCATGGCCTCCCTAATAGACAATTATATGTGGGGTGGATGTCCATCACCACAAAGTCAATATTGTACACGACTGGGCCGATTAGCAACGGTATTTCCATTTTCCCAAGCACTTCTTTTTGAGTACCATCAAATGCTCGTACCACATTCTGATAACTCTTCATGTGTGATTGATCCAGAGGCATTCTTTGAAGTGTAACTAGAGGCATCAAGTTGAGAGCAGATCCATTGTCAATCAATACTCCTGGCAACACATGACCATGACAATGTGTCGTGATGTTCAAAGCTTTTACTGACCCCATTCCGCCTTCTGGTATTTCATCATCTGTGAACGTTATGTAATTGTCAGCGGCTATATGTCCCACAATTCTGTCAAGTTTATTGAGGGATATATCTTCGGGGATAAATGTTTGATTGAGAATTTTCATCAAAGCATTCCTATGCGCTTCTGAATTCATCAATAATCAAGAATAGAAATTCTCGCTTGTTGTTGTGTAGTTATTCAACCACACTATACTCACTATGTTTCAGGAATTTCAAAAATTCTTGAGCTTGTTTTTCTGTCACAGGCTCTTTGAATGCTGGAAGGGATTCATCTTCAAATACCTTTTGAGGTATTGCCATGGCTTTTCCTTTTGCTTTCATTTGTTCTGAAGCATTGGATGTTTCGGAAGAGTAACATCTCCCACTTCTTGTAAAGAAACCGACCTCGCTCACTGCTTCAGACGTCGATGTGGTACCCAAACTCTGTATTTCTCTTCTGTTTTATCTAGAGAAACAGATCCTCCTACCATTGAAACATTGGTAGTATAATTCCAAGGTACCCTGCGGGTATCTTTGTATGGAAATGGTAGAGGAGTGGTAATAACTACTTTTGGCTTTATTGGTGCATGAATCGCCGTAGATGATTTCACATTAATGATCACAGGATCATTTATTCTTTGACTTGGTTTAGAATCCTCTGATGAGCAAACATCATCTTCTTTTTTCCCTGGTTCTTCTTCAAAGAATTCTATTTCTCTGTTGTTCATCAACTTTTGCACCAAATCCCTAAAATCAGGACATAGTTGAATTTTATGCCCTTTCTTCTGATGATATTCACAATAATTCTTGCCTTCATTCTGCTTTGGCCTGAATTGTTGTGGAATTATACCGGCTAAAGAGAGTTGTTGGAATACCCAAACAAACGGAGATTTAATTTCAGAATGTCAGTTTTGCTTTCTTTCTGTTCTCTTCCTGAATTGCATTTACGTTTTTATCTCCATGATTTGGCAATGGATGATTTGATGCAGATGGTGTATTGAATTCCAACTTCCCGGTGTTGATCAAATTTTGAACCACCCTTTTGAATGCTAAACAGTTTTCAATGGAATGACCCGTAATTCCTTCATGTAAACACAGTGTGCCTTTGTATCATACCAAGGAGGAAATGGTGGTTGCATGGGAACCAAGGATAAGGCCGTATAACATCTGCTTTAACAGCGAATCATAGATCTCTGCATATGGTACTGGTAAAGGTGTAAAAGATAACCTTTCATTTTCCTTTCGAGATCCTCTGGACTCTGCTCGATTAGTGTTTGTTTCCTCTTTCTTAACCCTTGGCTGGGTTATTGTAACGCTTTTCGATGAATCCTTGCTGTAAGAATTTGCATTGTTAACTTCATTCTCCTTTTTCCGGTACGTAGGTCTTTTGGAACTAGACCCATCATTTGATTCAATCTTGCCACTTTTCAAGACATTTTCAATTAATTCTCCAGAAATAACCAAATCTGCAAAATTTCTGGTTGCATTCCCATTAGATGGTTTAAATAAGGAGCCTTTAATGTATGGACAAACATTACTGTGGCCTCTTTTTCTGACAAAGGTGGTTGAACTTGGGCTGCAGTGTCACGCCATCTTTGGGCATACTGTCTGAATGTTTCGTTATTCTTTTTCTCCAAATTCTGGAGAGTCCATCTATCAGGAACCATGTCTGTTACATGGCGATACTGCTCTAAGAATGCTTTAGCCAGATCTTTCCAGGATCTAATGTTGGCTTTGGTCAATTGAGTATACCATTTTAAAGCCGGTCCTGTCAACTATCCTGAAAGCAGTGAATTAACAATTTCTCGTCCTTCACATATCCTGCCATTCTTCGACAAAACATAGTAATGTGGGATGAAGGACATGTAGTACCATCATATTTATCAAATTCGGGAGCCTTGAACTTGATGGGAAGGATTAAGTCTGGAACCAAACTCAACTCACTAGCATCAAACCCATAGAACGATTCAGTATTTCCACGGATTTCATTCGCTCTTCTAAGCTCTTGATCTGTCTGGTCAGTTCTTCATTTACTTTTTGTTTCTCATTCAGCTCATTCAAATCTGGAATCAAATGCTCAGTATTCATATCTCCTATTTTCCTCTGATATAAGCGGAATTTTGCTTGAAGAGGCAGGATCCACTTGTGATCTTCATGTGGTTTGGCTTCTTGTAATGCAGATGTACGAGCATTGATTTGTATAGGTATAGTACCAGAGTGATAATTGGTTCTGGTGGAAAACCTAGAGGATATATGGGTTCTTGGTCAAAGATACAGGATTTTCATGCATTTTTCCACTGATAGCCTGCCTTTTAAACATGTCCTCTATCTTTTCATCATACTGTCTTGTGAATTTGCAATACTGGCTTCAATTTTTTCCAGCTTCATTCTCATTTCTTCTTGTTCTTTATGATGCTGTTCCTCAATACGCTGTATTTATCCTCCATAATTCTCCTAGTAGCTTGTCTAGTACCGTAGTGATGTAATATTTCTCTTTGGCCAGAGTAACTGCGATTGAAAAATCTTTTAATATTATTTTTTCAAATTTTAATTAATGAATTTTAACTTAATAAATAAAATATTCATAGCGAAAATTATGAAATGAATGATGAATGTATGCAAAATGCATGTATGTAAAAACATTGATCCCAAAAAGTTAACTGTCATAGAACAACTTTCATTGGCATACAAAAGTTTCTTTATAATATTTCATAACTACAGATAAGGCATAGCTTTCCTATTAAGCTCTATAATTTCTTTCATTAACCATGACACCTTCTTTCCGCACTTAGAAACTGGATCAACATGATGCTCAATTATTTTGGCTTCAACAGCTATTCCCCAACATATCTAGCAACTTCGCTCATTTGTACCATGGCCTCGAACACCATATTGCTTCTTTCTTCACTTCTTTCGACATAGAACTCAGTTGACTTTTGCCATTGTTCATTCGTTCCTTCAAGAGTTTGCTCTAACTCAGTGATTCTGACTTGACAATTGTGCAGAATTTTTTCAAGATCTCTAATGCGTCTTCGTAGTGAAGCATTTTCCTCATTACTTTCTTTGAGATCATTAGGTCCTAGACGAACCTTTTCTTGAAACAATGATTCTTCAAGTTGCAAAATGTAAGCATTAAACTCTGAGTTTTTATTTCTAGACTGATCCAGATCTTCTTCAAGTTTTGTTCGTGCTTCTTGTGTTCTTTGATTAAGCTTCTGGATTTGAACATCCTTGTTTCTACATCTTTGCATCCAATTGCTAGCCACCTCCTGCTCTACCTCAAGTCTGGTGTTGAAATTTTTCCTTTCCAGCTCCCATTTTTCCTTTTCAATATTGGATTCTTCCATCTTTTGGCCTCTGACTTCAAGTTCAGCAATCAACTGGTTCATTTCAGATTCAAATCCCTTAAACATGATATTCTCGCCTTCAAATTTATCAAAGATGTCATTCTTCATCTCTTCTAAATCTTTGGCTCGATCCCTTTCTCTTTGCATTTCATTCATGATCTCGCGGTGTTCAGCCTTGTTTTATAATTCGCTCTCTTCTGTCACCTCGAAATCTTCCATTTTTTGCTTTCCTTTTTCCAGGCTTTTGAGTAGACGGTTATTCTTTCCTTTCAGATCTTCAACTCGTCTTTTCTCAATGTTCAATTCTCTGGTCATCTGTACCGTCGATTGGCTGGGTCCTGATGCTTTTCGGGATTTATATAACTCCTGGTAATTTTTCTGTAAGGCTCTGTACTCATCCTCACCTTTTTCTTTATCTTTTCTCAACATTGCACATTGTGATGAATGAAAGTCAATGTCAACCCCCAACATAGCTTTATCTTGTCTCATTTGCTCTAACTTTCGACCAACCATCTCTTTCTGCTTCAAACTCAGCTCTCAAGATTTCAATCTCTGATGGAACCACCTTAATGCGATCTTCCATAGAATATCCTCATTTTGATCTGGTAGAGGAATATTTTCGTTTTTTCTGACAGATCTCCATTCTTCATAATCAGGAGTTAGCATTTCTTTTGCTGCTTTAGCTCGAATACAAAAAGTGTTTTCCAAGCTGTAACGGCTTCCATGATATTTCTTTTATAATTTTTGCTGTGGAATGCGAACTCAGATGACTGTAGTCCAGCAGTGACAGGTACAAATTGACGACCTTCATACTGTCTTATAACCAGAAGTGGTGCATATCCAATTCCTCCCCATAATCCGAGCAGCATTATCCAGTTGTAATCACCACACCTGTAAAAGAATTCCCTTTGTATTTGCCACGGGGCTCGCCAAACAACGTCATTGCTTTGCAGATTTCGAAAGGCATTAATCCACATATCTTTCTTAATTTCTTTAGGCCATTCCTGCTCCAGAAATTCCTTTAATGGTGAATAATCCGTATTAAAGCGTCGGTATGAAACCTTTTCTGTTCTCAGAAATGACTACGGATCCAAACATATAACAACTGAGTACACCCTGAGAATGTCCACCTCCTAGCCTTCTGCAAGCATTTAACGATCTGAAGGTCTCTGCTAGGATTGCAGAAACAGGATTAATCTTCTTCGGTAGCTGTTCAAACAAGTCTACCACTGCAGCTTCAACATATCCCAATACTTTTGGGAAGATGACCATACCATATATACCCAGAGCAAATAGATCGAATCGTACTTTAATATCTGGATGGCTTTGAATAAGTTCTCTGATGTTGGTCCAAGCTATGCCGCTTTCGCCTTTTTGTTTTGTACGGGATGCTACCCATTCTTCTCGTACCCCGGCAATCTTTGCTAATTTAACTCGAAAGGGTTGAGTTTTAATTGACTTTGAATATATTCGATTCTCCAAAGCACCTTCAAGATGTAACAAAGTTATATTCTTCAATAGTAGGGACCAAGTCTCCTTATTGAAGTGAAGCAATTGTACCCTGGATTCCAGAATTGAACTAGGGCTCTGAGTAATTCATCATCAACTTCAACATAGAGCAAATATGGGATGTCTCCGTAAGTCTGATAAAACTGCAATTTTTTGTTTGAATCCCAACTTTCCCAAATGCTTCGCAAATCTTGCATATCATTTCTTTTTAGTGAAACTGAAGCATAACTGGCCAAG